>NC_085898.1:1875681-2188294 GCF_034447905.1 Colletotrichum destructivum | reverse complement strand
TCCGATACCCAGACTAATCTTCGGTTGTCCTAAATCAATCGATATAGTCCTCATCAATATCGCACGTCAACTATCCGAACTAGTTTGAAGAACCAGCTTGTAAATTCCGTCAGCCGTGCTCAGCAATCGTTGACGAGAACTCGAGATATTACTCAGTTTGCTTTCCCCGTTGTCTCGAGCTGCGAACAGAGTAGGGGCATCTGGATAACCCAGCCACTCTACACTCAAGTGACAGGCTGTTTGCGAACTGGAATAGGTCAGTATAAAAGGAACCTCTCCGCCTCTGTATCCTTTGGCGGCATTGCTTTTTACTGCGATCCAGTTTAACGTCCTCGCGCGGGGTCTTTGGCAATGAAAACGGGCTATGAGAACATCGGCATCATAAAGGTGTAGGGTGTCATGGGCGAGGATAGCGGGGGATATGTTTTGCTGATGAATCTTCACTATTAGCAAAGCAGCTCGTCCCAATACACAACATGAGGATATAGGAACGAAGCAAAATAGTTGTATCAACGGGGGGCTTCGCTGGATTGGAGGGCGTGGCAACTTCTTGGGCCGTTCATTTCGACCTTGTCGCGACGCTGATGATCCACCATTCGACATCTCGAACCGTTCCTACAGTTCCCATACAAGTGTGAAGGGATTGGAACATGTTCTTCATCGCATCATCACGCGACGGTAGCAGTTTCTGTCCATGGCGGTTGTTTCCATGGTATCTCTTGACAAGCAAGACAGATTTATGAGTGCTCGAGTCGGCTACTTCAGGTAGCCTTTAGCCCTTGGTCGTCTCCTGCGTGCCTCGGACATGTAAATGGATATTTCACACTGTTATTATGAGGAGGCGAATATTCAGGAAGCCCATATTCAGAAGGTTAGGTACCTGTTGCGGATGAAACACCATGTTCTCAGCAACATTGTCTGGTTTCAACAATCGACCCGGAAACCCAAAGGTACAAGTTCTTATGAGGACTGTATACTGAAGAGCGGCATTTCGATGACTAGATCGATGCTTCTCTGCGTGGGTCAACGGATAGCGGTCGGTTCAGATTTTGATTGTACACCAATAAGTTATTCCAGTCCCCGACACCATCGAGCATTGAACAACGCGGGGCAAGGGTTCAAATGTTGGTTAAGATTGGTATATTCCGCTCATCCAATCTTCAGGCTTCTCGCCAGTCATGAGCCATAATGTATGCCCCTTGGACGGGGCCACCTGTGATTGGTCGTTTCCGTTCTCTCACTTTGTAGGCCAAGGCACCTGCTGGTTCGAGAAAGTGACGGTTGGTTGTCTCAACAAGATGGTATCGTTCCCATGAGCCAAGCCTTAACAGAGACTGTGAAAGCGAAGCCCTGTCCCTTTCCTACCTTGTGCAATTCCTACCCCTCCCTGAGTGACACAATACTCAATCTCCTCTCTCACGACTATGCGGAGAGTTGCTTCGGATGAAACCTGGCCCATCGGACATGACACGGCAACTCTGAACTTTGGTTATATGGGACGTACTCGGAGATGCCAACCAGATTTCTGAGGGGACGAGCACGGCATCGACCGCTCAAAGAGGCTTGATCAGACGCTTTCAGTCCCGGCAGGCCGCCTCAGCATAGGCTCTGAGCTCGTTCTAAAAGGGGGGGCAGACGGAGGAGTAGTGACGATCAGAGGACGATAAGCAACTCTCGCCTGATCTAACTGCTGGACCCTTGTCTCTCCCTTTGAGGACCACACGATAGGTAGTCGATCGCTTGCCGATCCCCCGTCCGACCCGCCCAGGTAGTGTTCAAAGGCGGGGTGCGATACAAGAAACGACTTTCTTTGAACGCAGGCTGCCCGTACTTCTACGCTGCCTGGGCTACATTGGGTATTTCGACGTTCCTAGACCTTATGGACACCCCGACACGAAAATGTCGCCAGGTTTTTGCAATTTAGCCATGAATGCATGCCTAGCAATCAGCTTCGGGGCTTGCTGTATCGCAGAGGGCCAAGTGCACTGGTGTCTGGACCGGAAGGCCCCATACAGCCGGCAGCGCCGTCGATCGCTTCGTGCGGACAATTCGAGACAAACCACTCGGCGGCGAAGGATCGTGTGCGGCTTAAGAAAAAAAGAGTGAAGGGTGTTGGCTGTCCAGACGATAACCGACGATCAATCCTTCGGGCTCATCTGGCTTGTTGCTTAGCAGTTACGCCCTCGGCCAAACACACCGGGGTGCAAGACCACATCGTCCTTCTGAGGGATACCCGAGTAACGACCTGTCGCTTTCAATCTTATCCAGGTTGCTGCCCGCACTCAGGCATTAGTACACACTGTCATGCTGTGCAGCAGTACCCTAGGGCAGAAACCTTGTCGCCACTCTGACACGAATTTTGTCGTCATCGATTCAGGACGCCATGGGCCGAATGGTCAACAGCAGCTGAGATACTTTCAACCTCTAAATCTTACCAGCGAACCAGCGCGGCTGCACGACGAGCCGGAACACCAGCGGGAAAGAAAAGCGTCTTGCTGCCCTCCTTCTTTCATGCTTGGTTTCTGTAAGGCAGTGCTGCAAAGCAGCGAACCAGCAGCCTCGTGGCGGACATCAGATGGCGTCCTCTTTGGGTTGTATACTTGGGGTACGTCCCGGAGGACAGTTGGCGAAGGGACCACACTGGAGTCCGGATGCCGAGTATCGGAAACATATGGCCGTTTGTTTCATGCGCTCTGCAAGCCGTTACCCCTCGTGGCTGGGCTATCCCGGTCGCTTCTCTTTGCCGTCATGCCTTTGCAGCAGCAGAACGACTGGGGCAGCGTCCGGTTCCGCCTCCGAGTCCGCGCAAGCCTCCGTGGAGTTGTGAAATCGCTACTTCTAAACCACCAAGTCGATGGACGGGTTAGTACACATTCGTAGGGATTCTTCGACCGTAGATGGGTAGGCTGTCGAACATGGCCACTGCAGTGTAACTGGTTCCCGGCGCAATGACCAGTAGTGCAAGTAGGGCGCATCTACGATGTAGGCACACAGACCCCGGATTCGGCCCAGAAACCATGCCGACGTCGCACAAGCATCCCATCTCTTGGCTGAATATCTGTTGCTAGCCAAAGGATCATCAAGCTTTGTTTATACTTATTTCGCCAAGGGACCCAGGGGAAGATGATATCGGGGGGTTTTTACCAACGAGCTGCCCAGCGGTACGTATTGAACACTGCCGACAAGAACCAGACTTAAATTGCGGCTGGTCGATGTACTTACAGGGACTAAGCATCCTCTCGAAAAACCTACAACGCAACAGGGACAATAGGGAACTCGTGATCTTGCGCGGTGCCTCATGACATTGGCACCTGCAGTCGCAACCTGCGCCTCTCGGGGGTCCAACGTGAATAGAACAACCCTGCATTAACCAGGAAAAAGCTTTCCCCCGTCCATCGACACGCATCTCCCGTGAGTTCCCCCCGACGAGGGTGGTCGCGGCCAATGCTTCATGCAGCAGGCATTGCGTCTTGTAACAACCGTGCTGAGACAGCGTTTCATCTTTGGTCGATAATGTTTCCGCGACTGCGGGTGACCCTCAAAGGTCGAGTTGAGGCGAAAAGGGAAGACAAGAGGCGCTCTAGATAATGTCTTCCTGGGTTGCCTTCGAGACCCGTGGGTTGCGTGGTCCAAACTCTTTTTTCCTCTTCCTGTTAAACGACGTTGCGTTTGAGGGCCCCCCCGGTAGTGTTTATTTGTTTGCTTTCCTTTCCTTTCCAATTGTTTCCCTCCCTTCGATTCTCATCAAAACAGCGATTTTTGAAAGAAAAAAACCTCATCCCGCTCCTTTGAGATTATCTACTTAGTAATGCTGTCCAAGGCCATTGCCGTCCTGGCGGCGGCGGCGACGTTGACGTCGGCCGCTACGCCCATGGGCTTCATGCCCGCTTCAAACACCCCTCTAATCGTTTCCTACGGAGGCATCTCGGCACTGGATGGCGTGAATCTGCCCAAAGACTGTAAGCGCGCCAGCGGATAGGTATACGCGATCGAGGCCCGAGGAGTGGCTGTCTAACGCCGTCATCAGCTAGCCAGGTTATGCCCACGATCGCAACGGAACAGCAGCTCAAGGGGCAGTACGCGGTGATAATGGTGGATATCGACGTCCCGACCAACCAGCCGCCCAAGACGGGCACTCTCCTCCACTGGCTGCAGACGGGCCTGATGTCCGCCGACACGCCCGTGACGCTCAACACAACCGCCGGGCCGAAAAGGGTCTTTATCATGCAGAACAGGATGAACGCGGCCGCTCTCGCGCCGTACCTCGGCCCCAACCCGCCGGCGAGGGAACCCCTCAGCCACAGGTACACCTTCGTCGCGGTGGATCACACCACCATCACGCAGCAGGGCCTCATGGCCCTCTCGGGCGCGGCACAGAACCGTCGCGACTTCAACGTCTTGAACGGACTGATGGCCGCTGGGCTCCAGGACAAGGTCGTAGCCGGCAACTTCTTCCGCGTCACGAACGCCGGCCCCGTCGGCGCCGGACAGGGTATGCCAGGAGGAGGATCTAGGGGTAACAGCACCGGCGGCGCACCCATGCAGCCGATGCCGACCATGCCTAGCGGCACTCCGACGACCCCCGGCACCGGCGGAGGCATGCCCAGTATGCCCGGCATGACCACGGCTCCCGGAATGACGATGCCCATGCCCAGTGCGCCTGCACAGACTCCCGGTGCCAGCGCGCCGCCCCCCGGGGGCGCTCAGCCGTCGGCCCCCGCTCGCGCGAGCGCTTTCGGTCTCAGCCCGAGTATCGGCGTTGTGTCGATAGGACTGTGTCTGGCTGGTTCACTGTTTTTGTTGCTGTAGACAGAAACAAGAATGGAAAAAGCGAAGGGGTAGAGAAAGAAAAAAAAAGGGGGGGGGGGGGGGGGGGGGGGAGGTGGAGATGCAAGAAGCTATACATGGACCTACCTATTGGAGAGGAAGATGTGCTGAGTGGGCACCTTGAGCCTGTTGAATGGACTGCTGACGAGGCCAGAATATGTTACTTGTTTCGTTTCTCAGGCTGCCGATCCAAGCTGGATGCCGAAGGGAGTGCCAGTTGTACATATAGGGTAGAGCAGCATGCCTATACAGCAAACGGTTTATATGCAGCACATAATTCTAGTGATGATGGCCGCGTCAGCAGTCACTCATGTGTCGTCGTACCCTATCCCAGGCCGATGGACGTGCTCAGACGAATTGTCGATCCAGGACGAAGGATGCGTCCGTGTAAGGCTGCCAGCAGGGGATATCACCAAATGTAAGCAAAAACGACAAGAAGAGCCAGGACTTGATGCGCGGGGCTCCGGCCGGGGATGGCGCCGGCGGCATGTCTCCGGACGTGGGTCGGAAACCCACCTGGCGACCACCCGGTCGACAAACTCCACCGCGCGCGGGACGGGGCAGCAAAATTAGTCATTCGACATATCACGTGATCTCGTCACGCCCTGCCACCTCTGGCTTCCTACCTCGTCTCGAGCTGCCTCATACGGACGGAATGTCGTTTCCCAAGGGCGCTTTTCTTTGGCTGGCCACGATCCGTGCATGGGTGGGGCTGGGCGGTAAAGAACAAACTCCGCTCCGCAGCGCGCGCGCACTCTGGCAAGAGGACGCATTTCCCTTAGCGGATCTGCTCTCTAATACGGGCAGTGCTAGGAAAAGAAAGGGAGAGAAAAAAAATTACTTTGTTGTCTTGACAATCTAGATTGTCATCGTCGCGCGCGCTCACTTCATTGCAGGGCGCGCAGGGCGTGCAGGCTGCAGGAAGCCTCAGCGGAGCGACATGCCTCCGCGCTACACCCTGCCGCGCGCGCCCACGGGACGCGGACGGTAGGCTTGACTACGCATGCCGAACTCAAATGGATAGAATGAGTCGTTGGATGATGTGCTTTAACGGTTGAATTTGTATAAAGCTACTGCACTCGCCTCGGGTGATTTCTACTGGGGGGAACCGATTGAAACTTCACTCGATCAATACCCAAATACGTAAATACCCAACTCTGCAGCACAAGCTATCGCAACCACGCGTTCAAAAACGGATCAAACCCCAGAAAGGCCATTATATTCCGTAGTGGACTCAGTTACCAAGCGACGCAACATAGAACTGCCGGGCTGCCGAGCTGTTTAGAGCCTCTATTAGACAAACTACAACACCTCGCAATACCTTGCACGAAAGCCAAGTGTCATCGTCACCCAGAAGCACAATGCCGACTCTCGTCATTCTTGGCGCCGGCATAGCTGGGTTGCCCATTGCCCACCATGTCTTGAAGCACACAACTCCGCTTGTCAAGGACCTCAAGGTCATCCTGGTGACGCCCAATACTGACCAGTGAGTTTCTCTTCTCATTTTTATCTTTCGCTTAGCGCGTGTTTGCGAACAGGCGCAAGATGTCATCCATCCACTTACACCTTTGCCAGTTACTGGAACCTCGCCTCCGTGCGCGGTGTCGTCCCTGGCCAGCTCGGTGATGACAAGCTCTTCCAGCCCATCGCGCCCGAGTTTGCCAAGTACCCCAAGGAAAGCTACGAGCTCGTCTTCGGCAAGGCCGAGACGCTCAGCGACGACAAGAAGACCGTCATCGTCAAGACCAACGACGGTGCCCACCGCACCATCGCCTACGACGCCGTCGTCATCGCCACGGGCACCCGCTCCAAGGATAACATGCCGTGGAAGGAGGTCGGCACGACGGAAGAGACCAAGCAAGCCCTCGGCAGCCTCCGCAAGCAGATCGCCGACGCCAAGACCATCGTCGTCGCCGGCGGCGGCACCACCGGCGTCGAGACGGTCGGGGAAATCGGCTTTGAGTTCAACGGAAAGAAGGACGTCTACTTAGTCTTTAGCAGCGACCTGCCCCTCGCCGAGCCTCTGAACGACAACGTCCGCAAGGCGGCGCTCAACGAGCTGCGCAAGATGAACGTCAAGACGATCCCCAACACCAAGGTCACGAGCGTCAGCACAGGGGCCGACGGACGGAAGACGCTTGAGCTCACGGATAAGAGCGGCAAGACGACGACGCTCCAAGCGGACGCGTACGTCCCCACCACCGGCAACGTCCCCAACACATCATTCCTGCCGGCGAGTATGTTGGACACGCAGGGTTACGTGAACCAGGACGCGAGCCTCCGGGTACCGGGCCACGAAAACATCTTCGTGGTGGGCGACGTCGGGAACCTTGAGGACGGGTACGCTCGCCTCGCCGACCAGCAGACGCAACACGCGGTCAAGAGCATCCAGGCGCACTTCACCGGCGCGTCGAGACCGGCCGACTATGTCGTCGACACCAAGGTCCTTGGCGCCGTCACGATCGGGCGGAGCAGGGCAACGGGCCAGATGGGCACGTGGAAGTTGCCGAGCATCCTCATCTGGCTGTTCAAGGGGCGGTTCCTGGGCACCGACTATGCCAAGGACCTTGCGGCCGGCAAGAGGACGGTACTGGTCACGAAGAACTGGTGAGGCGGCGGTTAATGGTTCATCGCATGTATTTGTTGGTCGGCGCTTTCGGCGCTTGGGCGCCGTGATGGATACGGCGATAAGGTCACCCGGCTTTTTGTTTCTTCATTGTTCCATCGCGTAGCCAAACGGTTTCTCCTTTCTTCTGGTATGGATCATCAATCCATTGGCGGTCAGACTAGGCACGGCTGAATGATGATTATTTTAAATTTTTTGAGACTGGCTTGATCATGCTGATAGCCCTGATCCCAAGGATGGATGTTTGGTGATGTGTGGTTGAAGCGGGATATGGTAGAGGCCGGACGGAAGTGGACACACTGTGGATGTCAATGGAAAACTCAGCAATTTTCACAGTGCCAGAACTCAGTGCCCCCCGCTGACGGATCCCACGGTACTTGCCCTGACCGCCCGCCCCAATACGGTCTAGCGCCGAATTCCACCGGGTTCATAATGGCGGCGCGCGAACGAAATTCTTTCTCTCTTTCTTCTTCTTTTTCTTTTCCTTAGATCAAAAAGTAACCCAGAGCTGCCACGACCTACATCCAGTCTTTTATCCACGGTGTCGAGTTGCCTTTTCTCCTCTTCGGAGGGGATCGCTCTGCAGATTAAAATCCCTTGATTATAGGAAGTCTCCTCCCAGGCCCTTTCGGGCGGTGGGTGAGTGATGCTGTTGATGGGGGACATGCCACTGCGCGCATGACCGAGTTACTATTTTATCGCTTGCTCCGGTCTGATGAGTGTTTGAAGGTCCGTGACAGGGCATTGCCAGTCATTGTTTCGTTCGTGTAGACCCATTCCGTCGTAATGAACGAGATCCGGGCCGGCGGGTTTGGATGGGAATGGGTCTGGCGCATTGCTCGTCTTTAGTTCCATTCCCTGACCTACTCCTGCTTCCCGAGTGCCGCACCGCACTGCACCCGGTGGTAATGACGGTGGAAGAATATCCAACGTCTACGAATTTCTCATGCCTGACGCACTACAGGATTCTATCTCGGTGCGGCTGGTCTGAATCAATTGACCCCACTGGCCATGCGCTTTGGCCGATCCAGACAAGTTGCCGCGAGCCTGCACCTGCGTTCCCCCCCGGTAATGGGGGCTGAAGGAAAGTGTCAAGGTGGATGACTAAAATAAGGGAGTTTCGGCTCCTGCTTGGCCCCCATTCGCATTCCTCCAGCTCGTTCTTTGCAGCCTTGGCTATGCCATCACTGGAGCTGCGATGAAGATCGAGGGGGTCGTGGATCCAGAATCCAGGAAGGAAAAGTGAGACCGAGACGAGGGACCAAGGAACAGCATCGTTCGGGTGCAGTTCAGAGCCTGCACATGTCTCCGTATTTCTCCTCCTTTCCTGGTTTCGTCGACTTCCATACAAGTCCACCTATAAGACGAAGGACGGCCAGTCGTGATGTATAGGGTCCATGTATCGACCCATCCTCCTCTTACCCTTTCCTCAGTTCCCCTATCCTCTTCCCTCCCCTCACCTACGTCCCTTCTCGCGAAGAACTCTCTCGCTTAACCTAGTCATTCGTTTGACTACGTCCTCTTGCATTCGTTCAACGTAGGATTTTCCATCTGTCGCTCGTTTTGTGCAGCTCCATCTATATTCACACGCTCGTCCCTAACATACCCTTTATACCTATCCGAATTCAATCCCTCGTAGAGCTTCCACTGAACAACCGTCAAGATGAGATATGTCACTAGCCGCAACCTTCCATGGCCCATATTGAGCAACAGGCTAATCAGCACGGCCGTAGTCTCGGTCAAATCACCACCTCGGCCTTCGTGACCTGCGACGCGATGGCCACCCCGACAAACGTCTACACGACCGTCTACACGACGACGGCCATCGCAGCCTTCCCCACCACCTCGTGGATCGCCACGTAAATAATTACCGAGGTCTGCACTGGCTGGCCTTGGGAGTACAAGACCAAGGTCATCCCCTCCCTGCTCGCCTAGACCACCATCTACTGCGAGCCCTGCGCGCAGAAGACCATCCCCATCACCTGCCCCATCCCGACCCCGACCGCCAACGTCGTCATCAACGGCAACGGCGTCACGGATGCCGCCAACCCCGTCATCACCGGCGCCAGTGACGGTGCTAACTACCAGCACGGAGGTGGACAGACTGGCGGCGGCTCCAACCCCGGTGGAAACGGTCAGAGCAACAACCCTAACGGTGCCCCCTCCGGAAGCGCGGGCCAGGCTCCTGGCCAGCCTGGCGCTGCTGGTGCTGGTGGCCAACCCGGTGGTCAGCCCGGCCAATCTGCTGTTCCCGGCGCCCCTGGCGCTCCTGGTACCAACCCTGCCATACCACTAACAGTCGTCGTTGCATCGGCACCGTCGTTCAAGAAGAGCCTGGGCCTGCTTTGTGCCGTCGCAATGGCCGTCGGCCTCACTTCCCTTGCTTAGGACGATTACCTGACGCCTCATTCCCACGTGGTATGTCCACACGCATACCAAAGTAAATTGGGATTGCGAGAAAATGAGCTGCGGACACGGCTGAACCCCGTGACTTCTCGTCTCTGACACCGGAGTTTTGATTAAAGATATCATCTCAGTTGGGTTATTGGCGGCATTTGTGGGCAGATGTTCCCTACGGAGTTGAACATAGGTGGATAATTGAATGGCCTTCGGGTGTTGCCGTTTTATCAATAACACAAGGGTTTTCTTCTTTTTTCTTCTTTCCTTAGATTGAGGTACGAATACAGATACCCTTGGATCTTTTCTTGCTTCCTCACCTTGACCCCCCCATACCCCCGTTTGTAAGTGAATGAGAGATTTCCTCTGATCATGGTGTGTAGGGTATGGTGTTTTGCTATGCGCGTATGTGCTACCGCCAAGTATCTGGCTTGTTTGGAAGATTGGATGACGCCGAGAGATGTAAGTACCAATTCGGCTATATTTCGTCGTAGAGACTCGCGATGGTGTCAAAAGCAATAACGAAACAACGCCGCCAATACAAAAAAAGCCTACAAGTTGCGCGTAGTATTCTTGATGAAGGAGCGGATATCTCTGGTGTTGTTTCCCGATCGTTTCTCGTCTTCATTCTAGCAAGCCGTTCTCGCCCTTGCTACGATGTTGTTGCCGGATGAACTCCTCGACCTGGGTGTCGTCGTATGGCCGTTCCGGAGGCCCTGGGATCCCAGGTCGCGTAACCCTCTCTTCCTGCTCTTTTTGCGGATTGCCAAAGATTTTCGTCGCGGCTGGAATGTACTGTGTCACTTGTTTTGGAATGTCTTGATGAGCTACACGTACTCTGACATGCAGAGGGAAACAGGGGAGGTTGGACTGTTTTGCAGTGCAGTGAGAGGCTTGATGGCTTGATGGCGTGGACGTGGGACGGGGAGAGAGTGGAGGTTCAACACGCACGCACCTTTCTCAATGATTGGGTTCGGCCTAGACTCCTCGTCGGGTTTCCGGGCATCGTGTGCGGCCTGGTCCAGCTTTTGTTTGAAGCTCAACTCCCGGCCCTTGTTCTGGATCTTCGGCTCGGGCGCGAACTTAGTGTTGGGCTCCGCGGACATGTTCGTAGTGTGTGGCAGTGCTGGGGACGAGTGGTGTGGTTGCAGGGCTTGGTCGCGACGATCGCGTGTCCTTTAACGTTCGTAGGGCTGAGGCTGATATATGGATAAATTGATGAAATGTGGGATACCCGCGGATATAGACAAGACGAAGAGATGGTAATGCCAGAGAGGGGTTCGATCCTGATTTTCAGGTTCGGTAGGGATGAATTGAGTTTCTTGATTGCGGCTGAGTAGCAGGCATTGATGGACTAGAAGGTGAGATGGAAGGGGGAAAATAGCACGGCAGGAGCTGAGCTGGGGAAGCGGATACTTCTAGCAACAGGTCGAGTCCAGCGTGGGTGACTGGGGACAATGGTCCGTCAGGACCTGTATGCAGAAAGCGACCGCGCGTCCAATGCCGAATTATGATCGCATTGGTCTGGGCGCGCACACTCCGGCTGGATGAGATGCTCTCTGGGGGCTGATCTCGGCCGCCGGTGACCCAGAACCTATGGTGGGTGCCAGCAGTCGTCGGTGCTTGTTTGCTTGCTTGCTTTGCTTGTCGAAGAATGCACCCGCAATTGGGGCTAATGACGTCAAACCGCCTAGCTCGGCATTGTAGTCCCCTTGGCTGCGCGCTAAGATAACTTTAAACCCTGCCACTTGAGTGTGCTCTATCTGGGCTTATCGGCCTCTTATCGGCTTCACTGAAGCGTCCACCCCGCCAAGCACCCCTCCATCCCATCCCAACACAGCGCGCAGCAGCCCGCTTCTCGGCGGCGGTGCGGCGGCATTTTCCTCAACCAAAAATTTCTATGTGATTCAATGTGATCTGAGCAAAAAAACATCAAAGCTTTGACGGCATTTCCAATCTGTCAACTTCTGGTCGTTCAATATTAGAGTTACATAAGCTCTTCCCCTATTTTTATTGTTCCCACCGCCTCTCCTACGTGCCCATCATGGCGCCGATTCCCATCACCATCATCACTGGTTTCCTCGGTTCCGGCAAGACGACGCTGATTCTCAACCTCCTCCCCCAGCTTAAGGCCGCGAACCCGTCGTACAAGCTTGCTCTCCTCAAAAACGAGTTCGGCGACCTGGCCGTCGACTCGCAGCTGGCCTCCTCCAACGCCATCTCGGGCGTGCAGGAGCTTCTCAACGGCTGCATCTGCTGCAACCTCGTCGGCCAGCTGAGCGTCGCCCTCGCCGAGCTGCACTCGACTGTCCAACCTGACCGCATCGTCATCGAGACGAGCGGCTCCGCATTCCCCGCGACCCTGGCCCTCGAGGTCAACCGTCTCGCACGAGAGACGGGCAACTACACTCTCGACGGCGTCATCAGCGTCATCGACACGGAAAACTGGAAGGGCTACGAGGACACGAGCTATACGGCGCGCATCCAAGCCAAGTACACGGACCTTATCGTCTTCAACAAGTGGGAGCTCTGCTCCGAGGACCGTTTCGATGAGGTTCTCGACAGGGTGGGCGACCTCGAGGTTGACATTCCGTGGGTCAAGAGCAAGAAGGGCTGGGTCGGTGCCGATCTCGTCTTCGGCGTGGATGGCGGCCTTGCGCAAGGCCTGACGGAGGACCACACACATGACCACGACCACAAGGGGGAGAGCCACTCGCACGACCACCAGACCGAGGTCGAGGTTCTATCGGTCGAGCTGAAAGGGCCCAAGGACGCCGCCGTCAACGCGGACAAGCTACAGAGCCTGCTGCGCACCGCGCCGAAGGACGAGGTGTACCGCATAAAGGCTGTTCTGACCGCGTCGTCGACGGTGAGGGACTCGGACGAAGATGCCCAGATTCCCACGCCACCTCACCCTAAGTCGCGGTATATTCTTAACTGGGCGTTCGGTCGGTGGACTTTCACGCCCATCGCCGAGGGCAATGCCGAGCATGCTTCAAGTGAAGGAGCCCTCCTGCGCATGACCATGATCTTGGGGAGATACGAGAGCAACAAGTGGAAGAAGAAGCTCGAGACCGGCTCGTTCCTCGAGGTCGAGGGTGGCGAGGGCGAGTTGGTGGTTTCGAAGATCTTATGAAGACATGATAGACGCAAGATGACAGAGTCACGATACATGAGGCGCATAGAAGCAAATTCAAGGGTTGAAAAGGTGGGCAGTAGCATTGCGATGCGAAACAGGCATGGCCGAGAGATCCGAACTTTCATTGTAGACAGATGAATTTTAGAATCATGAGAGGCTGTAGATTTCCAACAGTTAGCCCCAGAGTTGCTGATCTTACAGTAAGCATACCCTTGATGCATGAATGCGCACAACCCAAATGGTAGTCGCCAAATTGGTAAAGTAGCCTCTGCAATTTGTTGGAACACGAGCCACAGCAAGTCATCTCTGGCCCTGCGGTCTGTCCTGCAAGCATCACTCCTAAAAGACTGGCCCGTCAGTATCCATTTTCCATATCTCCCTTTTGCTCCACATGCTGGTGGTAGGTGGACTTCGCAGACAAGAAGTCGTTGTGATGAACGAGAACAGTTGTGAGCAGGCGGCACTCTGAAACACTGTGAGTAGTGGAGGGCTTGCACCCGGGCTTCTACCTGATATGGCAAAGAATATGTGAATGAAATAGAGATAGGAACTCGCCACTCCAGCAAACACAACAATCACTGGAGTACAGCTGGCCAACAAGGGGACGAACAGGCTGATGGGTAATATTTCGTTCTTGATTTTCTATGTTGTACAAAGCGCCGGGTATCTCACATACTTTTACACCTCTAGACTACAAAGTTGATGGTCTTACCACCACGAGCCAGGATGACCCTCTTCGGCGATGTAACGTCGAACTGGCCCCCATAAAACTTGGCCTTACCCTCATCCGACTTCATAACTTCGTTCACCATCCACTCCCGCAACGCATCACCCTCCAGACCCGAAGGGGGGTTAGGGACCTCGACGACACCGCGCAGCTTGCCGTTGATCTGGATAGCCAGGGGCTGCGTGCGAGGCTTCAGTAAGGAAGCGGTGTTATCCTTGGCAGGGAAAGTGGCGGATTCGAAGATGGAGCCGGAGTTGGGGTGAAGAAGGCTCCAGCACTCTTCGGCAATCGCGGGCGCAACGGGGGCCATCATCCGAAGGAGGACGGACATGGCCTCTCTCTGAATGAGCGCGCTGGCTCCCACATTCTCCAAAAGAGTGTTTGTCAGACCCATGAGGTCTGAAATGATGGTGTTCATAGAGTAAACACCCTCGTATGATTGAGTGATTGATTCGATGGTGTCCTGGGTGGCTCGCCAGATGGCAGCGTCGGCATCCCAAGCAGCCAGCTCTCTGTCGGTTAGAGACGACAGATTGCTTGACCGCTCCTCAAGGTGTGCCGCGACAGACCCCCCCTCGCTGGGCATCTTCTGAATCTTGACTGCGTGGTCATGCAGCCTGTGGAGCCAACGTGTCACACCGGCGATCTTGTCCTCGTCCCAGTTAAGGATGTCGCTTACAGGCGCCTGGAAGAGAATGTGAGCTCTCGTCGCATCGGCGCCGTACTTGGAGATGAACTCGGTGGGATCAACTCCATTGTACTTGGACTTGGACATCTTCTCGAACGACAGATTTGCCGTAGCTCCTGTAGCTACAACCTTGGGGTTTGACGGATCGCTCAAATCGATCTCATTCGGCTTCAAGAACCTTCCTGACTTCGGGTCAGTGTATGTTTTGCCGTGCACCATGCCTTGCGTAATGAGTCTTTTGAAGGGCTCTTGAACAGCGACGGCTTCGCCCGAGCTAGGGAACAAGGGTGTTGTAGCTAGGAACTTGTAGATGAACCTGGCGTAGAGCAGGTGCAGGATGGCGTGCTCGATGCCACCAATATAAAGGTCTACAGGTAGAGTCTTTGCAGCTTCGGCAGATAGGGGCTCTGATGCGTTGTGAGGGTCCGCGAAGCGCGCGTAGTACCAACTTGAGTCCACAAAGGTATCCATGGTATCGGTGTCGCGCTTGGCGTGGCCACCGCACTTGGGACAACTGGTATTGACCCATTCCTCAGCCCTCTCCAAGGGGTTACCGACCTTACCGTTTGTCCAGTGATCGCCAACGTCGGGCAATGTAACTGGCAACTGGTCATCCGGGACAGGAACCGGGCCGCAAGAGCTGCAGTGGATGACCGGAATCGGCGTTCCCCAGTATCGTTGGCGACTGATCAGCCAGTCTCTTAACCTCCACTTCTCAATCGGCTTGGCTAGCTCCGCCCCCTCAAGCATGGAGATGAGAATTTGACCTGCCTGCTCGGAGGACTTTCCCTTGAAGGGCCCGCTATTGGCTGTCATGATACCATGCTCCACAAACGGGTCGTTCGCCATCGCCGACGTTGATTCGTCTTCCGACGCCGCAAGCACGAACCTTACGGGTTCGTCATAGTGGTGTTCCTTCCAGAAGGCGTTGTCTCTCAGGTCATGGCCTGGGACACCCATGACGGCGCCTTCGCCATAGTCGCCTAGCACATAGGGCGCAACATACACCGGAATGGATTTCTTCGTATCGTCGGGGGTATCCTCGTGGTAGGCCAGAGGGTTAATAGCCCTCACGTGCGGCAGCATGTAGCCCACCTTGGAGTCTCGAGGCAGTCCTGGCAGAGTATCCAGAAAGGCCTGCAGCTCGGGGTCACCCTTCGCCAGTTGGGACACAATGGGATGGGTCGAGGCGAGTGCGACGTACTGAACCCCGAAGAGCGTATCTGGCCGCGTGGTGAAGACCTCGATGCCTGCATGGATGTCGTGGCCCATGGCCATAACGGGGAATTTAATGATGGCGCCGGTCGACTTGCCGAGCCAGTTTTTCTGCATAGCCAAGACTCTTTCGGGCCAGGCTTCATTCTCGGCAAGGGTATCGAGATCCTTTAGCAAGGCTTCTCTGAACTCAGAAATTCGGAAGAACCACTGCTTGAGCTGCCGCTTCTCGACCTTGGCACCCGATCTCCAAGAGCATCCATTCGCGTCAACCTGCTCATTCGCCAGTACCGTCATATCAACGGGGTCGTAGTTGACCTCGGCTTCGGTCTGGTAAGCTAAGCCACGTTCGAGCATCATCAGGAAAATCTTCTGGGTATGCTTGTAAAAGTCCGGGTCGCAAGTGGTCAGTTCCTTCAAGAAAGCGTGTCAGCTTGAATGGTAGCAGCGGGAGACTTGAAGACCAACCCTCTCCCAGTTCCAGTTCCCGTTCATGACCTCCAGCTGCTCCTTCATCTTGGCAATGTTGCTCTTTGTCCACGTTGCGGGGGCAATTCCACGTTCGATAGCAGCGTTTTCGGCAGGAAGGCCGAATGCGTCCCATCCCATTGGCAGCATAACGCGGGATCCTTGCATCGTGTGATATCGAGCGAGGACATCGGCGATTGTATACACACGGAGGTGGCCGAGGTGCAACGTGCCGGACGGATAGGGGAACATTGGGAGGACATATTTGCTGGGCTTGCTGGAGTCATCCTCGGAGACGGACACCTTGGAAGCTTCCCACTGCTGGCGCCATTTCTTGTCCAAAGCAGGGAAGTCGAGCTTGATGTCTGCATAGCTTCGTCGTTGCGTGTTCTGGGCGAGATACGGGCTCGTGAACAAGTTGTGCTGTCGTGTAGCCAAGGCCGGGGAAGCTCGTGCAGCTTTTGCACAGGTTGCAATGGCCCGTGTGGGCCAAACACGGCCGATATGTTTCGCGTGGATCAATTGCATTGGTATGGCAGCGTTAGCATGATTGATGGGGAGTGGCGGATGGTGGATGTCGTAAGTTAGGTTGATGGAGTCATTCGCCGGCGTGATGTTATCGCGGCTCTGAAGCGAGACAGTCACGAGTTTGGATGCGTTTGCAGCTGCAGCTCCACCAAATCGAAGAGCTCTCTCTTTCACTCCGGAATGGCGTCCAAACCCCCTGCAGCTCCGCCCGACCCTGCGGAATCCTAGTGACAGGTGGCCCTGCAGGGGAACGTCATTTGTTCCGCGTACCCCTGGGACATGTCCTCTTGTGGGTGTGACAGAGATGGACCAACACCATGAAACTGGACTTTGTCGTTGCATCGAATTTCCTCGTGCGTGATCGAATCCCGCTGTACCTGAAGTCCCATGCTTGAATGCTGTAGGACTACAGCCGATATGTGCCATCCGAAAACCCATTCACAGTCTGCTGGCATCCCTCTGCAAATTATTACCTAAGTACCTAGGTAGATAGATGCATGCATGCCCTTTCCCCAAGACAACCTACGCGGTAATCCGAAACGGGGCGGCGGAACAACTAAAAACCGTTGAGAGATCCTCTTGAGCACTGTGCTACCGCTTCTAGCCGCGCCTAGATTGTGTCATCCGAAGTCGCCGGCACAGTACAGAGTACGCCCTCCTATCTCCAAAAAAGATATCGCCCCGCCAAAAATTCGATGTCTTTCAATATCTTCGTGGGTACACACTCCTCCTAGGGAATGACGACAGCGCAAGCAAGCCAATCACGTCAAATCCTGGTCCATTGAGACAAGCAGCTGTCCTCCCTTGAGCCTGCTGTGACCCCATGTTCTATTTGTCTGGCATTTCGTTCCTAGCCCCCAAGCTCTTCACGTCACTTGCCTGCCAGTCGGTATCAAACTCTCAGACTCACCCCGCCCTCTACCCCTCCATCACAGTCTGATATTAGCAACAAAGAAACCAACTCGACTCCATCGAGGTTTCTTCTCTGGCATTGCCGTCAAAGAAGGCAACGCCACTACACCGCCAACTCATCTGAGATCTCCTTCCGAGAAGCTAGCTTTCGAATACTATTTTCAAAATGGAGAAGATTACGGACAAGATCGCCGCCCTGCCGGCAGACGCCAACTATTTCTCCTTGGAGTTCTTCCCTCCCAAGACGGCAATGGGTCTCTCTAACCTCCGAGACCGTCTCGACAGAATGGAAAGGGCTCTTCGGCCTCTCTTTGTTAACGTTACATGGGGAGCCGGCGGGTCTACTTCCACAAAGTCACTGGAGCTGGCCGAGATATGCCAGAGGGAGCTTGGCCTCACGACTTGTCTTCACCTGACATGTACAAACATGAGTCGCAAACTCATCGACAAGGCCCTGGAGGATGCAAAGGCATTGGGCATCCGGAACATTCTGGCACTGAGAGGCGACCCGCCGAGGAAGGACGAGTACCGCGATACGGAGGACTCTGATGTGGATGATATTGAGGACTTCGTCTGGGCTGTTGACCTGGTCAAGTACATTCGCAAGAACTACGGCGACTATTTCTGCATAGGTGTTGCCGCCTACCCTGAGGGACACGCGGATGAGAGCCATCCTCAGGGACAGAGCTTCGAGCACGACTTGCCTTATCTGGTTGAGAAGGTCCAGGCCGGCGCCGACTTCATCATGACCCAGCTCTTCTTCGACATCAAGGCCTATGACAAGTTTGAGAATATTCTCAGAGAACACCCCTCCGGCGCCTTCAAGGATATTATCCTCCTCCCTGGCCTGATGCCCATCCAGAGCTACCAGATGATCAAGCGGACGACCAAGCTCAGCCACGCCAAGATCCCCGACAATCTCATGGCTCGTCTGGACGCGGCCAAGGGTGATGACGAGAAGGTCAAGCAGGTTGGCGTTGACATTCTCAGCGAGCTTGTGGAGCAGGTCAAGGAGGTCAAGAGCAGGACCCCCGGCCCCAAGGGCTTCCACTTCTACACCCTCAATCTCGAAAAAGCCGTCTCCTTCATTCTCGAGAGGACAGGCCTCATTCCCGACCCTCAACTTGACAATGAGGAAGCCGTCATCGACGACGGCCCTGGTGTCCCCGTCTCCATCCCCGCAGTCCAGCTCAACGGCCTGTCCCCAATTACCCCCGCCGCACGCGCGCTCTCCGGACGCCGACACTCGTCCATGGGCTCCTCAGACCCGCACAACCGCATCATCGTCTCCTCGGCCTCGAATCCTGCCTACGAAACGACGACCGCCGGACTCATGGCTTCGGAGCCCGTCAACACCCGTGCCAACACACTCGCCATATCGGAGGGCGTCGGCGCTGTCGGCCGCGAGGCGACGTGGGATGACTTCCCCAACGGCCGCTGGGGTGATGCCCGCTCGCCGGCCTACGGTGAGATCGACGGTTACGGCGTCAGCCTGCACATGTCCGTCACGCAGGCCATCCGCCTCTGGGGCACGCCCAAGACGATTCAGGACATCAACAACATCTTTATCCGCCACATCAAAGGCCAACTCAGCGCCATCCCCTGGTCCGAGGAGGAGCTCCTTCCGGAGTCCAACATGATCCAGCAGGAGCTCCTCGAGCTCAACACCCGCGGCTGGTGGACTGTCGCCTCTCAGCCCGCCGTCAACGGCATCCCCTCGCGCGACCCGACCTTTGGGTGGGGCCCGCAGCACGGCTTCGTCTTCCAAAAGGCCTTTGTCGAGCTCTTCATCCCCTCGTCCGACTGGGCCGGTCTCGTCGCGCGCCTCAACGAGGTGACGGACAACACCATCTGTTTCTACGCCGCCAACGCCGCCGGCGACTTCGTGTCCTCGGATTCGAGCGGCGGGCTCGTCCTCGAGGGCACCGAGGCCAGCACCAACGCCGTCACGTGGGGCGTCTTCCCCGGCAAGGAGATCATCACGCCCACCATTATCGAGGAGGTCAGCTTCCGCGCCTGGGCCGAGGAGGCCTTCAAGATCTGGGGCGAATGGTCCAAGGTCTACGGCAAAGGGAGCGAGAGCGAAGCCTTGCTGGAACGGATACGCACCGAGTACTGGCTCGTTAACATCATCCACCACGACTACGTCGAGAGGGATGCGCTATGGAAGTTGTTGTCGGGCGAGAAAGAGAACTAGGGGGTTGTCGGAAGGAATTGTAAAAGCCAAACCACAAAAAAGGGGGTGGGAGTTGAATAGCCAGACGGACGATGGTTAGTTTCTCTATACGGTTTCCTGGCAATAGTAAATGAGAAGTAAAAATAAACAAATGGAGATACCCGTCAGATTGGCTCTTGAGACTGTCTCCCGTTGCTGCTGGCCTTGGGGTCCGACTATGTACTGTTTTAGGCACGACCATTTCAACAGCGCTCAAGAAGAAGCAATTTGATCCGGAGCGCAGCACAGCCACCTTCATCCCTCGGGAGGAAATAATAATCAAAAAAGAAAGAAAAACATACACTACCCACTACACCAAATAACCGCGTGGCTCAGGAAAGGAAAAGTGCAAATCATATCGGCCTAGTGCCTTGGTATCATATTAAGTATCTCTTTCACTCAATTCAGCTCTGCGAGCCTGGTGGAGAGATTAACTGTTTAGAGTAGAGTCGAAACGAGCCAGTTCGTTTCCCTTCCGTTGTTCTTTTGTACATACTTCCCAAGGAAGGTATCCAAATTCTTTACCGATAGACTGGTAGAAAAGCAGGAGGCCCAACGCCAAGTCTGGGTGATGGTATCCCAAAGATGCATAGCAAAAAGAAAACTCAGTCCGTAGAGCAAAACCTTAAAGAACCCACGCGTAAAGCAGACCCAGAAATGTTTCATGTCCCCGCGTGTCTCTAGACTGCCGAAGCGGCCGCCTTAGATCTCGCCATCATTGCCCATGTAAGGGTTGAAGTCGCCATTGCCGTGCTCCATAGTGTCGACGAAGCTGAAGATGAGCGAGTCATCGTTGAAAGGGGCGGTACCCTGGGAATGGTCGAAGCTGGAGTGACTGGAGTGATCGCCATTATGAGTGGGCTGGATAGCGGGCTCAATTGCAGGCTGGATCGCAGGCTGGATCGCAGGCTGAACCACAGGGTGGGCGATGGGCTGCTCATAAGCAGGGGTGGGGTCAGCAAAGAGCGACTGCGTCTGCTGCTGCATGACGACGGGCTTCGCGTCGATAGAGGCGGGGATATCGTAGCCTGCGGCATTGTCGGATGTGTTGGCATCACTGTCGGAAGTGGTCAGGTCGACGGCAGCAGCCTGGGCAATGTTTGCAGCCGCGGCGATGGTAGCGGCACGGCTCGGAGTAGCGCTGCGGCGGGGGTTGGGGGTGTGCGTGTTTTTAGACACACGGCCTTCGAGGATGCGGTCACGGACGCGGCTCTTGGAGGGAGTGTCCTCGACTTCGTTATAGTCGACTTCTTCGTCCTCCTCGTCGTCCTCTTCTGAGACGGCTACAGGTCTGATCTGCTTAGTCTTCTTGGCAGTGGTCGAGCGGCCGCCGCCCGAGACACGAGTCTTGGTGGAGGGAGTGCGTGGCTTGCGAGGAGTCGAGAAGGCGCTCGAGGTCGCGCTGGCCGGAAGATTCAGGGCGGTGGCGGGATTGCCGCCGCTGTTGGCCGTCTGCTTGAGAGATTCGGCATCCTTCTTGATGCCTCGGAACTGGAACTGAATACCGTCGGTGGTGGACTCGCCAAAGAACTTGGCAATCTCTGTTGTCATGTATTAGCAAAACATAGACCCCAATCAGAATTGTCGACCTGGTTGTTGACTTGATAGGATGTGTTCGGAGTGTATTCAGGGGAAGAAAGAACAAGGAAAGTGAGCAGCCAGGGCAGGGAATATAGAGACACAATGAATAGTGTGGAAATCCCGAATCGGCTAGGAAGCAGGAGCGCAACGTTACCCTTCTTCTCCTTGGGCAGGTCCACAGGAATGTCTTTGCAGTCGATGCCCTGGTCATGTGCCTGTTGAAGCGTCCAGATATGATTGCGAATGGCTCTGAAGCGATGATTGAGAGCATCCTTGGTCATGTCCGATCCATAGAACTTCTTAATGTCTGTCGTGCGTCAGGAACGACGTCGACCGTGGATGAAGACAAGCGATAGTTGGTGAAACGGGCAACAGGGTTTGTGATGGGAAGGGGGTAGGGACGATGAATGTGATGACGGCAACAGGCAAGAAGATGGCTGCGGTTCTCACCCTTGTAGTTCCACTTGACCTCCGGATGGGCAGCCACGATGGCGCGGAGAAGACGGGCCTGGGCCTCGTAGGTCTTGAAGTTGGCGGGAGCCATTGTGATATGCAGTCTCTGTAGGCAGCGTGTCAGTTTTCAGCTAATGGAATAATCGCAGGGCCAAATGATATCCGAGGCGCATGAGTGAGGGTCGCGATGGGCGAGAATGCTCATACCTGGGTGATGAAAGTAGACTTTTGGAAAAGACGTGTGGCTTGCTAGGGATGTGCCTTTGGATAAGCGTGTTAGGTCTGGGTAAGTATTGAAGCAGGTGTGAAGTGAGGTGGTAGGATTGTGTGGTGGGTTGAGAGCTAATAGGTAAGGTAGAGACGGGCGAGAAGGTAGAGGGGTGACAGCTCGGCAGAAAAAGGGAAGGTGGAGTGGTAAAAGAAGGTAGGCAAGTAAATTTGGAAGGAGTGAGATTCTCTGCACTTGCTGTTGAGGCGGTGGATGGAGAGGGGCCACAGGTTGAGAATTTGCGTACTTGTAGTTTGCGACTAAAACCTCGGCGTCGTCTCTTGGAAGGTACGGTAAGTTGCCAAATTCTGTATGTGCTGCGTAGAAGTAAGCGTCGAGTCCAAAGAGTTACGTGGACAGGGAAGAGTCATAAAAAGACGAGAAGTGAGGTCAGAAGTTGAATGTTAGGGACAGGCCCCGGAAGGAAAGCAGGAAGCTGGTAAATGAGGTCTGGATCGGCTGGAAGGAACGAGGAGCTAGACCGGGTGTGGCTTACATGAAATGGAGAGAGCTTTCAGTATCTGTGTAGAATCTAGGATAGTCAGGCTTGAGAGAAAAAGCTGTCAGTAACAGTCTGGTCAAGTATTGGCAATATCAGTGCAAGAAGAACAGGAAACCAGGAATGGTCTCGAGGCTCTGAGACCACGCTTCCTCTAATCTAAAGAGGACTTGCTGACTACCAGTAAGTTCCTGAGCAGGAAGTGCAGGCAGCAACTACTAGGTGGCTTGATGCGACAATGACACTATAGGAGCTGTAACAAAGCAGCCTCTAGATGACTCCAAGCAAGAGCGCTGTCGCCGTGACTAACAAGGCTGTAAAACATGTACTCTGAAGCCTCCATATTAGGTACAGCCGGGGCCCGAGACTCCTGCTAGGCAGGCTCTCGAGAGCAGAGGTCAGAGATCACAGGTATCCAGTGAGTTACCTGTTTGATGTGTAAAAGGCTGCGTCATTGCGTGGAGCGGTGGCAGTCCAGAGCAGATGCAGAACATTGACACGGCACAACTACTTGGAGGTAGAGAAGAGCTGATTCGGGACCATAGGGAAAAGCTGCTGTGTTTGCTTACCAACTCGATGAAATGAGGTCCCCTTTCGGGTCTTCAGTCCAGGGTAGAGACTAGCCGATTAGAGAAAACTAGAAGAACGACCATGTAATAATGGCCGAGCACCAGCTGACTTGAACCTTTCTAAAGCCCAATTGAGTCTTTTCTTTGAGTGAAGGTAAAGACCAGACTCGACGGAGTACAAGGAACACCCAAGCACCGGGAACGTGAGGTACTGGGATGAATGCTGACGGAGTTGAAGCCAGCGACGAAGCTCCTCAGCGTAAAGGTAGCTAGCTGGCTTAGCCACGAGTTTTCAAACTTCTTGAAAGGTTTCGAATAGCCGGTGCTGGTGAACAGTGAATTCGGGCTCTGGAAGAGCCTTGTCGGTTTCGATTCGAGACTTTCTTGCTGGTTGGCCGGGTGAACAGGAAATAAGATGTTGAAATGGAGACAAAAGAGCCAGTGTGGGTCGCAGGATACAGAGTCTTGAGAAGGATTGTAGTGAAGCGTTTCTGCAAAGGAGTGGATTCAAAGAGAGGTCGGTATTGGGCATGCGCTCGCTCTCTTGAATTGATAGAGGTCCCGAGATGGCGGTTGAGGACGACGATGGTATGGTACTGCCGTTGACAGTCAGGTGGTGGTGACCAACTCGAAAAGTGGGAGGCTGGGAGCCTCTAGGACTCCTGAACGGATGCGATGTTAGGTGCCAGCTTGATAAAAAGGTACCTTAGCAAGAGCATGCGCAAATGTGCAAAAGACCAAAACAGCAACGGTTGGCTTGAAAAAAGTTTTGATTTAAAGAAATGGGTATCCTGACAGATCCACGTCAGATTGAACATAATCTTTACGCCGTTCGTGATGTCGGAAACTCGCCCTGAACACAACCGTGCAAGTAGTCGCTAACATCGAGTAACGACCTCTCGCACTCATGCAGAGACGGTTGAGTTCACCTCGTTCGCTCGTCACAACCCCTGCATTCCCACGGCAATTACAATTGGCCCCAGGCTCTTGGCCCCTGAGACTCCCTGTCTAATCCCTGTCTAAACTACCATCCATATCTTGCGCCGCATCTCGCAGGAGTTTAGTGTACAACGTTTGGCTATGCGGGTCTTACATGTCGAAGGAAACCGAAGAAACATTGATGGGGCAGAACAAGCAAGCAGAACAAGCACACCACCGGACGTTCATCGCAGCTCCTTGCCGTACGGACTGGAGGTTCTACGACCGGCGGGGCTGGACCTCCCGCTGACGTGCTCCGGCAGAGGCGGCTTGTAGACGCCGTTCGGGTACTGAGGGTACTGGGACATAGGGTGCTCCTTTACCTCACCCTTCTCACCGTCGCCATACATGAGGTACTGGACGCCGAGAAACGAGTCACAACAAGCCTGGAAGATGCCGCACAGCTTGAAGGCCCAGGTAATCTCCGTCGTCGACGTGAAGAACCAGAACATCTTCATGGCGTCACCAATCAGCCAGCTCGCCAGTACAGAGAAGCGGAACCCCCTGCAAGACTGGGAACGCGCGTTGGCAAAAACCTGAGGCAAGGGTAGCGTCGCCTCCACCGAGAGACCGACGTAGCCGATGATCGTGGAGTAGGTCTGGTATAGCGGTCGCACGGGCGCAAGGAGCAGTTCGCAGACCGTCAGGCCGATAAAGAGGTAGAGCAAGAATTGCCAGTAGCTGAGGTACAAGTCAGTCGCGGTGAGGGGCATGACGGCGCACGCAAGGCGAGAGACTCACGGCTTGGGCGACCTCCACTGCCAGAAGTGGTATGGCCTCTGCGACCCGAAGACGGGTCCATCGTTGACGTTCGCAAAGGGCGTCGCGGCCTCTCCGCCTTTGGACGAAGGGGGCAGACGGTGGTCGAGGGCAATTTTGAGCAAGATGACTTGCATTACAATCATCAGTAGGGCCTGGATGAGCAGGGCAGTATCGAATCGCGCGCCAGGCCAGTAGAAGATCCTGCGGCAGAAATCAAAGTGTCAGCTGGGCTCCGGAAGCGACGGGCTGGACGATCGTGACGTACTTCAGCAGAGAGGCTACCAGCATGATCAGCGGGATATCGAGGGAGAAGCCGGCGCTCGACTTCTTCTTGTGCATCGACAAGGCCTGGTCGCTGTAGGAGAGGACAGGCGACAAGATGAGGAAGATCGGGGCCAAGTAGCCCGCAAAGGACGTTAACCAGCGCATGGTTGCGGTAGAGGGAGGGTCTCTCGAGTTGGCAGGGTGCAAAGGAGGTTGAAACAGGCGATTTATCGACCAAGCCAAATAGGCAGCAAAAGCAACGGCTGTAAGGGGGCCGGAAGATGGACGTGTAATATTTTCGTCCAAAGGTTGCTGGCGGACGCGTCGAAACCAGAAAGAAAAGAAGTGACGAAGCGGAGCGCGGCGGACACACACTGGGTTGCAGGCGGGCGGTCGCAAAAGTGATTGTTGAGGCCAGTCTAAAATTGAAGAAATTGGATACTGGATGTAATTTTTAGGGGGAGCCAATGGCTCGACTGCCCGCTGAGACAGGTTGAACTACCCACCAGTAAGTGTCGATTTGCTTGTTTTGGCGCTGACGTCGCCTTTCTTCCCACCCAAATGTAGCAGGTCTCCTCAATGCCGTGTGGATTTTAGCGGGACAGTTTCGCCTGTGACGGGGTTTTATTACCGCTAGCGGAGAGCACAGGCGGGTGAAAGAAGGAAAAGCTGCCAGCCGACTGTCACTCAGACACACGACACAAGCAGGACACAGGCACGACCTCGAGGGACCCGAACGGGGACGTGGGAGGATCCCGGAGCCCCGAAACTTTGGATCCTCTAGTGGCGGGACTCGTAGCGGAGGACAGTTGCGCTACGACTGGACGGGCACACTAAACCTTTCCTGGTTCACTCCCGTCCTGCCATTGCATCCGAGACGCGATGGTTCACCATGTATCAGAGGGTGTAAGATGCCAGCGAGAGATATCGTGACCTGTGCTCAGTTCGGGCCCATCAGATGGGAATCTTGCGATGGCAGGCTCAAGCATGACTGACCGTCACTGTTACTGTACTTGCGTTTCCACCTGATGTAGGTAGACTGTGTAGCAGGTCGTCTCAGCCCAAGGCACACACATGGATCCCGTACATATCTTGATGCCTTTCTCGGCCTGAGGCCACACATGCTAACAGAACGCGACTCGCATTTCCCCTTCTTCTTCTTCACTTGCCCCTCTCTATTTTGCACAGTCACACAACTCCCTTCGTGGGCCACACCAGCCACAGGCCGACCCGTTTATCGCTGGGAAGACGGAAGAGCGGTCGGTGGTTCAGTTCAGCCACAATTCATGCGCCCCTGACGCCCGGACGCTGGCTTATCTAGGGGGGGACATCTGAAGTTTAAGCCTGACAGACGCAAACTTGCTTGTCGCAGGCACTGGAGGGGTTCTGGGTCGGTCCAGAGTCCCGACTGGAGAGAGAGAGTCACCGCTCCAGCCACAAAACGGGAAAGGTGCCCCGCCATGAAAAACGAAGGAAAAAAAAGTCCCCACGACGCCAATCTCCTCCAACCACTCTTATCGTTTATCTGCAGCCCCGGCTGCCCCGCCAAAATTTTGTCAATCACCCCGCCATATCGGAGGCCGACTCATTCAAGATGCCGCCGCCCAAAAACTTATCTTTATCGCCATCAGTCACTCCGGGAGAGACATCCCCCTTGATCGCTGGAAGCTCCCCGTGTCCTACGCCCACAGTAGGCAACATGGAGTTCCTCACTCTCGTCGGCTCCGAGGCCTATACGGCCAAGCAGGCCGAAGAGCTCAAGACGCGCATTAACAAGACCCAAGACTCTAACAAGGTTGCCAGCGTCGCCGGCATCTGGGTCTACTACGTCCACCTCAAGAACAGCGACAACAACCTCATCGTCCAGCAGAAGCTGACCAAATGGCTCGCCCTGCCCGACCAGACCAATGCCCAGATCCCCGCCAACACTGATACCCAGAAGACGTACTACGTCACCCCGCGCAACATCTCGCCCTGGTCGTCCAAGGGAACCAGCATCACGCACGTCTGCGGCCTTTCCGGCCACATTGACCGCATTGAGCGCGGCCGCGCCATCACCATCAACTTTGAGAACCCCGTCTCCGACGACGACATCGCCTTCAAGGATGTCGTCTACGACCGCATGACCGAGACGATTGGCCTGTCTCGCCCCGACCTGGCCGCCATGTTCATCGAGGGCCAACGCTTTCCCTTAGAGATCGTCGACATCTTCGGCAATGCCGACCCCGTCTCTACCCTCAAGTCCTACAACAAGCAGTTCGGCCTGGCCATGGACGACTCCGAGATCGAGTACCTCGTCGAGGTCTTCAAACGCCTCGGCCGCAACCCCCATGACGTGGAGCTCTTCATGTTCGCCCAGGTCAACTCGGAGCACTGCCGCCACAAGCAGTTCAACGCCAACTGGACCATCGACCAGCAGCAGATGGGCCACAGTCTCTTTGGCATGATCAAGAACACCCACAAGTCCAACCCCAACTTCACCGTCTCCGCCTACAGTGACAACGCCGCCGTGCTCCAGGGAGAGACCGCCAGCTTCTGGGCCCCTGACTACTCCACTGGTAGCTGGAAGCTTACCAAGGAGGTCGTCCACGTCCTCGTCAAAGTCGAGACGCACAATCACCCCACCGCCATCTCCCCCTTCCCCGGTGCCGCCACCGGTGCAGGAGGTGAGATTCGCGACGAGGGTGCCGTCGGTCGCGGTTCTGCCCCCAAAGCCGGTCTCTGCGGTTTTTGGGTATCTGACCTGCTGATTCCCGATGAGAAAGCCCCTTGGGAGGTCGACCTGGGCAAGCCCGCCCATTTCGCCAGCAGTCTTGACATCATGTTGGAGGCCCCCATCGGCAGCGCCCGTTTCAACAACGAGTTCGGCAGACCCTGCCTGCTCGGTTGTTTCCGCACCCTCCTGACCGACGTCGGCAAGGAGGACTCTCCTGAATGGCGCGGTTACCACAAGCCCATCATGATCGCTGGTGGTGTCGGAACCGTGCGCCCGCAGCACGCCCTCAAGGAGCTCGGAGACGTCCACGACGGGGCACACGCCATCGTTCTGGGTGGCCCAGCCATGCTCATCGGTCTCGGTGGAGGAGCCGCCTCCAGCAGTGCATCAAACGAGGACACGGCCGAGCTGGACTTCGCCAGTGTCCAGCGTGGCAACCCTGAGATGGAGCGCCGCGCCCAGATGGTCATCGATACCTGTGCCGCTCTGGGCGAGCAGAACCCTATTGCCATGATCCATGATGTGGGCGCTGGCGGTCTGTCCAATGCCCTACCTGAACTTGTCAAGGATGCCGGTTTCGGTGGCAAATTCGAGCTTCGTCAAGTCCACAGCGCAGACAGCAGTATGAGCCCGCTGCAGATTTGGTGCAATGAGGCTCAGGAGCGTTACGTCCTGCTTGTCAACAAGGAGAACGTCAACCGCTTCGTCAGCATCTGCCGTGAGTATACTCCCCGCTTACCCCCTTTCTTTTTGCGCAGACGTTGCCCCTTGTTCCTTTGCTAAACAAAATCCTCCAGGTCGCGAACGGTGCCCCTTCTCTGACGTCGGAACTGTCGTCGCCATGGATGCCGAGGGTAACGCAAAGCTGACTCTTAGCGACCGCGACTCTCCCGAGAACCCCATGCCCATTGACCTCCCTTTCAATGCCCTCTTCCCTCCCGGCCGCCGCCTCGAGCGTGTCGTCGAGTCCCGAAAACTGGACCTGCCTGCCTTCTCCGCTGCCTCGTCTCTGGCTGCCGCTGGCGTTGCTGATGCCACCGACGCTGCCGCCCTCATCACCGCCGCAACCGAGCGGGTCTTCCGCATGCCCGCCGTCGGCTCAAAGTCCTTCCTCATCACCATCGGCGACAGGACCGTCGGCGGTCTCTCCGTTCGCGACCAGATGGTCGGTCCCTGGCAGACCCCCGTCGCCGACTGCGCGGTCACTGCGACCTCGTTCAGCCTCGGCTCCAACGCCCGCACCGGCGAGGTCATGGCTATGGGCGAGAAACCCCAGCTCGCCCTCATCTCCCCTGCTGCCTCTGCTCGTATGGCCGTCGCCGAGAGTCTGCTCAACCTTGGCGCCGCCGACTTCCTCGGTCAGCTGGACCGTGTGAAGCTGTCGGCCAACTGGATGGCCGCCGTCAACCACCCTGGCGAGGGCGCCGGTCTGTACGAGGCCGTCCGCGCCATCGGCATGGAGCTGTGCCCCCAGCTCAAGATCTCCATTCCCGTCGGCAAGGACTCGACCTCGATGAAAGCGTCGTGGAAGGACCGCGAGTCCGGCGAGGCCAAGAGCGTCACGGCGCCCATGTCCGTCATCATCACCGCGGTCACCGTCGTTGATGACGTGCGCAACACCTGGACCCCCCAGCTCCGCCGCATCGAGGACGTCGGCGAGACGATCCTCCTGTACGTCGACCTCGCCGAGGGCAAGAAGGCCATGGGCGGCTCCGCCTTGGCGCAGTCACTGAGACAGATGGGTAACGAGGCACCTGACGTGCGCAACGTGGATCTCATTACGGACTACTTTGATGCGCTGCAGCAACTACACAAGAGCGGCGTCGTGCTCGCCTACCACGATGTCTCCGACGGTGGCCTCATGACCGCCGTCGCCGAGATGATGTTCGCCGGCCGCTGTGGCGTCGACCTCATGCTCGACGGCATCGCCAAGTCGGACGCCCCTAACGACCTCCTCGAGGCTCTCTTCCACGAGGAGCTTGGCGCCGTCTTCCAGGTCCGCAAGGAGGACGAGACCAACTTCAAGCGCTGCTTCGCCACCTGCGGCCCTCCCCCAGGCCTCATCCGCAAGTTCGGCGTCGTCCAACCCAAGACTAACCAGACGCTCAACATCCGCTACGGCGGCCACACGCCCATCGTCAGCCTCGGCCGCGTCGAGATGCAGCAGTGGTGGTCGAGGACGTCGTACGCGATGCAGAGGGAGCGGGACAACCCGGCGTCCGCCGACAGCGAGTACGCCCTCGTGGCCGACTCGGCCGACCCCGGCCTGTCGTTCAACCTTACCTTCTCCCCCTCGGAGAACATCATGCCCCTGACGGCGTCCCTGGGCAGCCTGCTCCGCAAGGCGCCCCGCGTCGCCATCCTCCGCGAGGTGGGCGTCAACAGCCATCGCGAGATGGCCTTCGCCTTCAAAGCGGCGGGCTTCGACCCTGTCGACGTGCACATGTCGGACGTGCTCGCGGGCCGGTCGCTCGCGGACTTTGTGGGCGTCGCGGCCGGCGGCGGCTTCTCGTACGGTGACGTCTTCGGCGCCGGCGTCGGCTGGGCGCAGTCCATCCTCGAGCACAAGCACGCGCGCCAGGAGTTTGAAAACTTCTTCAAGCGCCCTGACACGTTCGCGCTCGGCGTGTGCAACGGCTGCCAGATGATCACGCGCCTTCGGGAGCTGATCCCGGGCACCGAGAACTGGCCGACTTTCGTTGAGAACGCCAGCAGGCAGTTCGAGGCGCGCTTCACCATGGTCAAGATCGACGAGTCCCGCGCGGCGACGCCGTCCGTCTTCCTCCACGGCATGGACGGCTCATCCCTCCCGATCGCCGTCTCGCACGGCGAGGGCCGGGCATCGTTCGCGAACCCCAACGCCCTCGACAACCTCGGCGACGAGGGCCTCGTGCCGCTGAGGTACGTCGACAACCGCCTGCGTGTCGCTGGGCCGGAAAGCTACCCGTACAACCCGAACGGCAGCCCTGGCGGCGTGGCTGGCGTCAGGAGCAGGGACGGCAGGGTCTTCGCCCTCATGCCCCATCCCGAGCGGACCATCATGGCGGACGTCGGCAGCTACATCCCCCCGGAGCAGGTCGAGGCCTGGGGCGAATTCGGCCCGTGGGTCAGAATGTTCAAGAGCGCCAGGCGCTGGGTGGGCTGATCTCTCCTCCTTCGACCTTGCCTTTAGTGGCCGGATGCTATTCTCCTCTGCCTGAGATCAGGGGGGGAGGTCGGCTATGGTCTTTTTTAGAGTCAAGGAAAGAAGGAGCGGGGGGTGTCACGGCGGCGGTGGGAAGCATGAGAGACAGAATAGGCATAGACAAAAAAGCCCGATCAAAACCACACAACACGTTTGATTCCAGTTTTTTATTACATTTTATTTACGCATGTCCGGGCAGGGTAGGGAAACGGGATGGTATAGGGAAAAGGGGAACAGATACGTCTATCCAGTCCATAGTTTCACGGAGCAAAAACAAACCAAAAAAAAAGATGAAAATTTGACAGGCTTTTTTCTTCTTCTTTTCTTTTCCCTTCTTTTCCTCTCGCACTTGGCGGCTTTGAGAGTGACTTGACTAGACAAGTCCCGACTTGTCCCATAGCCAGCAGAAGATGGAGATGCCTACCTGGATACCCAGATGGAGAAAGGGAGAGCAACAAAGGCCCGAAAACCTGCGGCCAAGCCAGGCCATGCCATACCATGCGCGAGTGAGGAAAACGGGTGAGAAGAAAAGGAAAGGAGGGGGCCACTCGCATCCGCATTCGCCTCCGCAGGCCAACCTCCTTCTCGTTCTACTCTCCTTGACCATACCGCAATAAGAAGCCCATCATCTCCTACGAGATATGTCTGTTGTCTCGATTAGGGATGGCTGACTGGGCAGGATTCTATCCCCCCCATTTCTTTTCCCCTTGTGCGTGAAGAATTGGGTGAAGACGGGGGTTAGGCAGAGCCCGGCCCAGGAAATGGGACACGCGCATGGAAGGAATGGCCGCAGGAATAAGAGATGCAGTGAACGCTCGACGTACTTGTTCCTTCAATCCTTTCGTCAAGGACCGATGTCGCCTCCTACTAACGCTCCTTCAGCCAATGCCTCTCTCTCTCTCTCTCTCTCTTCAGCGCTCTCTCTCGCGTTCCCGGGCCCATCGTCCATACTGTTTCTTTTTGCGTACTTACTGTTGGATGGCGCGGAGGTTGCCTCGGAGAGGCACGTATCCTCTTCTTTCGGTAAAATGGTTTCTGTCTTTGGATGACCTAGTGGGGAGACCTGCAGGTCTGCTACATCTCGAGTTCGACTCAACATCATCATGAACGCCGACGGTGTGTCTTCCCAGATGCCGACGGCAATGATGGAGCACTCGTCATCTGCCTCCCCTCCCTCCAACTGCACTGCGCCTCTGGCCTCGAACAGCACACACGAGAGACTGCGAGCAAAAGTCCCCTCTACAACCGGCGGCATTGCGTCCCGAATCGAGCTGTTAAGGATATACTCTGTGGCGTTCTTGAACCCCCTACCTCTCGCAAGCTCTCCCCAAAACCCGCGTCTCCGATGTGGTGGTAATGTTCACTGCAACGGTTGGTCCCGGCTGTATGGGTACGCCTGCCCATCATCCGCCATCTGGACCAAGGCTCGCCTAGAGGCTATCTTGAGGCGCGCAAGTCGTATGCCGCAGCCGTGGCGCTTGTCAACGGGCAATGCGGGACTTGAAGCCAGTCGACGACCGAGAGAAGAGCCGTGACACGAATAGCTGGCCGATGGACGCCCAACAGGAGTGACAAAGTGCAGGCGTATACACTACGGCATGTACAGGGTACGCGCAACGCACTTCTGCGGCGAAGAAGCACACCAAAACTCATCCCTCCCACCCCCCCTTCACAACCACAGCAGCGCCCACCACACCCCTTGGAATGGCTCTCGGAACAGCGAAGGACGCTTGAGGGGTAAGTCCTATTGGAAGAGGACCATCTCTGGTCCATGGTGGCTTCGGCATTTTAGGGTGGCGCTTCCTTCTCCTGGGGCACCGTCGTCTATTCAGGCCCGATGACAGGTCGGAATGGCGGCTATTGATCGCGATGCATGGCGCACGCGGACATGTACAGTGCCCGACAGCCTTGTGAAATTACCCTGTTGGCTGGAAACCCTAGCAGAGGCGCCGGGTGTGGATGAGGTCCCAATAGGTGTAATGCGTAAGTGGTCTGCCATGGCATCAAGGTCTTGCTTGGGTTGACGTTCGGATGTTCGTTTGTTCCCAGAAACCCCAGCAGCGTTTGAGCTGACACACTTGGGGTTGCCCAGTGTCGTCGGGCGAGTGATTAGCTACACCCGGCCTGCTGCGCCATTTGTCGGCGAGGTTGCTCTGGTTGGCGTATTGCCTCTCTCCTCTCAAGTTGTCTCGCCTGTGCCTCAAAGCCTGTGTTTTTCGACTTCCTCGGATATGGCAGCGTATGCCATGTGCTCAACCACCAACTGGTCGATGGAGACCGGCTTTATCCAGGCCCAGGCTGCGACCCCATCTCACGGGCATGGAGCGTCAACCATTACAGAACAGTCTGATGGCTAAATGAACCCATAGTGGAAGCAGAACACTTTCCGTCGAGATGAGATAGTTCGTGTTGGCAGGGCCATCCATCATTCCCCCTCCCTCTCCTCCTTCTCCTCCTCCTGTCCCTCGCAAGTGTGACGGGCCGTCATCGAAGTGAAGATGAACTGCCTGGCGGAACGACCAGTCAGAAAGCCCCAAAGCAGCAAAATCTGAAGCGGCCCTCCCCCCCCCCCTTCCATCGCAATGGCGCGGTAATCCGGGACTCCGCAAGGCAATTTGTCGAGTGCCGATAGCCAATCTTGGCGACGGATCAGAACTTTCTGGCCGTTCACCCCGGCCGCAACGGTCCCCGCCCCATATCCGCACAGAGATCCAGGGGGTGCCCGCATGCCGCATCCCATCCCATCCCATAATCCCAGAGGGGGTTTGGGGAAGGAAGCTTTGGCCAGGCACCGTAGTTTTATTGTCCTCCTGGATCATACTGGGTCCTCCTGAGGCGCGTCGTAAACGACCAGATGCAGCCACGGAGGGCTCCACGGATAGGCGCGCAAGTGCCAATGAGAACGACTGCCGTGGACGGGGCGCCCAGGCCCAGATTGCCATAGTGGTGCCATGTTGTGAAGCCCCAAGTCCCGAAAGGTTAGAGTGGCAACCCCCTGACAAGCGTCGCACGCAGCACCGCAGCGAGTTAGCCTTATAGATGGGCTCAAACAATAATAGATTGGTAATGGTGAACAAACGAGCAGCAAGCGTTTCCGTACTTGCTTACATACCTTGCATACATCGTACTGCATCCGTAGGCGTGTGCTGGGCTTCCGAACAGGTGAGAGGGAGCAGCTCACAGGTGGTCGCCGCCGCCGCCGCTTGTCGTGCGTGCGGCGTGGACGGATCTGTGGGAAACCCACCCATCAATCCATCCATACATACCCTCGCCTCGCACGCTGTGCCTGTGCCATGCTTGAAGCACGACGGCCCTTGGTTCTGGCTTGAAGCAGGGCCGCAGACCAGCAGCAACGCTAGAAAAGCACGATGCCATGGCAGCGTCTCGGCAGCTGCTCGCTAAAAGACAGGGAGGAGGTACTTGGGCGTGGCGAGGCACAAAGGGAGAAGACGACTGAGCCGGCTTGTTGGGTTCTTGTGTGTGTGTGTTTGTACACGTGTGTAAAGTTACACATAGGTTATGATGGGTTAGCAGCTGGTGATGCGCATTGGAAGAGCTGACGTTCGTCGACCTTCGGATACGATGATCGAGGCAGTTGATGGTTGACGCCACATCCGGCTTCATCAGGGCAGAATCCAGGGTCCTAATTTCTTCGGCGGCTTCTTGTGGACGAACCGAACGCCATGCACACACAGCGCAAGCAGTTGGGTAGGTATGCTTAGATGACCACCGCGTCCAATCTCTCCCCTGGCCGCTGACCGATGGCAGTGACTGGCCCCTCACCAACACAATAATGTATGGTCTGATACGGATGTTTATGGTCTAGTGTGGTGCATCATCCCAACTCGTGCGGGCGGTCTCCCATTCGTGTCCCTTCCGTTGACACTACTTGTGGATGGGGCGGCCAAGGTCAGTCGGTCGCTTGCTTCTTTTTGGCAACCATCATGCTCCTCCGGCTCATGGTACCGCTGTTCGAGCCAGCAGTCCGGATGTCGCGCTATCTGACCGTGTGTACTGGCAATTGATGCTCAAGGATGGGATGGTGTGCTTGAATAGGGAGGGAACAATGACTAAGGACGACATTCGGCAGGGTATGGAACGGCAGCCCGTGAGTGACCCGGGTACGGTGCCAGTCCCAGTCTGAAGTCCTTGTAAGTGGCCGGCTGCGCAAAGTCTAGGTAGGGCAGGTCCCTAGCATCAGATATCCGAAGGCTAGGGAGCGCTGGCCTTGTCTTGACAGGTGGTGGCCCCCATGACCCCTGGTCCAACCGTTGGTGCTGGGAAGAGACAGGAAGGGCCGGAAACAAAAATCCCTTCAATCAGAGCCACGGAGCTACTGACCACACCGGGAATGGTTCGAGCCTCTAGGGCCCCACGTCATCTTCTTTGGCTCCGAGGTCCATGAACCGTGTCATCGCGGCCTTCAGCCAGCCAGCCCGTCGGGGGATCTGCTCTCCAGGATTTCGGTTGTTGAATTTGGGGGGGGGGGGGGGGGTTGCTTGCAACGCGGCTATTCTTAGACGAAGCGGAGAGCACCTTTTCTTTCCATCTTTCCCTCCCTTCTCCCCCTCTCCATTTCTCCCCCGTACACTTTTGTGTGCCTCAGTAAGCCGTTGTCCGCATATGATGCTACAGCAACAAATTTCGGCTCAGCATCGCATCTCTCAGTCAAATCAGGGAATGGCTTAAACAAACACCTCGTTGGTCACTTGAGCGGAGCGTAGCTTGGAGCCACACCCTCCCTCCTCCGGAACCAAGTTCCAAAAGTGCTCCGAAGCTGATGATGACTAACGTCGCCCTTCTGATTCTATAGGAAAGTGAGCGGTGATGCTGAGGACTCACCTCCACCGAGGACAAGATAAGACTTCCCAGCGCCAGGACGGCCAAGTCGCGCATGCTGTTGTACGAAGGGAGAAGACCCTTAGAGCGCCACGGCTTTCAGATCTGAAGTATCGCAGGGTTGGTTCCGTATGGGGCTCACAGGGCAAAATGGGTGGAATACCCGCTGGACAGCGGTCTGTTGCAGTAGGAGGAGGCTCGGAATGGCACTGGAACAAGCATGAGAGGGATGGTTCAGAGGCCAGCGCCGTCTGTCGCTTGTGCTGTCCAGGCCAGCCTGAGCGAGAGCATGGTGAATACTAACCACCTTGGTAAACGGGCCAAGGTAGGCTAGTGTCGAGGAATGATATCGCAACCGCTGCCACCCACCAAAGGGATGTCACTTGGGGGCCGATGGAAGTGGAAGGTGGCTGCCCCTGCTCTTGGCTCCGTGTCCGTTCCTTCTCCAGTTCTCATACGATGATGGGTGTCCCCGCAAAGGACTGGACATGGCCTGAGCCGTGTCCGTCTTGTGTGATACTGAGCTCCGCAAAGGGCATTATCGACGACGAAGCGAAGAGCTTACCCCTCATCCCCCCTGGCCTTCGTTCCTCGTAAGTTCCAGTCCATGGACGAGGGCGGTTGGCTAGCGTCCGATCAAGTTGTGGGAGCCACTGAGAGCTTGCTTCGCTTTACGAAGCCTCTTTGGGCACCACATTCCAGGGATGATGAATTCCGCACCGCACCGCCGCCCTCACGTGCCATGACCCAGTCGAGTAGAGGGGCCGCAATGATTACCTCAGTGGCTGGGCTGCTAACACCTTGTTATCAAGGCTTGGAAGACAAGACCTCAGCAACTCCGTCCCTGGGCGGTCCCAAATCCCGAGGTTTGTGGGTATAGCTGATTCAGCAAAGTCATCAAAGCCCGATGTCAAGGTCCGTCTGTAAACCAACTGTGTAAGCGGCTAGGCCCTGGAGCAGACGTTCGTCCGCCGCGAAGCAGGAAGCTTTCGCCCAAGTGCCGGTGTGCTAGTAATGTCTCTCTCGTGGCTGAAGCGTGATTTTAATCTAAGCATTCACGACTGGTCCTCCTGCCGATGTCGGGTTTTTCCTATCATGACGGGAGTTGGTTTTGGCCTCCGGAGATGCGCCTGCCACGGGATCTCCCAGCACGTGCGGCTATCGATAGCGCCGTCGACTGAACCTGAAGACATGTGCGCATTGTATTGCCGAGTAGCGAGAAAGGCAAAAAACGCCTATGGCCCCTGTCATAAGGCCACCGGAAACCCGGCGGGAGTGGGCCTATTCGGCAAATTCAAAACCCATGAACCGCTTCGAAGTGCTTGCAAGGGGCTGTTCGAGGTTAACCATGAGAAGCAGCGCGCCCGTCATAAATGGAGATACTTGGTGATGGTTGGTGCGTTCTTGTTATCCTGCTGCCTAACCATGGCGTGGAGACAAAGGAGGACATGGTGACAAAACTTTTGGAGAAACCCTTCCCATGTTTCCAGGAGATCATTCAGCGGCAGCCGTTGTCGAGAGGATGTCATGGTAGGGGTGAGTGACATGGCATGCCTAGCGCACGCAGGGATGCCGGAGCGGAATGCCGAGTCTAACTCGATCCAACGATTTCAGTGTGAAGGGGTACAGAAATCCTTCAAGCCAAAAGCCAACTTGCAACTTGCAAGCAGTATACAGTACATAGCTTGAAAACTGGAATTGTGTGAATGTTCTTGGGGACGTACCGACGATTCTGAGCTTTCCAATTCCCTCCATGGCACCCGGTCTCGCTGTGTACCGGCTGATTAGGATTCGTAAATTGCCGGTTCGGTGAAAGTCGATATCTACCGACTGGACAGGCCATTGTCGCAGAGTCTCGACGCGGCTGTGCAGTTCGCTACCGTAGAATTCGACTAGGCTGTGGTCTTTTTCTCAGGGTGGGCTCATCGACGCCTTGTGCCACGGAGAACCAATATTTAGCACATTACATTGTTGAGGATTGTTGATAGTCGACTTTGGGATACGCGGGCGATGCCGAGATGTGCAACAGTACTGTTGTACTCTGTAGTAGTTCGATACCTGACGTCGAAATAGGCCGTGCTCGGCACGGTCATGCGTGGGATCCCATTCAAAACCAAGCAGCGCGGAGCCTACAACGTTCCCGCGAGAGGCATGGTTCGTTCTGCCGTGCCCGTTCAAACTTGAGCCATTCTCGTCGGAATAACAGGCAAGAACACATAGTATGCGAACACTACGTTGCTGAGATGGGGGGGCCATCCATCAACAATTGTCCGGCTTCCGTCGGCCTGCATTTAGTTGATTTGTTTTAAGCGAACTGGCATACTCAATATCCATCCGTACGTGCGTAACCTGGGTCGTACCGACACAGCGGCCGAAAGATGGTCCGGGCTAGAGGGCTAACCGAAGGAACGATGGAATCGGCGTTCAAGCTCGAAGAGGAAGTCGGTCGGTTGCCACACCTTGTAGCACATATCGACCTGAATCCTGCATCTGGCCCTACCATGTCCTGCAGCGTCTCCCTATGTCAATGTGCGCTCTGCAAAATTCTAGAAGCCTAAGAGACGGCTTTCTTCTCGTGGTTGTTAGCGTGGCCCTTTTGCTACGGCTCCGGGTATTGGATTCCACCGAGTGATGACTCGAGTTGGGACTATTCGTTGTCAGACTGCTGCCAATCATCCCGATGCATGCTGGCATGCCATTTGTGTCGGAGATGCCATGGCGCAGCCGCGCAGGTCTAGGCCTGCCAAGTCCTCTCCCCTCACGGTTGACTGAACGTCGGGCTTGTCTGGGCAGTCAGCGCGAATCAATGGCTATGATTGTGCATCGCTTGTTACTGCTTAGCCATTCCGATGGCGGTGGCGGTCGGGTTTTTTGTTTTGTTTTTGCGCACTTGTCATGTGGTGCTGGCAGTACCTGGTAGAAGGCCGCGAGCGTTTGTTTCTTCCTGCGTGTTCTGAAGTCTAAAACCAGTCCTCTTCATCAGGATCGGGATTCGGCCGTTGCGGTAGTCGTCATTGAAGGATAAGCCCCCGGAAGCGTGTTTGGCGCCACGGCCGCCTCAAAGAATCCGAGTCGGCGCTCGTTTCGTTGTCCCGCACCGAAAGACCAGCCCGCCGCCACACGTCCCAAGTCTAATTCGTCGATCTTGTTAAGGAGCCCCTGTCATTAGTTGACACAGCTAAGACTTGTCAACGGAAGTAACCCCCCCCGCCTGGGCCGAAGCATCAATAAGAAATTAGTGATGAAGAACTGCCGCTGCATACGAATGTTCCTCGTCACACCTCTGACAGTGACGTGCGGAAGTGGTTTCCACACCCCCGGGTTGGATTGCGGCAAGGCTTTGCAATCGACTTGTGACTGCCAATGAAGGCAGCATCACGTAGCGCGCCAGTCCGCCAAATCTTCAACCAGAGCTGGCAATCGACAACATGGCGATCTGCGAAGGTAATCACACTGCCCACGTCATTCGGGACCGGTTCTTCTTGCGATACCGCCGTGTATGTGGAGTGCTTTTTTTTTTTTTTTTGCTCATCTGGAGCGGACTGCTGCCATGTTGGGCGTGACGTTGGCGATGATCCGCTTGTGACCCAGACTTTGTAGCCTCGGCTCAAAGAGTACGGATACTTGGCTATATCGACATTCCACATATGTATCCATACGGTAGCTGGACTGCGATGGATCAGTTCGCGCGGATCCCGTTGCGAGCGGCCGCTCGGAGGGTCCTGGAGAAAGGAGACCAGCTGACGTGACCTTTAATGGGTCCGTTGTGCGGCAAAGCCGACCCATTTCCCTATCAACGGCCACTCGGCCGGTGGGTGGGCAAGATATGATTCAGGGACTTTTGCGATCTTGTCCAGCATGACAAGATATCTGCAACATGCCAAGCTTCCCGGATAACGGACGGTACGGCGGGGAGAGCGACTCGGGAGGGGGTTCACAGTCCCTCACGAGGGAAGATGAGCAGCTCGCTGTCACGAACCCGCGGAGCATGACTCGTAAGACGAACAGCAGCTGATGAGTAGCACAGTCCAAGACAAGTGGCCGAGGCAACTTGAGTGTCGACAACCGGGGCGCAATCCGAGAATTGGGACTCTGACGAGATTCAGGGTGATATAAGGTGTGGTCTGGTCCATCTCCGGGACTTGTCGCGGCATTCTGTGAGGCGCTTGGGCGGCTTTTCGAGTGCCGAAGGGGTGGAGAGGCCTATTGGCCGGCTGGTGCTAGTCAAGAAGAGCATCAATCCGTGGCTGCCAGAGTCCACAGTGGATTTGGCCATTGGATCTCGTGCGAGTGAGCCCCGGGCACGGGTGAGAAGCCGGTCTTGTCCGGCTTTAACATTGTCCAACACCCGCACTAGACCCTTCCGTGGCCTTGAGCGCCGCGAGGATCATGTCACTTCATCAAGATTGTCTCCATATAATATGGAGCACTCATCAGGCGATTGGGCTGATCGGACTCTCTAGTTTACCGAGTTGCGAAGATGAACGTGGGCTAAGGGGGTTTCGTTCATTTTGCTGTGCTCATGGCGTAGCCCAGGCGTGGGGTGTGGGTGATTGTTGGTGTTGGCGTTGGCGTTGGCGTTGGGGCTGGTGCTGGTGTCGACATGGCATGGAGTGGAATGGAATCGGACTCATTAGAGTGGTCGCTGAGTGGGTGCCATTGCCATCCCGGGCTCGTTCAGTGTCGGGTAAGAGTCGAGGGAGTTGAGACCAAGGCCCGGGGCCCTTGTCGTTGCCCCTCTAGGCCATCTATTCGAGCGCGTCCAGGGGATTCCAATGTGCAGTGCAGTCTCGACTCTTGAGCAACTCGTAGGCGAGTAGGGCGGACGCGATGGAAGGAAATCCATGACAGGTTGCTTGTTGCTGAGCCGTAGGAAATGGGAATACACATCGTATCGCTGGGCAGCTGGAGCGCCCTGGCATCTGCGGGCTAAGCCAGCGTCCATTTCTCGGCGTGGCTTGGCCAAGGATGGTTCTAGGGTTGTTTTCGACGCTCCTGACTGAGGGAAAAAATCGACCTTGTCGTGTGTCTGGATACGATGCCGAAAGAAGGGTGTAAGTCCTGAGGTGCAGGCAACCATTTCCAGCTCCTTGGGAATTGCTGTCAGCTAGGGTGAGGGGCGGCGTCTCGCGCCATGTCTCTGCTATTGCCTTTGTGCTCGCGAAACGAGTTGACTGGGGGAGCCTGCCAAGTCGAGGGAGGCACACACACAGGTCCGAGCCGAGCATGTCATTAGGTAGGTTTAACTGAAAGCAACCCCCCCCCCCATCGTGGACATCTCTATCCGTACAGTGCACTGCCCTCTGTTTGTACAGGGAGTTCATCCGGGCCTGTTGAAAATTGCCGCAACAATGTTGATCGGTGATGGGTGTTGCGGATGCTTCTAGCCAAGTGCGGGATTGCGAAGGTTGCTGATCGCTTGCCATGCGTTGTCGTATTGCGTTCCGTTAGGTTGCGTTGCGGCTGACGGCAATTGATTAAACAACGCATATTGGGCAAGGACCACGGCGGTGCTGTGTCATGGAAGGGAAAGCCATGTCTTCATGCCTGCGCACTGTTCAACTCTGAACAATAATGAATGAATAGTTGGGTGTTTCGTTTATAGGAAAGGTACTGGAGAATTAGCGAGGCAAAAGTAAGTGAGTTAGTGAGTGGGTGAGCGAGGTAGGTAGAGACTAGCTGGGTGCTTAGACTGTCGTGTAGGATTCCCTGTGGCTTTTCTGCACATCTCGTCTTCGCAGGGCACGTCTCGATCCTTAAGATTTTGGTTGAGGCAGCGGAGGAAGGAGTAAGCTTGGGAGGCCGGGCATTGCCAAAGGTCAGTCAGGTACCCGTACCCATACCCAAGGTTTTCTGAAGATTCCTAAGCCTCAACTTACAAAGTGGCACCTTGCGAGAAAGGTAGGTAGGATCGAAAAGGGAAGGGCCGTCCAGGTTCCCGTCATGCCTGCCCAAAAGGACTAGATATAATCCCTGAAGAAGAAATCCGGAATTCTGGAATCTGGGCCGGTGAGACCGGAAGGCACTCGACCTGAAGGTAGGAGGGAAGGGCCGGGAGGCAGCTTCCCACTCGGCTCCATTGACGAGGAAGGAAGGAAGTAAGCAAGCACGAAAGAGGGGATCTGGCTAGCTCTCGACTTTAGGACTTTGCATCGGATAGACAGGGGTGTTTGGAGGGAAGGGGGCGTCCATGGATAGAAGGGGAGCTGCTACCGAGACAAGGGACATTTCACCCACCCCCCCAACGGGGTAGAAGCTCAGTGTGCGCTGTTGCTGTACGACATCGCTTTTTGAATACCTAGGTAGGTAGGTAGGTAGGTAGGTAGACACACTAGGTCGGCAAAGAGAAGACACGGCGGCGAGATCCACGAATGGAAGTAGGCATTCCCTCACTTTCAACATATCTATATATTGTCCATTCATTTGGTTCATCACAGTCTTATTCTCGACTCAGACAGGAATTACACCCCTCCCCCCCCCCCCCCCCCCCCCAGACTATCACCCTTGCGATATCCGACGGGTATGGGCACGGTGCACGGCGGTTGACAATGTGGAGACAGCGACGCCCGGCAAGTAACAAGCATGGCAGGAGAACGGCAGTTGGCAGCCTCAGCAGCTACTACCTCACTCCACCTGTCTTGGTCACTCTCCTTCGCCATAATACGGTGTACGGATACCCATTACGGAGAATGCGTGCGTTGGTGTTAGTTTTGGGCCTGTCGGAGCTGGCACAGGCCACATCATGTGCGGATCCCGGCCAAGGTGTCTTCCTTGCCCATCATTTATGAGAACCACATCTACTTACTGAAATTGTACCACCGAAGGTGACATATGCACCGCGTCAACGAGATATGGACACACAACACAACAGGATGAAAGCCGAGTTGAAGTGTGCGGATAGAAGAACCCTCCAAATCGCCTGTTCATTACGTGCTCAGTTGGTCCTCGTCGGGAGTGGGCCTGGAAGAGGATGATTCTTACCTGTGTTAGGTAGGGTCTTGAGATAAGATATCGCAGGTGGCCGTAGCCATGCGATCCTTGCACACCCTTGTCAAGAAGCCGGTGAGGGTGATGGATGGCCCGATACCCGAGTTGCGAACCAGAGACACACTTAGCACAGAGCGCATTCGTGCGATACAGGTCATAACAGCTCCGACCTGCTGTCTGTAGACCGAATTTGACGAACTTACCAATATCGAATACCTTCTGAGCATGTCCAGTTATATCCAAGATGAGGACAACATACAACTGCACAGACTGCAGAGGCGCTGGACTTGTGTTGCTAGTGCGTCCATCCGTACAGATACATTTTGGACTGCAAGGTCCAGAGATATCTACCCACCCGCTGACCGGCGCAGCCCCGCAAAGTGTCTAAGCCCAAATGAGGCAATGGTTTCGTTGACCGGTGGCCAAGGACGTCTCACCTGGGCTTAGCTAAGACTTTCCACTTCAAGGGACAAGGCTTTGGGTACGATAGCAAGCAAAAGGCCCGGTGCTTGGCAATCGAGGCGAATTGAGGCGAGAAGAGAGGAGGACGACGTCGTAATATGCATGCATACGCTGGCAAAGCGTTGGAACACAGGTGGTTCGCGAGCATTGTCCCGTCCAGCCTGGTGAAGGGCATTGAACTTAAGCCACTATGGCTCGACTCCTTGATTTGAATCTGCGGGGAATAACTTGCTGCTAGCGCCACGGTGGAGGACAATTCATCTCGCGATGCATCGTGAAAGTCGTGTTCATGGGAAACGAAGCAAGCGAATGCCGGGGTCAAGTACGTCAATGCATAAGCGATGCGCACGTTTTCCTCGGATGGAAGCCGCCCGCTGTTGAAGGAATTGTCGCTCAGCCCGTGTCGATGTGCATTCCAAAGGCAGCTCATCTTACAGGCATCAATAGGCGCCTGCTAGGCTTACTATACTCGATCACCATGCTTAAGGTTTGATGTCACCTCAGGGACCTGCAGTGGCTTCGCCCTTTTGAACATCCTATACCTTACACGGTACCTTCGCCCGAAGTCCCAAACCTTCCAAGCGTCATCTAGTTGAGTAATGGGTTGGCTTCCATATCGGAATATAGGTAAGTACGTGTAGAAGGCAAGGGGGAAAATACCGAAAATTTTGAACGCAGATGATGAGGAAAAAGGGGGGATTTCCACCTTCTCAATTGGAGGAGAGCCGCCCGGAAGGTACGTACTTTCAGTCACTCGCTTATTCCATCCTAGCATCATTCGGTACGTATCTGGGATACCCCATTGTCTACCTACCTAACCTCGCACCTGAGGAGACTGAAGAGAGGGCATTCAACACCGGGGGAAGCTTCAATCCAGCTCTGCTAGGTTGGCGAAAACCACGAGCAATCATAGACAAACAAGTCTTCCCGCTGCCCGCCCATGACGCCACCGCATCACATCCTTCACGCCTAGTGTCCAGTCTCCAGCAGTTCATCCGTCCCCTTTCGGATCCGGTGTCCCCATCAAGGGCGGACCATCGCCTGTCTCAGCGCGGAGATGGAGGGGCTTCTTGTTCTAGGGAAACGGGGTCGCGTTGGTGCACGTCGACGACACTTGCATTGTCGACCAGCACCTTCCCTGCAAATCACTTTAAATTACCCAGAGGTGCTCCGTCTGCCGACTCTTTAATGCAACGCAACCACGGGGAGGGACCGCGGCGTCGCCCGGTCCGTTGCGACACTGTGGAAGAACAACAATCGCTTCCAACTCGAGGCAGGCTTGCCAACCTGCCTACCGCCACAATGGAGGCGAAAAGTTATGACATCTGGTATCCTACGTGACGTTCTCAACTCGACTCAATCTTGGCACCTACTCACTCTTTGCCGGCTGGCTACATCTTGCACCGTCGATCAACGGCTGGCTATTCACTGCTTACTCCTTAGACGAAGGGTTTCCCTGTGGACTCTTCCGCCTGCCCAAGATAGTCACCAAGGAGGGTGAGTGATGCTTTCCACGTACGGTTTCAAGAGCTGCAATGTTCATACTGAGAGGGAGGTTCTGTCGGGCGGTTCCCATGACGGAGGAATCACCGAGGCCCTAGTCGGACTCGTTCGGACTCGGCATCACGGAAAACGACCGACGACGGGGTAGAATGAGGGGCGACATATCGCCCCCCCAGCCACACGGAAAGGCCCTCCACGCTAAGAGTGGACAACCAGGCGGCGCTGTTACCAACGATTTTTGTTACAAACACAAAACACCTAGCACACAGCGTGGTATTCGTACCAACGACCAACGACCAACGACCAACGACTGGCCCCAGAACGCTCGCTCCGTTCTTCCCTGCTTAGCGTCGACAACTCCATGACTGCTGCCACCGACGGCTGACGGGTGGAGGGCGTTACCGGACCAGATTGACGCCTCTCAGTCCTCCGAACTGTCTCGTCTTGGCCAGCCGTGCCAGTTGATCTTCTGTGCAAGACTCTGAGAGGCTGCCAAAGCCGCCGCCAAGACAAAGCATCCTGCCGGCAGGCATTGGCTTCGGCTTCGACTTGGTCCTGGCAAAATGATGCCACAATACCACTGCCCATCCCTCACTATTCGCCAGATCCTACGCCTCGGCCGCTCTCACCAAAGTTAACGTTCTTGGAAACCAGATGATCCCGCTCCCTCAGCAGGGCCAAAGCCACCCACCGACTACCGCCTTTCGTTACGGCCATCGGAGAAGTCAACAGAAGGGCCTCTCTCTCTCTCTCTCTCTCTCTCTTTCACCCGAATACAACGAGACCCGAGACGGGAATGTAGACTTTGCGCAGGGCCACCCGGCAAGCCTCGGTGCGGAACTCCATTGCTCGACTTTTTGCCCTCTCGGTATACACTCTTCTGCCATCTGCTGCACGCCGCGCTGCCGGCTGCAGGCCTGAACAGGTTCGGTCCAGATCTTCGTAGCCCTCCGTACCATCGCAGTGCACCCAGGGGAATGGGATCGACCTAATGAAGACATGCCGGACGCGTCTTACTAGCCTCTGCTATCGCTGCAGGGGAGCCCGCAAGAACATTGCAAAAACTGCTTCTGGTACCTCCCAAGACAGGCAGGTAAGTACTTACACGCCACTTGCATCCTGGCTGGATGGCCATGTACCCTTTCTTTCCTTCTCACCAGGCGGCCGCACGCATCGCCTCATCGTGCTCAACGACCCCGGTCACGAGGCACGCCAGCAAGAAGGGAAGCCGGCCGACGGCCCTGCCCCGCTGTGCTGTGTGCGGCGCCGCGGTCGTTTTACTGGTTACCTACTGTATGGTACGGGCTGGATTGGACGACATCGAGTCCACGGCCCAGTGCGAACCCGGCTCCTTCAGCTGAAGCCGCCTTCATCCGAAGTCCACTCACCACCCAGATCATCAACGATACGTCGCATCCACCACCTGCCATGTACCCTAACTGTCTACCTCCCGCCCTGTCGCCATTGGACGGGCTGGCTTTGCACCCTGACACCCAGGGTTGATGTGACGGGATACCAGCGCTCCAACCCCGCGCCGAGATCCACAACCGCCTGTCTTGGAATGAACCAACACCCCATTCACCGTTCTCGTTATTTCATTTTCTCGCCTGGCAATCCGAGCCTATCTCGTAACGTCCATTTCGCCATCTGGCTCGCTTTGGGGTGGATCACGGCAAGGGATTTTCGACACTCATTACGCACCCTTCGAACCTCCAAGAGAACTCGCCCGCCGCCCGCCTGCCCCTCCTCCTCCTCTTCCTCCTTCTCCTTAGCACTTCAAACCCGGTTTATCCAATGCTCTGGACTTGGCAATGCCACTGGTGAATGACAGCTCCATGTGTCCTCTTCTTCACACTTCAATGTTTGCCTTCGCTCAACTTCCTAGTGCCGAGAAGAAGGGGCTTGACACTCGGCCCACAGTGTGATCCGGCATCAAACTTTGTCGTCTACATTACAGTTGTAGAAGACCCCAGGAACTCTATCTCGGATTTTCTCATCTGAAGACGTCTGCAAGAAAGGATCGGTACCTTCATTCCGTCCATCCCGTTGTCTCTGGCAACAATGTCGTCGCCAGAGATTGGCCCTTTGACCGAACCTAGACCATGCCTCGCACGTTTTCGCTTCTGGTTGTCTCCCCGTCTTATCCTTCCCGCCCCCGTACCCTCAAGGATCCTCAGCCCAAGACCTCCTTACTGCTTTCAGGCCATCCCTGACCAGGGGCGTCTGCTCTACCGGGCGTCCCCTCTACCCTCCCTTCGCGGCTTCTCTCTCTCTTCTTTGCTCTCCATGTCAACCCCCCTCCGATGCACCTCTCACCCCCCCCCCCCCCCGTCATCCACTCTCACCTGGACCTGCCTGGCAAGCATGCAGCCAGGATTCCCTCATCGAGCATAACTGGACCCAGTTGCCCCGTTTTACCATCGCTGTGCCTTATTACGCTGCTACGTGAGTGCAGGCCCTATCCGTCCGACTAATGAATGCCTTGAGAGAATGCGGGTTGTGTCTCCTGGGTACACGTTGAAAGCTCTGGCTCCCTCCTTCTCCTCCTCTTCCTCCTCCTCTTCCTCCTCCTCCTCCACTCGACGAGGCTTTTCTCACACACGCCATGCCGTCGGTGCCGACGACGCGCTAGGCTGGTTTAGCCTCCCTACTCACCCCCCATCCTTGCCAAGCCAAAAAGACGGCGGAGACACGGGCAAGGGCCATGGAAGATGCACCGCACGTGTGTGCGCCTAGAACGAACGGTACTTCTTACCCGTCGTGTACACCTGCAGCACTCTATCGGTGCCCCTTCCGTCTCCCTTCCCCCAATCTAATAAGCCAAGCCAATCCAGTTTGTTGGTTCTGTTCCTTAGTGTCTACTTTTGACCCCTCGGTGTATCTCACTTGCAGCTCGCTACCCTGAGTGTGGACAGAGGGGCAACTGGGCAACAATTCCCATGAACATGTGTATACATGAGGTGGATAGGATATGCATACCTTGAGGCGTTCTCCGCGCCTGCCCTACTATCTTACTCAAAAGCCACCCGTCTCCTTCATCCTGCTCGTTCTCGCCTTCTTCTGCCTTTCTTACTCTCTTACGTTTTCCCTTCTTGAGCAAACAACACCTTAAGCACGGACAGACAGCATAGCCAACCTTATTGCAAATTTATCGAAACCGCCAGAGCAGACCCACACGCCGCCGTACCTGGGAGATATTCTCTCTTATTATACTCCTGGACCTTGGTCGCATACTCTCTCGGCACGTCCCGGCCGTGTTATACAGAGCAACCAACCTTGATAGCAGTCAGCAGTGCGACCAGACGGCTGAGCTATCAGCCCGACTCGATTCTCACCTGGAGCAATACATTGTGCTCACACCATCCTCCATTCCCTCCCAAGAACGTGGAGGTCGAACTCGAAAGTGTGCCAGGCAGTCAATGCCCAACGGCTCTACCCCCAGCGGCATCATTTCTCTTTCTCAATGGGTATTCTAGCTTTGGAGCCTCATTCCCGATTGGCCGCCCCAGATTCTCCTCCCGGGCTGGTTAGCCCTTCTTCATCCTCGTACTCCTCCAGACCATCTCCTCCCGTGGAAAAGCTTTGGAACGCCAGATTCGGCCCCCTCTCTCCTCCTATGTCGAACTACGAGCATGGCTCGACGGCCGATATGTCCACTGTTGGCAAGAGTCATGATGACGGCTCGAGCCGTAAGAATTCGGCACAGAGTGCCCCTCGGCAGCAACTACCATCATTGAGCAGCTTGTTTGGCCCCCCGTCCTCAGTCAGGCCTTTGCACTCCCCATCGTCCGACCGCCCCGGTACATACCCGGCAACATCTCCCCTGGACTGGCCCCGCATGCCACAGCCTCAGGGCGATCGTTCGTACGCCGCCTCGTACTTCCCTCCGCAGGAGACTTCACCGACCATGTCCCAACCGCGGAGTACCTATGATGCGAGATACGACCATGAGAGGCAGGCGCTGCATGGGCTGTCTCGTTCGTTCTCAGGGTCTGGGTCTCCAAGGTACCGTGAGCCAGAACACCCGCGCCCGGAATCCAGATCCGACGTTGGCTTGGGTAGCAGTAAGTGGTCGATGCACAACGAGGCGGGAAAACACGAGTACGCCCTGGTCTCCAGAGAGAGCCATCCTACACTCCGGGCCACGCATGACAGAATGTCGTACCAGTATCCCAGCAACAGAGACGCGGGGTCCTCCTACCGAGACCACCGCCCCTCGTCCGGGTCCAGCTTAATGCAGGCATCGGCACAAGCCAGTACCTCGAGCTCGGAAGGGATCCCGTCAAAAGATGGACTCGGCCCCAAGATCTGGACGGGAACCCACTTTCTTCCCCGGTTCGTCCGTGCCGCCGAGGTGCCAGGGGAGGGCATGTGCTACTTTTACGACGATGGCAGCCACTGCAAGACTGTCATTGACGGCGAGGCTGTCAATGCCCACTGGGGCGTGACCAAGGCTGGAAAGCCAAGAAAGAGACTGGCGATTGCGTGTGTCACCTGCAGAGAGAAGAAGATCAAGTGCGACCCCGACTATCCCCGCTGCGTGCAGTGCGAGAAGTTTGGACGGATCTGCAAGTTCAAGAACGCGTGAGTATTGATGCGGGCCACCGGGCCGTACGGAGCTGGTCTCCCCATATTCAACCGGATTGTGCTGACTAGGAGTTGGGTTGACAGACCACGAGGCGGCCACAATACGTCTCCATCAACGCCTCCTGCTGAACCGGAAGACATGAGGCGTATGGGGGGCTCGGCCAACCCGAGCGACATGCGCCGTCCTGGTAGTAATTCCAGCGCCTCTGTTTCCCCTCGTACCACGTACCGCCAACCGAGCCCGGAGCCCTCGATGCCTCACAAGAGGATGCGACTCGGCTTTGACTCTTCCTCCTCGATGAGGGACGAACCTATGTCTTTTGGCGAGACGGCCAAGACAAGCATATCCTGGCAGCACCGTCAGCCAATTGAGCTTCCTCGTATTCACGAGAATGTGCTGAACCGAGCATGGCAATCAGATCCGTACGTCTCCGACCCTCAGTCAATTAACACCGTAATCTCCTCCTTCTTCGTACACACCGACAGCACCATGGCCCTTCGTTTTTTGCCCGAGACAGCGTTCAAATCCTGGGTGATCGGAAATGCTCATACAAAGTCTCCAGAAGACCTGATGCTCACCTATAGCATCCTCGCCGTCGGTGTCGCCTTGTCGGGCGGGCTCAAGAGAGTCGCCCACGAATACGCCCAAGTCGCCCGCTATGCGCAATATCGCGCTGCCTCGGGTCTACAACTCGTGCAAACGCGGCTCTTGCTAGCCCTCTACTATCTGTCCATATCTGACCCGGACGAAGCAAACGCGATGTCGAGTGCGGCGATCTCGATGGCTACGTGCCTGCAGCTGAACTTGGAGCTCGACAAATCGATCAGCGCGCATCTGACTGTGTTCCCGTACGGCTTAGCCAGAGCGGCTTATGCGGAAAGCAGGAGACGGACGTACTGGGCATGTTTCGTACTTGAACGACTGAACGGCAAGTTCCCGAACCGTTTAAGCACCCTCGACGCCAGGGATATCTTTATTCGGTTACCGTGTGAAGCGGAAGTGTTCGAAAAGCAAGAGGAGTCGTATGCCCCATTCTTCTCTACAAATCCGTCCAGCTCGTCCAAGCTCGTCGACACGCCATTGTCGTTGTCGGCCTATCTTGTCCAGCTAGTCAGCCTTTGGGCAGAGGTTATGTCTAACATATACAGAGCCGCCCAGGGCGTTCCTTTGGATAGAGATACTGCCCCTTCTATTGATAGCACTAGGGAGAGGTTCATCAAGTGGCGGGAATCCCTTCCCGAGCGATTCACCTATAGCGCTGACAACATGGAACTGGCTGCTCAGGATGGGACTCTCAGCACATTCCTCACAGTCCATCTCCTGCACCATCATGGACTGATTAAACTTCACCGGCACATGTGCACTTCGGAGCGGCTAGCCCCGGCGGACCGATTGCAATACTTGTGGCGAGTAGGCGAAGAGTCGAGTCGAGTCTTGGACATGATGAGCGCGTTGGAGGTGCTGCTTCAGGCCCGGCGAACTCCGCTGAGCGCGCCCCCACCATTCATGAGCAACATTATCCTGGAAGCCGCAGACGTGGTAACTGCCGAGGGCGCCTTGTCGGAAGCGTCAGTCCTTATAGACCGATTGGCTGTCGCAAGCGCCGTTGTTGACGCCGCAAGTACGATCTGGGAAGAAGCACGAGCCCATCGAGCCGCCCTCGAGCATCGACGGGATGCCATCAGGATTATACAGGACAGCAAGCCCGGCGATGGGTCCTCGACCGGCGGCAAAGTTTTCATCAACAACGACGAGAAAAAAGACAGCAGGCGACTGCCTCTAGGAAAATGCTGGCAGATGGAAGAGCCAATGGATACGATGTTTCGCAAATTCGCGGACATTGTCTACACACGGAGTTGACCCCCCACCCACAGTGCACCGAATTCTGGGTCATTTTTCTTATTCCATTTACACTGCATCTACGGCGTCCGGGGTGGCATTTGAACATTTTGTTTGCTTATTTCCCTCAACTTCTCGGGCGTGTATTGGAGAGACGTGAGGTTTTGGAAAAGCACACATTGGGGTTGCCGAGTTTGGCATTTCATACCCCTTGTCCATGTAACATCATATACCCTGTACATGAAGATATCAATTTAAGGAAACAAATCAGTCAGGACAGCAAATGCAGGCGGGCATGGCGAGAAACAAGAGAGAGAGAGAGTCATAGCATGTGCCATCTGTGGATGGTGAGAGCTACCTAGGCAAGCTAGGCAACACGAGACGAAGACGAAAGAGAAAGAGGGGCGATGCATCCACGCCGTGCACGGTTTTACTTTCTGCCCTATGGGCATTCCCTTGCATCGTGAAGATTACAGAAATGGAAGGGATCTGTCTGCATGTCTCAGGTCGGCCGCATAACTGGTATGCGGCATGCGGCATGCGGCATGCGTCGGTTCGGCTCCTCAACGGTGCGCTGGAAATATCGGGATGCAACTCTCCTCAAAGCGAAGCGAGACAGGCTGGTGGCTGATGCTTCAGGAGAATGTTTGTATGCGGTGGCCACAGCTGCCACGGTAGCATGCGGCGACGTTGACGGTGCCACGGTGGTACAACCCAGCAGGGGTTGTCTCTGTCCAGCTGTCCACCAGGACCTATCCTACCCTACCTACTTAGCTAGTGCATCTGTAGGTAGCGTATGAACAAGGCCAGCGCTGGCTGACCACAACATGTGGCCTGGTTGTCTCTTACATCTTGGCGCCGACGTTGTGAGGGACCAACGCGGTCGACGGATTGTCGGTCCGTCGTGGCGGACCACCAAACGCACAGCAAGCAACACTGCACAAGTCACCAACTCGGTCGCTCGTTCACCCACACCGGTGGAGGTGGCGGTGGTGGAGAGTCCAATCTCGCATTGCTGCACGAAAAGGAGATACGACATTGCAGTACAGAGCATGTTGTCTCGGTAAATTTGCCGCAACTTATGCCTCTTTGGGTGCGAAAACTCTTGTTTGTTGCGCTTCTGGGCTTCTGGGCTTCTGGGTATGTATCTGGGGAGACGGACGGATTCATAAGGGGGGGTGATAAATGCAAGATGGGTGTGTGGTTCATCGTTGCCCCCCTCCCCTCCCCGGTCTCTCCTCTCGCTCACGCTCACGGTCATACTGGAAAGAGAGGCTCAACGTGATTTGATGGTTCGATCTCGCCCAGTTCGGATAGCTCACACCTTCCACCCTCCTCCCCCCCCTCGAACTTCTAAGACAAGGTCTCTAAGCTTAGGCCATGATGTACTTACAGGCTATGTGTGTGTTTGAAAACGAGGAACGACAGGTAAGACACGGACACGGGTTGGGTACAGTACACCCTAGTCTGTCCTGGTTGCGATGGCCAAGCCAAGCCTGTTGGGAGGGGAGGGTGGGTGCCGTGCTCCGGGCCGTGGAGACGGTGCAGCGGTCTCGGTGTGCTTGTTCGTGTCGGTTGGAACTTGGGTGGGGGCAATCTTGCATTGCGTGCGCGAAAGATGGATGTCGTTGGAATTGTCTGACCCCATTGCCTGCCCGGGCCCCTACAGGTAGCCGCGGGCAATTGTACGCTGGAATGCTGAGGGCTGATGGAGGAGGCTCTGGGTACCTTTCCCCCCTCCCTTTTCGTCTCACCGGTTGTGGAATGTGTTCAAAAGGGGGGGATGTTGCAAGGGTCGGGAGTTTTGGCAAAGAAGCCGAAGAACGGGGCCACGCGCGAGACTTTTTTAGAGGTCGGACGGAGCAAGCAAAAGAGAAGAGAGGAAGGGGAACAGTCTGGCCGTGCGCGCAGGCATCCCCTGCCACAAGATGATGCCAGGTTGCTTGCGGGTCAGAAGCCGAATTTCGGCTCCGAGAGGCGGGGGGGGGAACCTCTCTTGTGCTCTCACCCCTGGAGACGGAGTTCGGAGGCGGAGACGGATGGGATTTTGGTCTCCTTCACGTGAAAGGGGGGAATGGATAGGCCGCAGGTACACAAGTACCTGCCTGCCTACGATTTAAGCACCTGCCCAGGTACTTACGTGCGGGACATAGAAGGCCAAGTACCGGTGGTATCCGTGCTAGGTGATGTGCTGATCGGGGTGGGGCGGAAGGGGCGACAGACTCGTGCGAATACCGACGACCGTGTGGTCTGAGCGTCATTAGGAAAAGCAGCTCGCGGCTGTCGGCGGAGGGGCCGGTCAAGATGAGAGGATGATTACATAACACTCCGTTCGTTCCCAGCCTGTGGCCAGGGACCTAGGCATCGGCATCCTGCTGTGTCCGTCTAACTCCCGGTCGGCGCCGGGGCCGTTGCAAAGTCCGCCGTGCGAGGCTCCGTGATCCAGATCCACTCTTTCTCGCCAACAACATTCCTTACCTTATCTTTTGCGGATACTGTGCACTACTACCGAGGAGGAACAGGCAATTACTGATTGACAATTACCAATCCAGCCGATCCTTTCTTCGCATGGGTTTATGCGCGCGTGTGTTTGCATCCTTTCGCAGCAAACCACCCCCCCACCCCCCGCCCCTCCACTTTTAATTTGTCTCCCTATACGCGGGACACAAATCTGTCTTGGTGACGTCGTCAAGACGTGTATCCGATCCCCGAATATTCAACGCAACGGCACACGGTCGTTGTAGCCAGACACGCAGACAGAGGGAAAGTAGGACAAGGAGAGGGGGAAAACAGTTTGACAAAAAAAATCGTGTGCTGCCAAGGATGTATTCCGCACCGAGAGCCATTTCGCGCCTTGCGAGAGGGTGGCGTCTGGTGAACCCGCGACTCTCCACCACCTCGTCGGCGTCATCGTGCTCATCTTCCTCCACCGCAAGAGCGTTCTCGTCATCCTCATTATCGTCGTCGTCGTCGTCGTCGTCGTCGTCAAAACCAAGACCGCAATCCCGGCCCCGGCCGTCGGCCCCGCCGCCGCCGTTCGAGCTTGTGCCGACGTGTCCCTCGCCCACGTGCGAGTGCGCCGCCACACCGGCCATGCCGGACGGTCTCGACATCGACCGTACGGCCCCGCTCAACGGCGTCGTGTCGGCGTACGCCGAGCAGGTGCTCGCGTGCACGGGGCGGGACGACTGGGCGTCGCGCATCGAGGAGGAGAACAGCGGGGACAACCTTGCGGCGGACCTGAAAGAGCTGTTTGGGCGCGGTGGCACGTATAGCGATGTGAGTTTTTAGAGTTTTTTTTTTGGTCTTGACGCTTGAGTCGTCGGCCTGTTCCCCGGTTTCTTGATTCTTTCTTTTACACTCATCCCCCTCCCTGGTTGATCCCGATGTATATACGAGTGTATACGTTTGGGAAAAGGCCCTCTCATGCTCACAGGAGTTTCCGTTAAAGAAGAACAATCGGGAAGAAAATGAAATGAGAAGGACTATGATGAAATCCCCTGCCATACAAGCCACCCAAGATGAGAGAAAGAGGGAGAGAAAGCGTGTGTGTGTGTTTGTGTGTGAACAGACTGGCTGACGGTAAGTGAACGTCGCCCGGCACGGCAGCCATGGCACAACATCTCGGTCCTCAACGCCTCGTTCCCCTCGTCCACGCCTCGGCGGAGCGAGCTGCAGACGACGAGCGCCTACCTCCTGCCGAGCTTCAAGTACGTGCCGTTCCTGCCGCGCGTGAGCTTCGACAGCGTCCAGGCGCTCGCCAAGGGGTACCTGCTCCCGGAGAAGCTGCACCCGATGCACGACGGCCTGTCGCCGATCCACCGCGACCGGCTGACGCGCGAGGCCGCCTACCGGCCGCTGCTGTACGGGGTGCGGGACGTCACCGACGTGCTGGTGCTGATCTGCGGGCACGGCGGGCGGGATATGCGGTGCGGCGTCATGGGCCCCGTGCTGCGGGAGGAGTTCGAGAGGAGGCTCGAGGGGTCCGGGGTTGCCGTCGCCAGGGGCCCCGTGGAGGTCGACGAGAGCGGCGAGGAGAAGGGAAGGATCGCTGCGCCGGAGGGACAGAAGGAGAAGGAGAAGAAGAAGGAGGGCGGCGACGGGGAGATGGCAGCCAGGGTCGGGTTGATTAGCCACATCGGCGGTCACAAGTTTGCGGGGAACGTCATCGTGTACATTCCGCCGGGCTTGCGGATGACCAGCGGCGAGAAGCACCCGCTCGCCGGGAAGGGGATCTGGTACGGCAGGGTCGAGCCGAAGCACGTCGAGGGCATCGTCAAGGAGACGGTCCTCGGCGGCCGAGTGATTGCAGATATGTTCCGCGGGGGTATCGACGAGAACCGAAAGATTTTGAGACTGTGAGAGGGGAGGGGATATATCTTGTTCGTTCAGGACGGGTTGGATGTGTAAGAGGTACTTGTAAGATGGACGGGACGGGACATCGTCCCCTAGAGTATTTGGAAGCTCAGCGGGAGACACAGTGTAGAGGGGGTCAAATGCACATAGTTGCGGTCTGGGACGCAGTTTTTTGCTTCCGTCTCACAGTGCTCTCTAACCACAAGTAGCCTCAACAGTCCATCCGCCGGCAGGGACTCGGTTTAGTGCGCTACGGCGGGCTGATTCCGAGGTGCTTGGTGCTTGATTCCGGACGATGTGTCGAATTTCGGTCTCACCAGCCATCTGAATGAAACGGAGTCGCTTTGATGCGTTTGCGGGAACAGCACGAGTTCTCAGACGTTACACAGCACAGGTGAATAGGACTGACGATCAGGCGTATGTCAAGGGACGAGCCAATGCTTCGAGTTCCGAGAGAAAATTTCTCACAGTATACTCAAACTGTGAAAAAGAAATGAAGACTTCGGTCATTGTGAGGCTTCAAGTTATCTGTTGCAGGCATGTGCACTGATCGAATCGTCTTGGGCATCGTCATCCTCGACACTCGCACCCGGCACTCAAACAATTCTCACCAAATCCAACTCCAGCACACTGCTTACGAAATTTTCTTACCAATCTGTATAAACTCGAGAGAATTTGACCGAACAGAACTCATTGCGACTGCTGAAAATACCATTGATTGGAAATGTCGTTCGGGTTGAGTGACATTGGAGGTTCCTGCCGTGTTCGACTCACGTGACCGTGCGCATCTCCTCTGTTGCGCCAAAGTAGCCAGCCAGCCAGCCAGCCCTCTTGCAGCTCTCATCAGCATCATCGACTTTGTACGCATCGAAGCGCCTTCGCAAAAAAACAAAAAAACAATAAGAAAATGTCTCCGGGCTGCAACAAAGATTGAGCCTTGGAAACCCAGGCCTCATCCCAGAATGACGTCTTCCGCACTGGCTTCCGCCACGGGTGCGGCCGGCCGGTCCGTCGCCCGCATCCAGCGTCACCAGCTCCGTGCAACCTCCGCCGCCGCAGCTACATCCCGGTCCATAACACCGACAACATTGGCGCACTGCAGCCGCATGCCGAGGCAATTTCACAGTTGGCAGGCCAGGCGCACATCTTTCGCACCCCGTCGCTTGCAATCTGTGCAAAACACACTCACCACCACCGCCACCACCCCGATCCCGGCCCCGGCTCCGGTGGCTAGCCGCCGCCTCCATTCCACGACTACCGCCAAACCCGCCCATCACACGTCTAAAGAGGCATCCTTCATAAGCCCTCGGTACCTCCCCCTCCTCGTCCTCCTCGCGGTGGCCGGCGTCGCCTGGGACTCCCAATGGCTCTTCCCCTCCACGCCCGCCTCCGCCGACCCGGCCGAGCAGACTGTCCTCGGGTCTGCCCGCAGGTTCGTCCCCTTCGCCGTCGTCGCCCGCGAACAGGTCTCTCCGACCTCCTTCATCCTGACCCTCAAAGCCCCCGCAAACAAGCTCCCCAGCGTCGCCTCCCTCTGGAACGTCTTTGATCTGTGGTGCGTCGAGGTCAAGCAGCCCCAGATCCAGGTCGCGCGGGAATACACGCCCCTTCCTCCCCCGCCGGACGCGGCAGCAGACGAGGACGACACGCTGAGGCTGTACGTCCGCGCCGTACGAGGCGGCGAGGTGTCGACGTATCTCAGCCGCCTGTCGCCGCCTTCTCCGGACGGCGCCATTGCGGGGGACACGGTCGAGCTCCGCGGCCCGCATGGCGAGTTCGACCTGGGCTCGCGCCTCGGCGGACGGGGCGACCGCGTCGTGTTCCTCGCGGGCGGCACGGGCATCGCCAGCGCCCTGCAGGCTGCCCACGCCGTGCTCCCGCTGCCCCAGGCGCCGTCGATGACCATATTCTGGGCCGTGCGTAGCCGCGACGAGATTCACCGGGGCGGCGGGAGCTCGTCTCCGACGATTTCGTCGTTGTCGCCGTCGTCTTCGTCATCGTCGCGGTGGAACTGGAGCTGGAGCTGGAGCTGGAACCCCTTTTCAGGACGCTCGTCGGAGGGCCCCGGATCCCGGTCCGGCATCCGGGACGAGGCGCTGACCCTGGGAACCGAGGACCCTTCGCCCGTCAGCAGGGAGCTCCTGGCGTTGAAGGATAAGTACGGCGACAGGCTCGATGTGCGCGTCGTGGTCGACCAGGAGGGCACCGCCGTCCGTGACTCGGACCTGGCCGCGTCCCTCACGTGCCGCCCGGGCGGTCCCGAGACGACGCACGCCGTCGAAGGGTGCCGGTTCCACTCGCAGACGGCGCACCTCGGCATGATGGACGGTGCGCCCAACGCCGGGAAGCGGGGCCTGTTCCGGCAGAGCGACTGCGCGTGCTCCTCCTCCGCGACGTCGGCGGCGCCGGGCAAGAACGTGTTCGTGGTGTCCGGGCCCGAGGGCTTCGTCGAGGTCTACGCGGGAGCCAAGGTGTGGCGGGATGGCGGGCAGCTGCAGGGCCCTGTGGGCGGCATTCTGGGCGCGCTGCAGAGGAAGAACCCCAACACCCTGAAGGACTGGATCGTCCTCAAGCTGTAAGAGGAATCGTTGGTATGAGAAACACTTTGTACAACATACGAAGAAAGGCACCGCATGTGCGATGCCAAAAGGAGACACACGAGAGCATGATAGACTGTCCGAACAGACTCGAAATCGATAAGCGCTGTCTAACTCTGGAAGCTGTCGATGGCCCAATCCAAATATATTTCATACAAAGTAAAGATCCCAGCCCAGCAACTCCGCCTAACAATGCAAACGCGGCAGCCTCTGTGGCCGCGAACCGGGGCCGACTCCCCCAGACGCCCTTTTTGTAAGATAGATACGAAAGAAGATCCCACGACCAAGCACGCTGATGATGATAATGGTGAAGATGATGATGGTGATCATGATGATGATGGTGGCGATTATGCTCTCTACGTGCTCTGCACTTTCCTGTACGAGGGTGGCTTCATCGTCCTCCTGATGAGCTTCACCGCGTAAGGCGGGATGAGCGATATGGCCGCGATGGCGAGAACGCGCCAGATGAACCCCCTGGGTCACGGTTAATGGGTGGTGCATGCAAAACAGAAGGGGGCTTCTCACAGTGTAATGATGAATTGGAGGTCAAAATAGTCGCCCAGGAACGGCACAGAGCCCACGAAGACGACAAAGGTGCCGACGATGGAGATGATCATGACGGGATGCCACGTCGTGATTTCAATGGCAACCATGAGGAGCTCGTTGAGCACCAGCACGGTGTACGATACGGCCACCATCTTGGGCCCCTCGACTTCTGTGAGGATCTGCGAGAGCCCTTGGATGGTGCAGCCTTGATAGATTGAAACGGCAACCCAGACGAAGAAGGTCCGATAAGACAGTGACCGCCCGGAGGTGAGCTCCTTGTACAGTTCGGGATAGAGGTTAGCCAGGTTCTCGTCTACGTCCTTGTCGAGGACGAGCGAGAGAACAGGGAACGCGGTGTACACGGTGGAGTATCCCACGAGAAGCCAGTTCTAGATAGTTAGTTGGTGGTCAGAAAGGGAAACAAAAGATCCGTAGGCTGGTCGCGAGAAACACACCTTGTAAAGACCTTCAGGCTCGAATTTGATGGCGATGCTGTACATGGTCTGGCAGACGGCAATGATCAGCCCGCGATGGATGACAAATTGGGCAAGCTTGGCGCTACGCTTGTAGCTGTTTCGTCCGTGCCAGACCAGGAGTTTGGTCAAGTGGAAGAACTGCTCGATCGAGAAATCGGCCGCCAAACTGGCCTGGCGACCCTCCTTGCCCACGATACCAACACCGACGTCCGCCGCCTGGATCATTGAAACATCGTTGCCGCCGTCACCGATACAGCAGACGCGTTTCTTGGTGTACTCTTTGATCAGCTTCGCAATCTCCGCCTTCTGCGTCGGGGAGCACCGGCAAGCAACAACAGTCGGGAGCTGTACGGCAACGGACACGAATTCAATCCGGAAATGGGTCAGAAACAGAGCCAGACTCTCGCCGTCTATCAGGAGGCAGGAGTCCGTCTTTCCCCGGAGGAAGTCGAGGTGGTCCTGCGCATTGTCCTTCTTCTTAAGCTTGGATACGGTGTAGATGTACTGGCCACGGGCGACCAGCTTGGAGCTCACGGCGACACAGCGTGCCGTCTCGACCTTGTCACCAGTCAACATCCAGATCTTGATGCCGGCATTCCTCAACAGCTCCAGCGATGGTTTGACGTCTTTCTGAAGCTTGTCCTCGACGCCGGTGACGCCGAGAAGTTCCAGGTCGCGCTCGAGGTACTGAGCTACGACACGCTGCATGCCGGCATCGCGGCCGGCGATGGCTAGCGAAGCTGCCTGATAGCTTCCGGTGAACTCTTTGTACTGTTCGTACGATAGACGTTTGCGTCCGACCACGAGTGTGCGGAGACCCTCCCGAGCCATGTTGGATGTTTCCTCGTCGAGCCAGTCGTTCTCGGCGACTATGGGGCTCATGACCGTATCAGCACCTTTTTGGTAGAACCAAATCTCGCTATCGGCAAGATTCGGTGCTGCTGACTGGGCCTGCTCAAAGAACTGAACGACAATGCCCATGCGCTTTCCTTCGGACGTGAAAGGGAAGACGTCAAGGATGCGCACACGGACAATCTCGCGGCCGTTTTCGGTTGACTCGAGGACCATGCTTGTACGGTCCCGATAGGCGAGGCGGAGGCCAACAGACTCGGTCCAACGGACGATGGCAATTTCGTCCGGAGAAGACGCCTGGTACGAGACCACGGTCTTTCCGTCTTCCTCCTCCGTCGTCGGCGTCACGTTGTGGCACAACGCTAGAGCAAGGACTACGTCTCGCACACGGGACCCGATCTCTCTTCTCGTACGGGTCGCTCCGACGTTGGTCGAGTTTGCGAACGTCGACGAAGGGGTGATCAACATCGTCTGCGACGAAGGGTCGGTGGTCGGTTGAATATGGAAGCCTTGCTTGACATACGACGTGACCTCATCCATGGCCTCGTTGGCGTAGGAAACCGTGCCGACGTGAATTTTCTTCATCTCCATCTCGTTCTGTGTCAAGGTGCCAGTCTTGTCACTGAGCAGATACTCGATTCTGCCCAGGTCTTCGGGGATCGTGCTCGTTCGAACAACGGCCCCGGGAATACCAGGGTCGCGTTGGATGAACCAGGAGTACGCGCTCTTACCCATGTCGAGATTGACGCGCAGACTGATGGGTACAATGGTCGAGAAAAGGATCAAGAATCGCATGATTTTGATGTACCAGACGTTGCCCTCGGTGTTGCCGAAGCCTTCCAAGGCCACAAGAATAATAGAGAGTGCCAAGGTCAGGGCACACAGAATCTTGGTCAAGGAGTTGATTTCGTACTCCAGGAGACCGGTCTTCGATCGCGAGGGAGCGGTCGACAGCGCCGATCTCGTCTGAGGTCCAGTGTACATGATGACTGCGAGCGTGGTGGCGTTGGAGGCGATGACGGTGTTCGCCCAAGCTGTGTTGTCTATCGACAAAGGGGCCGATGTTCCATCGTCTCCGTCGAGTGCTCCCTGTTGATCTTGGGCGTCTCGTCTGCTGGGTAGTAGCTCGACTGTACCCAAGAACTCGTTCACCTTTCTATCCGGCTTACCTCCCGTGACACGGAGACGAACAAACTCCTCCGTGGGCAGGGTTTGCGATAAGGGCGATGCCAGCCGCAGCTTCCAGTCTGTTTCTCCGTCCAGTTGGTCAGTTCTGATGAAAGTCTCGCCAGTTGCGCCGCCGTTGTCGTTGCTCTCAACTTCTTTGCCCTTTGTTGGCAACTTTACGTTCCCGGGCTCTTCGTCCGTATTTACCAGCAACGATTCTTCTTCCATGATTGTCTCCATGACGGGCGATGCATTGGTCGTCTCTGAGGTGATGCACTTCAGAATCACCACGTCGGCGGGGACTCTTTGCCCCTTGCTCAACTTGAGGACATCGCCAACCTTGAGGTCGCGCGACTTTCGACCGACTTCGCGGACAAACGAGGACGGCTCTGCGACAGGCCCGTCTCCTTCGGCCCGCTCTTCTTCCTCTCGAATATCCGATAGTCTGTCTCGGTTGTTGACCGTGTTTTTGCCCTTTTTCCTCAGGGAATCCGACTTGAGCCTCTTGTGAGACCGTTGCCCAGAAACCATCCCCCGACCAGGCTCTTCGAACACCAAGACTGTATACGCCTCCGCATTCGCCTCATTATCCCTCCTCCTCCTCTCGATATCGTCGTAAGCCTCCTTTCCCATGGTAATCACCAGCACAAAGGCCAGCGGTGCAACATATGTCGTGAGGTAGCCGATTCGTAGGGCGGGGATGGCCTGGGATAGGGCCACCAGCAAAAAGTACATGTTGAAGAAGAACGAGAATTCGTTGTATAGTGTGACGGGCAGGAAGGTGAGCGCCGTGTACTTGGCGTTGGATATGAGGTTCGGAGGGAATCTTGTCGCCTGCGATGACCCTACGGCAACGAGACGGGAGCTCGACGGGTCATCCTCGTCTTGGTCTTGCCCATCGTCCTTGGCGGCTTCTTGGGTGCCCGAATTGGACATAAAGCTAGGGAGTCGTAGGCTGGAAGTGAGGCGCTCGAACCTATCTCCGGCGAAGGAGCGGCGCCTGGGAGGCGAGCCGCCGGGGAGGAGAGGCGAATCATCATCCGAGCCTGCGCCTGGGTTTCCGTCTCTATACCGCGACGAAGAGCCTCCGGGTTCGCCGAGAAGTGCTTGGGCATCCTCGCTGGCGTCGTCGCGGTTCTGGCCGAGTTCGCCGTATCCCCTGGCCTTCTGCCCAGCGCGGCGTGAGCCCCCCATGCGAAGATTCCGCAGTGCTATACGTGGTGATCGGTGCTCGGTGGATAGGCGGTCGTGCCGGATGAGGCCAGAACTGCGTTCGGTGGTTGTGGTCGCAGGATCGAGCTCCTGAATGTCGAGATCGAGGTCTGAATCAGAATCATTCCCCGGGGAGCCTGGCGGATCCGCGGAACGGTATGAAGGTTGGGAAGGCATCCCGCCCACATTGGGAGGAGGATATGTATGCAAATCAACAAGTCTTTAGGCGGATGCCGTGGAGTGGGAAGTCGCGATAGAGTTCGGTCGCATATGCCTGTGCTGCCTTTGATCAAGGAGCTGCATCGGATAGCGTCGGGGGGGGGTCGAGTCGACGGACGGCGCAGACGCTCGGGTGTGTGAGCTGGAACGTCCAGGCACGATGACGGTGCTGATATCCCGCAAGAATAAGTGTTGTGTATCTTCAAGAGATGTGGTGTTTTGGACAAGTAATGGGTTGTCGCAAGCAGTGCCGAGAGGCTTGGAGGCTTGGATAAGGTCGCCTGGAACGGCTGAACGGATCCAACTAGGTGGACGTGCTACGGTACCTATCCGTTCAGGGGAGGTACGGGGAGGCGCTTTATGTGACGGAGGCAGCCGCGTGGCCTCTGAGCATGCTGTAAATTCGCCTGCCTGAACATGTCAGCGGGTACACTTTGGACGTGGCGATCAGCTGTGCGGCAGCTAGCGGGGAGCTTGCCAAGCTTCCTCAGGTAAGGTAGTCAGGTAAATACCTAGGCTGCTGGCGGCTCTCTATCACTCAATGTCCTACAGCACTGCGACCAAACATTATCACATCAGATTGGTTACCAGGTAGGTACCTAGCTACACAGCAGAGTGTAGATACATTCGTATGTGAGTATCAATGATTCCCTATTCTAGAATCCTCCATATATACACACACGCAACCTGTTACCTACATAATCTCAGTACTATTTCAAAAACCGAGTCGTTTTGTGTAGTTTCAGCTACATAACCATGTCGTGTGATAAAGTAACAACATGTCGGTCCCAAGTTGACACCCAGTGAAGCATTCTGTCTGCTTCGATACCCGGAGGATCCTCGGGTCTCCGGTGCAGCCGAAAGGCCGTGCACGGTGCGACCATGGTGGGTACCCTTCTGGACACGGAATGACGGAATCAGTCTCTGACTTCTCTGACTGGATAGGCCATTCCTGCCCAGGACGCCGCCTCAACGACAGACAGACTCATGGATTTTAGGGGAGACCCATGCTAAAACAGGCCGCAAACTTGCAGATGACGGGATGTACCCAGGCCCTTCGGTTGCTAGGAGAGATACATGCCACTTGCATCGCGCCACGCCATACCCTTATCGTACCTGCCAGCTTGCAGTTACAGTTGCACCTCTAGTCCTTGGTGTCTTCGAAGTTCGGGCCACCTCATATTCCATCGGTTTTGGCTCATTAGACTTTCCTCCCCCGACCAGCAAAAAAAAAGACCACCTTCACGTCTGACCTTCGCATTCGACCCACCAACTCCTCATCTTCAGTTCAGCATGGAGCTTGTCGTTGTGTATTCTATCTAGACCTCTGTTTCATATGTATATGTATGTTTATTCCCCTGTGATGGATGTTCCTTTGCATTTCCTACCTGGGCTACGTCGGCGTCGCGTCGAGTCGACGCCAGATCCCCTGGACTCGCTCATCCTTGGTCTTGTGCTGACAATCCCGACGTAGCTGTTTCCCGAGCCTTTGACCTCGTCACATCGAAAACCCGCATGAACCGACCTAATTAGCCGACACACCATGTCCTCTGAGACCGCGAACGCCTCGTGGCATCCGGCTTTCATGCCCAACGATGCCGGTGGCGATGCACCCTCGCGCGCAAACCTCGACGCCTCACCACCCCCAGCCCTCGCCCCAACTCAAGTCGCCCAAGATGCCGAGCCTTTAATGCCAACGCAACAAGTGAACCAGCTGGAGGAAGAGTCAGGACAAGAGACTAGCCCCTGGCTCGCAGAGGCCCCCGAGGAAGATGCCACTGACGATTGGCCTGTCTTTGACCGAGAGGTGATAGACGTCCCAGTCGAATCTGACGCGGCCACCGAGAAAGTTGCCGATATGAACGCAACCGCGGAGCCTGGGCCGACATCTCCATCCCCTCTTCCTCCGGCGGCAGAGAGGGCTGCCCCGGAGCCACGTACTGTCGCCGAGGGATCCAAGCCAGCTGCACCTGTGCTGGGTCACACCAGCAACAACTCATTCACCAGGACCGTTTCCCACGAATTTAACTGGGATGATGACCACGACGCCGAGTGGACTCTTCCTCGAACCGATACAGATCCTTTCAAGTTCATGCCGCCTAGTGACAGAACCAATTCGTTCCCACCTGTGCCGCCTGTTTCCGGAGCATCCACTACTGTCCCAGTCCCTGGCACGGAGCAGCCCCTTCCGTCCAACCAAGCCGAGGATCTAATCAATGAGATTGAGAGCGCGCCCGAGCATTTCGACACTGGCGCCCGCGAAGAAATGAATCATGATGCGACTGGATTTGATGGTGGATTCGGCGACGAAGAAACCCGCGACGATGAACAACACTACGTTGGTCGCGACGCGACTTTCACCGAAGAAGAAAATCTTGGTTCGCGGTACGAAGAAGGAGTTCCGTTGATTCCCCACGCGGAAACAAACGGGGGGAGCTCGCAACCCTCGCAGATCCTGGCTGGCTTCGAGGAGGAGGCAACCGGCGACGATGATTTCTTCAGTCAGGTCCAGAGCTCCGGCAATGACGACTTCCCAGACTTTGCCGGGAACCAGCCATTGGAGCGCAAGTCTACGATCCAAGTCATGGGTGACATGGACACAACTACACTTTCCAAAGTCGACATGTTAGGAGAGATGCTTGAAGAGGACGAGGACGAGGCGGAGGGCGACAACGAGAATAAGGACGAGAAGAAGAACAATGACGACGAGAATGATGCGGCGGCCGAGACCCAGCCAACGGACACAACGGATGGTCTGGAGGCAACCCCAGAGTTTGCACAGCTTGAGGATACAGAAGCAAAGCCAACGGATGATCTCGCCGCCAAGTGGGAAGAAGCTTTTGCGGACGATGATGGTGAGGACTTTCTGCTCGACGACACAAACGACGAGTCCAAGCCAGTAGATCCCTCTGCATTCTTTGGAAGCGACGACGAAGGCTTTCTTGAGGACGACGATGAACCTCAACCTCCTCATTCTCTCCCCGCGGCGCCCTCTCAGGTCCAGCCCGCCAGCCAGCAGGGGCGATACACGCCTGCTGCCGTACCTCAGCAAGCTGCCTCGTCTCCTTACGCTCCAAGCACGCAGGCGGTATCATCTCCATACCAACCCCAAGCGCCAGCTACACCGTTTGTGCCTGTGGCTCCATACGACGCTCAGCGCACACAGTCAGCTGCCCTTCACACCGTCCAACAGACGCGTCCTGAGCCTCCAAAAGCACAGAGTTTCGCGGCCCAATCCAAAGGCGGCTACACATCTCCGTATGATCTTCCTATGGAAGTGGTTGTTCCAAAGAAAAGGGCCAGCATGCAGCAGCTCCCTCGAAGCTCTTCGACTGGGCCGGTACTAGCTCCTCCAAGAAGCTCCGGCATGAAGGCTCATACGCCCCCGCCCCCGCCGGGACCTGCTCTTTCTAGTACCCCGCCCGCAAGGTCGAGCCAATCTGTACAGCCTCCTCTGGCAGGAAATAAAGGGGCTCCGACTCTCCGAAACAAGGACAGCTTCTTCGAGGAGCTGCCTGTGGCTTCCAAGCCTCGGTCTGCTTCGCGACAGAGCTATCGTGTTTCCTCGCCTTCTCTGGCTGGCCCTCCCGAGCCTCTCCAGCCCTCAACGCAGGCTCAACTTGCTCCGTCGCCTTTGTCGCCGCCCATGCTCTCGCCCCCTGGTATGTCCCGCTCGGCATCCGGGGGTATTCCGAACTTGGTGCCTGGCGAGCGCGTCAACCCCTATGCCCCTCAATCGGCACAGCAGCAAGTCCCTGGCATTCCGAGCAACGCCAGGTACTCGCCTGCCCCTCCATCAGCGCCGGCGACCAATGGAGCCAGTCGTCCGACCTCTTCAAGCAGATACTCGCCAGCGCCGACAGGGGCAAGGCCTCCCGTCCCCGCTTTCCACTCAGCTACTGCGTCTCCCACTGTTTTGCCGCACTTGCCCAGGACATCCAGCCCCCTGGCTCACTTTGAGGTCTCGCGCGAGGCGCCGGCAAACAATGGCGACCATGCGCAACCCGATCGTAGGTCGAGCTACAGTCTTGAGCCTCGCCGAGTGCCATCGCTCCCGACGACGCGTGAGGTCGAGGAAGAGGACGAGTCGAAGTCTTCGCAGCCAAGTCAATCTGCCAATGGCGTCCCTGCAGAATCTCGCTATAGCCCCGCGCCACCGGCGGCAGCAAGGCAGACGCCCCCGCCGTCCTATGCCCCTCCTATGAGCTCGACTTTGTCTCCTCCCAAGAGGTCAACCTCTGGCTACCTACCGCAAGCCGCCCTCCACGATTCGCCGCCAGACAACAGGTTTGCACCACCCCAAAGGTCCTACACGCAGTCGCCAGTATCCTCCCATGAGGCGCGCCCGTCGTCTCAACCCGTGCCTCGGCCAGCTTCAGTCCAAAGTCCAACATCGCCTCGCGCAGCGCGAGCGTTTCAGTCGGCGCAGGCTTCGGTGCCCCGCCCTCGGGGAACGTCTCAGAGTCTGAACTTGGTTGCGCCGACCGATGGCCGCGAAAACGACCCCCTCCAACGATGGAAAGGCGCACCGATCATCTCGTGGGGTGTTGGCGGAACCATCATCACCTCGTTCCCCAAGAATGTGCCGCGTTACAGCATGGGCTCAACAGCCCCGATGATCATCCGCAGCCCGGGAGAAGTCCACGTGAAACATGTCAAGGACATCCAGCCGCTCGAAGAGAGACTGGCAAAGTTCCCCGGACCTCTGCGTGGCAAGTCGAAGAAAAAGGAAACAGTAGCCTGGCTGACTGCGGGGATAGAAACCCTTGAGAAAGAGCTGCCCGATATTTCCTTCCAAACCCAGTTGTCGCACGAGCACAAGCGTATCATTGAGAGGGTTCTACTGTGGAAAATTCTCAGAGTCTTTGTCGAACACGATGGCGTCTTGGAAGGCAATGCCGCGGTTGACAAGGCCGTCAGGGATGTGCTGGCTCCTGGCCTCGGCATCGATGAGGCTGAAGGCGCAACAACAACAACAGGCTACGGTGCTGGTGTCAGCGGCGTCGATGCACTCCAAGAATCTTCCTCGACTCAGATGAAGGCTGATGCCGTGGATTCATCCGTGATGAATCAGATTCGAAAACACTTGCTGGTTGGTGACCGCGAAAAGGCGGTTTGGGTTGCAGCCGACAAACGACTCTGGGGACACGCCATGTTGATCTCCAACACTGTGTCCCAGGATCTGTACAAACAAGTGGCACAGGAATTTGTCAGGAAAGAGGTCAACTATCCTGGACACAACAACGAGTCCGTCGCTGCGCTGTATAAGGTGCTCTCTGGGAACCATGACGACTGCGTCGATGAACTGGTGCCCGCTCACGCCCGCGCTGGTTTCCAGCTCGTCAACACAACCTCGTCTACCGGGCCGACGAAGGATGCAACCGAAGGACTCGACAAATGGCGCGAGACCCTGGGATTGGTCCTGAGCAACAGAAGCCACGAGGATGTTCGTGCGCTGAATGCCCTGGGCAGTTTGTTGTCCTCGTACGGACGAGCCGAAGCTGCGCATATCTGCTTCCTCTTTGCTAGGAAAACCACCGTCTTTGGGGGTCTGGACGATGCAGCCTCCAACTTCGTGCTTGTCGGAGCGGATCACAAGACTCAGGGTGAACAGTTCGCAAAGGAAACCGAGGCACTGCTGTTGAGCGAAGTTTACGAGTATGGCCTGTCACTGGCAGGTGGCTCAACTTTGTCCGCGGGCGTGCCGCACTTGGCTGCATACAAGCTCCAGCATGCCATGACACTGGCCGAGTACGGCCTCCGTGACAAAGCGTTGCAATACTGCGAGGCGCTTGCCACGTCCATCAACGCCCAGACCAAAAGATCGCCCTACCATCATCCGATCCTGGAGACAGCTGTAGAGAATCTCAGGACGAGACTTAAGCAGGCGCCCAAGGAAGAATCATCATCTTGGATCACTAAACCAAGCATGAACAAAGTCTCAGATACAGTCTGGAGCCGCTTCAATAAGTTTGTTGCTGGCGACGAGAATGATGGCTCTGCTGCAGGGGCATCCGCGGAGGGCGGTGTGGAATCCGGACCGTTTGCTCGGTTGGCAGGAGGCACGCCAACCATCAGTCGATCGCCATCTGTGTCGAACTTTGAACCCATCTACGGAGCCGGTGCTCCAAGTTTCCCTGTCGGCTCCCCTCCTGCTGCGGTTCCGCTACCAGTGACAAGGGCCGCGTCCCGATATGCGCCTGCCGCATCTCAAACGCCGGCGCTTTCCAGCTCTTATGAGCCCGGCTCCGGATACACACCGGGCCCAGCCTCAGTCGGACGGTCATCCAACGAGTACTCCCGCAGTGCGTACGAACCTCGAACGTCGATGGATTCACAGCCTGGCCACACAAACGGCGGGTACATCCCTCAAACACCGGCAGCGCCGTCGCAGAGTTACACGCCACTTGGCTACGGTAACGGCCAAGATACCACTGCTTCTGCTCAGATACAACCGGGCGCATCTACCATGTCTCCCACCATACAATCGCCGACAAAGTCGACGTACCAGGGATATGAGCCCTATGGCGCAAGCCATACCCCTGCTGTCGCGGCAGATGAATACCGTCCCCAAGAGCCGACAGAGAACAATCAGCAGCCAAACCCGGCTAGCTCAGGCTACCAGCCGCCTTCGTACGGATATGAGCCGCCGGCCTTGACACCCAATGACGAGACGGAGACACACGCTGGGGAATCCGGCGGCGCTGGCGGCTACGAGCCCCCCACTTATCAGCCCTACGGCTACGAACCACCCTCGTACAACCCCGAACCTGGCAATGACGACGAAGCCACGGAGCACAAGCCAAAGCCAAAAAGCTTCATGGACGACGATGACGATGATGATATCCCCGCTCTCAAGGCGCTGAAATCTCAGGACAAGAGTAAATCGGACAAGGACAAGGAGAATGAGGAAATGTTTAAGAAGGCGGCGGAGGAAGACGGTAAGCACTAAGAACGTACAACGGAGGCGGCAGGTTCGCTAACACTAAACACAGCTAAGCGAGCAGCAGCAGCTCAGCAACAGCAAAAGAAGGGATGGGGCTTCACCAGCTGGTTCGGCGGCAAGAAGGAAGCCAGCCCCGACCCTCAGCAGGGTAACAAACCTGTCAAGGCCAACCTTGGTGAATCTAGCAGCTTTGTGTACGACCCCGACCTGAAGCGCTGGGTAAACAAGAAGGGGGGTGCGGATGCCACCCCGGCGAAGACGGCGACGCCGCCGCCGCCGAAGGGAGCCCCGAGATCCAACGCGGGAACGCCGCCGCCACCTCGCACCATGACACCGCCGATGGGTCGGGCAAGCGCGCCACCCGGAGGCCCGCCGGGACCGGCACTAGGCAAAGCGCCATCCCAGGAGAGCCTCAGTGTGCCTCCGGGAGCGTCGCGGCCGTCTAGCTTGATACGATCAGTGTCGAGCACAAGCACTGGTGGGCCTCTCGCCGGACCCCCGAGCCGGCCAGCAACGAGTATGAGCAATGCCAGCAGCATCGATGACTTGATCAGTGCGGCAGGCCCGCGCAAGCCGGGAGCCAAGAAAGCGAAGAAGGGCGGCCGATACGTCGATGTCATGGCCAAGTAGGCAACTACATGAGAGAATTGCGATTTCCAAATGCACAAGCGAGCGTGGCTAAGCTGGTGGAACGAACCAGCAGCAGATGTTGTAACATAGATCTTCCAAGTAAAAACATTGTAATAGTTGATTGGCGCCTTTGATGCGGAATGGAAATGATTAGCCATATTGTATTTTTCTTCTTCTTCTGCGGTTGCATAACGAAGAGAGTATTTCCATCTTCAAATGTTTGCTGTTTTGTCTGAGGTACGCTGTGATGGCGCAGTTCATGACTTAGCCTGTGGGGTTGACACGATGTCGCCGCAAGGAATCCAAGATCGGATTATCGTTGACGGTCAAAATATAACACCTTCAGAATGTCTCTCCCGGGTTGCTTGACAGTTTCTTTCACGGTGCTTTAGGGAGATTGCCCTGGGTGGTGAAACGACGACATCCGGCATTTTTGTCACTCGCAAAGACCAAGAGGTCAAACAAGAATTGGAGAATGAGAGATGCAGGGTCCAGTACCGGTGGGGGGTGGCGATAACGTTAATCAGCCTCTTATCAATGTACTATATGATTGGTCCAATTCGGGGCAATATTGCCGGGTTCGGTGGGTAATCGATGGGATGTGCACGCAATGCGGCAGCCTTGAAGTGGCCAGGCGCCCAACTCTTTCCAACCGGACGCGTTTTAGGGGGCAAGGAGGCTAAAACGGCCCTCGGCTCCCCGCGGATGGCTGCACTGTGACGCTGAAAGAGCGGCGTGACATTGTGGAGCGATTCCCCTGACGGCGTCAAAGACCTCGCGGTTTCCGATTCCTCACTCCCCAGAACAGGTAGCTAGCTAGCTGAACATCACAGTGTCTGCCCACTTCACCTCGGCCTCACCATTTACCTCGCTCCTGTTTTCTGCGTGTATCTTTTGTTCTTCGTCTGCCTTGGATCTATTGTTTTTGCCTGAACGAAACGTTGGGTCGCGTTTCAGCCTTCTTCACCCTTCTCCATCAACAACAACTGACCGACCTCGAGGTGCATCGCCACCACCTCATTGAATACCTACCTTACCTACCTTTGCTGCCGTACCTCCGACCCTTCCACAACCCACCACGTACACCTCGCCCTCTCCGCCTGACATCAGTATTGCCGTCACCCTCACGGCTGCCTTGGATCTATAAGAGCCACTCGTGCCTCATTCCTTGCGTCTGGTTTAGCAGGAATCCTCGACACTGGACTTTGCCCGACAATGAACGCATGCGCATCGTAACCCTACCGAGAAATACCCCCCAACGATGGACTACTCACGGCTGAAAGCTGCTGCTATGCAGGGCGGCGAAGATGAAGAAGCCGTCACTGTCGATACCCGTGCCTTGATCGACAAGGTCCTTGCCAGATACTCGGGTGAATGGACAACACTGCGAGAGTTGATTCAAAACGCCGCCGACGCCCAAGCAACGACCGTCAAGGTCAAGTGGGAGACGCTCCCTTCGACTTCAGTCGCGCTCCCCGCCACCACGAACCGCTCCGAACTCCTCAAGCATGTCATTGCAAACCACACACTCCGCCGCCTGGTCGTGGCGAACGATGGCCAGCCTTTCACCAAGACGGATTGGGGAAGATTGAAGAGGATTGCAGAGGGAAACCCTGATGAGACAAAGATTGGTGCGTTTGGTGTTGGGTTCTACAGTGTCTTCGCCGACTGCGAGGAGCCGTTCGTGAGCTCCGGCAACGAGGCTATGGCGTTCTACTGGAAAGGGAACGCCCTATTCACCAAAAAGTCCACCCTGCCTGCGGACCAGACCAGCTCCGATACCACCTTTGTCCTCGACTACCGCAACTCCACTACGCCTCTACCGAACCTCCTGTCCGTTAGCCAGTTTCTCGCCACGAGCTTGACCTTTGTTGCTCTGCAGCATGTCGAGTTTTGGATAGACGATTACAAGATTCTGGATCTTCACAAGAAGACGTCGCCCAGCCTCGATGTGCCCATTCCGAGAGACGTCGAAACACGGACGAGAGAGGGCCTGATGAAGGTCAACTCTGTCGAGCGGACCAGCACGCAGATCGACGCAGCCGTCATGATCGCCGCTGGCTGGAAGCCGAAAGCCACGACAACGTCCAAGTCCGACCAGTACGGTCTCGGGGCCGAAGTCCCATCGTTACGGAGCTTCTTCTCGAGACTGACATCCACCGCTTCACAAATTACTGCCAAGAGAGAGGAAACAGCGGCTCAGGAAGAGATCAGCGAGGATGTCACCAAAATCTCCACGTCGACAATTTTCCTCCGTGTCACAACCGCCTGGGTCAAGACCAGCGTGTCGACATCCTTCGCCACTGAGTTGGAGCGTGCAACCAAGAAACCACCACCAAAGACAACGAAGCTGGCCATTCTCACATCCTCTTACGACGAAACCATGGCTTCGGAGAGCTCACGCTCCGACACCGTCTCCAAGTCTGTGGATATCTTCGCTTCAGTGCTGCCCAGCAAGAAGCCAGGAGGCCGCATCTTCATCGGGTTTCCCACGACTCAGACAACCGGTGCTGGTATGCACATCTCCGCGCAGTCCGTAATCCCCACGGTCGAGCGTGAGGCGATCGACCTCAATGCACGATGGGTCAGGACATGGAATGTCGAGATGCTCCGAGCGGCTGGCATCATGACAAGACTTGCGTTCATCAACGAGATGGGGGACCTAGACTCCAAGATTAGGAAGTTGGTTGGAGCCGGGACCAAGATCCCGGCGGAGGACCTTGCCAAACTGTTGCCCGAAGCACTTCACATTCTCAAGACGTTTTCTTTCACTGATTCCACACCAAGCGGTCAGGTTTCCCAGATCATCGAGGAAGCGTTTTGGACGGCTTTCAAAAAGGCATCCATCGAGGTCTTTTCGTCCCGGGGTGTTCTGTCCAGCACTAAGGTGCGACTTGGGTCCGACGAGCTAAGCAAGTTTGTCGACACCATTCCTGTCGTGCCTCGAGAGCTCATGGAAAACTCTTTCGTGAGGAAACTGATGGACTTTGGCCTCATCAGCCCCATCACTGTGGACGATGTTCGGACAGAGCTGGAAACGAAGGCCATGAACAAGGAGCAACTCATCAACTTCATCACTTGGGCTGGAAAGAAGGCCCTCAGCGGAGAGCTGGATCCTCCCAGCAAAGCTCGCCTCCTCGATGTCGCTGTCGCGACCGTCAGCGAGGATGGTAGGGACCAAGGCGATATCATTGCGCTCGGTTCCATCACGAACTACCAAGCAGCCAACAAGATTCCAGCGAATCTGCCCATCCCGCCGAGCACTATCCCTATGGCATACACCAGCGGCTGTTCGGCCCTCGAGTTACAGGCTCTCGGCTGGGAGGCTCTTGAGATCGTGCCTTGGCTGCGGTACTTGCTTGAGTTCGGTTCCAGCAGACCCGACGAACAGAACCTGAAAAAGTCTCCCAAGTTCGCAGTCCAGGTTCTGACGGTGCTGTCCAAGAATTGGGACAACATCAGCCAAAATTCCAAGGGGACGGTTGTCACCCTTCTTCAGGCCCACACCGTCATGCCGACAAAGACTGGTATGAAGAAGCCGACCGACTCCTTCTTCCCCACGGTCAAGCTCTTCGACGACCTGCCCACTATCCAGGGCTGCCAGGGCTTGAGGGACAAGTTTCTTTCAGCCATCGGGGTGCGCAAGACCGTCGACCTTGACACCATTTTCTCTCGGCTTCTGAGCCCTTCGGCCGAGGGCGGTGCCCAGAGATGGAGCCACATGGAGCTCATCAAGTACCTTGCCTCTGTCAAGGACGACATACCGGCTGCCGACATGAAGAAGCTCATGGAAACCCGTTTCTGTCCCGCGGAAGCCGGGCCAAAAGCCGCTGAGCCCACCAAAGGCACCACCGAGTTGTACAAGGTTTCGGAGTTGTTCGAGCCCCAGGACACACTGAGAGCTCTCAAGCTGCCTGTCTTGCAATGGCCCGGGCCGCCTGGGAGTTACAGGCCAAACAGCCACGAGGGCCGTTTCCTGTCGACCTTGGGGTTGCGGCCATACCCTTCCGTCACGGAGATGGTCAACATGATGTCTTCCAAGGATGCGGAACTGAGAGCATCCGCAATGGCCTACTTCATCACAAACCATCACCTCAATGGCTACGGAGCATTCAACCTCACCGATAGTCGCAAGGCTTTCTTGCCTCTCCAAAACGACACCCGGCTGGTCATGCCCTCAGCTTGTTTCACGAACGAACGTGCCGCCATTCTGGGCTTCGATATCCTTAAGAGGGATTTTCATGTTCACGCTAACAAATTTGGCGTGGCGAGAGACCCGCCCATCGCTGAGTGTGTCTCCCGCTTGCTGGCCAAGCCGCCTCAGGATCGACAGGCGGCGATAACTCTCTTTGAGTACTTTGCCATGCGCATCGGTGATCTCGGCGAAGGCAGCTTATCCCAGCTGCGGGATGCACCCATCGTCCCCGTGACAAGAAAATCTCCTGGTGGCAGCTCAACCAGCGAGAAGACTGGTTCCTACACCATCCACATCAGCCCCAGGCGGTCCTACTTGGGCACGTCTGCGACATACGGCGACATCTTCGACTTTGTCGACTTCGGGGCAAACGCCAATACTTTCCTTTTCAAGTGCGGCGCCAAGAACGAGCCTACCAAAACGGAGATCGCACACCTTGCTTGCAGCGAGCCTGCTCGCCTTCTCAACATACTTCAGAGCCCGGATAAGTACCTCGCTCTGCTGAAGTCATTGGCTGAGAACATGTCGACTCTGAAGCGAGACAAGGACTTGATGAAGAAGATGAAGTCATCTCCTTTCCTGCTTGCCGCCAAGGAAATTGCACCGCCGCCATCCAAGGATAAGCTTGTTGATGTTGATGACGACGATGCGCCTATTAAGCAGTACCAGCTTGCCGCGGCTAATCGCATTGTCATTCTGGACGATATCATCAGCTACCGCTTGTTCAAGGACTACTTGATGACCGCGCCTGAAGAGGAAGTTCTCGAGGAATTCTACCGCCAACTCGGCGCCTCGACACTGAGCTCGCTCGTGGGAGAAGAGGTGAGGATTGGTCCCCACGTTAACAACCAGGACCGGGCAGCCGCACTGCGAAAGCACGTCCTTGAGCGCTCCAAGATTTTCCTCCACGAGTACTCGAAGTACCGACGGGACTACATCAAGCGCGATTTCAAGTGGCTGGAGAAGAGCTTGCAAGTCGAGCTCGTTCGCTCCGTCGCACTCCGTCGCTCGCTCCAGGGTCATGGGCACTCGCACACGGAGAAGAGATCCGCCGCCAGCGCTCAGTCGGGGTCGAGCTGGATCCTGTATGTCGTAGCGGAAGGACAGCCTGATATGTACCAGGTCGGCCAGGCCATCTGCCAGCTCCTCCTGTCGCGGCCGAACCAGCAGGCTTATCTCTTTTTCGAGCCCTTCCTTACCCTCGACCTTTACGGCTTACGAGCCCGAGGTTATAACGTCGACCGTATTCTGCGAGCCAAGGCCGCCGAGGCGCGATTTGCCGAGGAGGAGCGTCGGAAGGCGCTGGAAGCCGAGCAGATGCGGATTCAGGAGAAGCAGCAAGAATGGGGCCAGCAAGCCAAGGCTGCCGAGGCCGCCCGGCAGTCGACCAGAACTCCCGAGCCCATCATGCCGGGTTCCTTCACAAACGACAGCCCGGATGACTCGCACAAGCTGCCTCCTCCTCAGCAGTCATGGAAGGGCAAGGGCCTTTTCTCAAATCTCTCGCGCCGTTTTGGGCTCGACACCTCGGGGAACGACGAGGCGGAAGACCAGCTCCAGAAGTTCATCGACAAGCCACCCCAGAGCCAGCCGCAAGGCGTTGGGAACCAATCCGGCAGCAGTACGCAGAAGCCCAAGGACGATGGCCGCGTGACGAACCCGGCGACCGTCGAACAAAACTTGCTGAACGCCATTAACTCTACCAGGGCGCATGACTCTGACAGCGTGTTCTCGCCACCGAGCGTGAACGAGGTCAAGGAACAGGCCACGTACTGTGACAGCACTCCAGCGCAGAATATTGTTTTCGCGGCTGAGGCGTCCAACGGAATGAAGGTCTTCGTCTCCAGGACCTTGTCGATGGAGCCGGACCTGTTCCTCTCGATCTACCACGGTTCCATCAATGCCTTTGCCTCTCTGCTCACCGACGTTGCCAGCGTTTACTCGCTCTCTCCGCGGGTTCTTCACATCTTCTACGACGAGTCTGGCTCCACAATTGCATTCAACAGCAGCGGCAGCATCTTCTGCAATCTGCGCTTCTTCCTGCAGTTGCATACAAACAAGTCGAACGGAAAGCAGTCCGGCGAGGCAAAGGCCGAGGCGGGCGTGTGGTGGTGGGTTGTTCTAGCTCACGAGCTGGCGCACAATCTGGTCCAGCCTCATAATTCAGACCATAGCTACTATACGTAAGTCATATATATCTTTTCGGCTGCCTGGGCACGTGCTGACGCTTCACAGGGAATCCTTCATCCAGCAGTACTTCGCCAAGATGGTTGTCAAGGCGACACAGTGGACTCAGCAGGCCGCTTCTGCTCCTCCCGCCGCCCTCCCGCCGCCACCCTCGCAGCCGCAGGCCCACACTCATACCCAGGCGCAGCCGCCTCCGTCTTACCAAGAGAGCAATAGACAGGCGCCGGGTAACCCGAGATACACCTTGTTTGATTAGAATTCGTCTAGACGACGTAGGGCGCGGTCACCAGTCCAGCATCGCCTTCAGCGTTGGGTTTTCAAGACATAGACACATGCCCCTTTTGCGTTCCTCGGCGTTGCACATCTTGCGTATTGTAGCATTTGTTGGAGTTTGGTAGCACAGTGAGAAATGAATCTTGTATCTGATTATGCGCGAGACGTCGTTCTAACACGTGCTCATTGGCCGGTACATAGGTGGTGTACCAGATGGCTTCATGTTTATCACGCCCTTCTCCCCTCATGACGTGGTGCTGCGCTTCTCAGTTCAGGGTGATGGTCTCTTGTGCATGCTAATTCTGAAGTCCGCCTGCCAACGGGCCTTGCTTTCCAAGTTGTTCTGTCATGTACGCCCATCTTTTCCAAAAATTCTCACTCCGAACTTCGTCACTATAGAGACTCGTCAATAGTGACATACTCCATCTGGAGGAGTTTTTCGACGAAAACATACCAGAATATGCGACGCTCTCCCGCACGTAGGGAAAGACGAGGTCTCGTTTCAAGACCGCTGCTGGCTGCACGAGTGCGAAGGCAAGCGCGAAGCTTTTACGTCCCTCGAGACACTGTTGGCGTCGGTCGGGCAAAGAAAGCTCTGCCGCGAAGGCCAAGAGGCTGCGCCAGCCATCCAGGTTCGACAAGATGGTGCAGATGGCCCGTCCCGCAAAGACGAAGAGGCTACGTTACGTGTGGATCATCAGATGTTGCATCGACAAAACGAGCAGCGCCGAGCTGTCCAAGGCCATCAACTGCATGTTCCAATGGTACTGGGATTCCGTAGCCTGCGTCGCCTTTCTGTCTGATATGGTGCGGGAGGAGATGGGATATTTGCCCAAGGATGATGGTTTGTGGGAGCGCCAATTCGCGAGAAGCCGATGGGTTTGGTGTTCTTGAACTGAAACTGGGTTTCCATTGGGGATGGGCCGAGCCTCGCCGAGTTGGTTGCCGCTACCACCAGAATACCTGACGATGTTACGAGGGGGCATAGGCGACTCCAGGACGTAACCCTTGCCTGCAGAATGCTTAATTGTCAGGATGTCATCCACCCACCACAACGCGAAGATCCACGGCCTCCCATGGCAAGAGGAACGCAAATTCGACCCGGCAATGAACTTCCGCCCGCAAGGCACTGATCTCCGTTCCATCGAGCTCCACCACCACGGCCCCTGGGTCTTTCTTTCTTGCGGTCTGGGGGACCCGTCCCGCCTGCGGCCGGTTCCCATCCCACACAAACTGCATTGTCATTGCCGTTGATGGCGCCTGCCAGGGCAACGGCACGGCAAACGCCATAGCCGCCGTCGGGGTCTATGTTGGGGAAGATTCACTGTACAACATGAGCCTCGTCTTGGATGAATCGAGCCCGACCAACCAGATTGCCGAGTTGCGAGCGGGCTACTATGGCCTGATAAATGCCCTCGACATACAGGAAGCCAGAGTACAGGGCACAAAGCTTACACAGGTCGTCATCAACGACGACTCGGAATATCTGGTCAAGGGCATGACCGAGTGGGTCTTCCGGTGGGAGAAGAACGGGTATCGAGCGGCAAAGGGCACTACGGTGGTGAACGCCAACCTTTTCCGCCTTCTGCTACGCTGGGTTTCTCGATTGAACGACCGAGGCGTCGAGGTCCTCTTCTGCCACGTGAAGAGGAGGGACAACACTGAAGCGGGTGATTGTGCGAACATAGCACTGGACAGGATCAAGCAAGGCCACCTTTCTTAGCATGCTCGCCTCGCATCATGCAAACTCGCGTGGCAAGCTGGTTTCCGTACCGTCCAATGTGGAAGGATCCGGAGACACCCATCTGCCAGAAGATTTCGCCCATGGCCGATACAGTCCTCGACAAGAACACAGTAACACAGATATGGGATGTGGGTCGGGGCGGCTTCAGGGACACGAGTTCTTCGTTAACGGGAACAACATCGAAACGATAGCGGTAGTCCAACATGTATCACGATAGCTTGATGGGTTGAAACCGTTATGTGATATATATATTGGATCTTAGATTCTCAGCTTGTCAACATGGCAGCGCATTATTACGCCTCCAATCAAAACAGCATTTTTAGCTGGTAGGACAGACGAACAAAGCCACTTTACCGCATTATAAGGACAAGTGTATACATTCTTCAGCCAGAGTTGCCGAGTCTTGTGTGATCATTCCACAATGTGACGATGAACCACCCCATGAAGCTAGAGCTGCTTCGAGCGATGGTGCCAGGGAGGAGAAGGAGGAGGAGGAGAAGAAGAAGAGGGAAAGGAATAAGAAGAAGGAAAATCCGCTATTCCAGACGAGCAAACCTCGTTAAGAAGTGCCGGTGCTGGAGTCAAAATGACGTGGGTGGATGGGTGGATGGGTGGAGGAGTCGATTCCCCCGGATTTCCCAGCGACGTGGGGCCTTGGGGGCTTTGCCAATGCCGTCGCGGTGGCCCCGTAGTGGGGCACTTGGGTCGCTTGGGGCGCTGAGATCCGTGCCAGGTCGCGGTCGGATGGGCGGGGGGAGGCGGGGGGGAGGGGCGGCCTTGGGGTCCTTTTTCCCTATGGCGTGTTTCTCGTCGTCTTCTCGACCGCGTCCGTCATCATTCTCGTCCATCCAAACCCCCCGTAAACAACAACCGGAAAACCCACATCCCTTATCCCCCCCTGGATCGACGCCCTCTAGGCCCTGTTGCAGATTGCCTACCAGCCCCCAAAAGTTCGATGCAACCTTAATGGCACGTCTGCTACTGCTAGCTTCTCCTGAACGTGCCCCTTGCCATTGAGATCGCCACCCCCGTGTCAGCCTCCTGTTAGACAAGCCGTTGATAAGATAATGTATTAATATCCCTCTCTCTTTCTCTTCCTTCTCGTTCCTGACATTCTGCCCGCTGCTTTGTATCATTCCTCCCTCGCTGCCTCCCCCACTCCAGCCGCCTGATGCAATATTGAAAGGTTCCCTTCCACCCAACACCTGCCTTCTTTACCTAGGTACTCTGTACCGACCTACCTACATAACAACCCCACGTGTTATTATCCACCGCATCACCGTCCATACATGTCTCTGCTCTTTGTCATGTTCTCGTTGTTGAGGTTTATGTGAGATCAGGTTTACTGATTCGTGGACTCTCGACGCGTAAAGGGACGAGGATCTTTCAGAAGTCTCGCCGGACATGGCGGATCGGAAGGGGGGATCGGAGGCGGCGCCGGCGCCGGCGAAGCACTCCATCCCCGCGCCGTCTTTCCGTGAGTAGCCACCCCGCCCGGGTACAGTCTTATCTTTCCCCAGTGAATCCAACACACACACACACACACACACACATAAGTGCTAAAGCCCACGTGAAAAGCGACGCACAACTCGCCGAGGACGTGGTTCCTGACCACCGCGCTCTCACCGCTCATCATCCGGCTCATCAGGCTGCTGCTCGCCCACGGCGACTACGTCGTCGCCTGCCTGCCGCCGAGCGAGATCGAGGACGAGGGCCGCAGCGCCGAGTTCCGCGAGCTCGTCAACGAGTGCAAGAGCACCCGCAGGGACCGCGAGGGCTGGAAGGACAGGATACGTGGCATCCGCTGCGACGGGCGCGTCATGGGCCAGTGCGGCGCCGCCGTCGCCGAGGCCGTCCAGGTATTCGGCCGGATCGACATTCTGCTGTGTTGTAGATCTGAAGGTACCCATCTCTCTCTCTTTCGATCATCGTTAACCATGCGGTTACAAAAACGCTGACAACAAATAATCCTTCTCCGACAGCCGTCGTGGGAAGCGTCGAGGAGCTCTCCACGAGCCCCCTGGCCCAGAACCTCGTCCGCGACCAGTTCGAGACCATCTTCTTCTCCCAGGTCAACTTCATCAAGGCCGCCCTTCCCCTCCTCCGATCCCAGCACACGGGGCATATCATGATCCTCTCCAGCACGGGTGGTCACATCGGCACCCCCGGCATGCCTATCTACACCTCGGCCATCTGGGCGCTCGAGGGCTTCTGCGACTCGCTCGCCTACGAGATCGCCCCCTTCAACATCAAGGTCACCATCGTCCAGCCCAACAAGGAGATCCAATCCCTCACCAACAAGATCATCTTCGCGCCCCAGCTGCCCTGGTACGACTCCGACGTCAACCCAGCCCCGAGCATCCGCGACATGCTCGGCAACGTCCTCAACATGAACCCCGACACCGCCGTGCCGGACCCCAACGAGACGGACGAGGTCCAGGTCCGTTACCCGAAGCTGTCGCCCGCCGCCACGGACCGCCTCGTCCTCGAGACCGTGCACGCCCTGACCGCCATCGGCGGCCACGAGAACCCGCCCGCGAGGCACATCGTCGGCTTCGAGGGCGCCATCGCCGTCAAGGAGAAGCTCAAGACCGTCACCGAGGAGCTCGAGGACTTTGTCGACGCGAGCCTAGCTGTCGACATCTTTGACAGCGAGCTCAAGGCCGAGGCCAAGGAGGGCAAGACGAGGGAATCCACCCCGCCCGCGCCGCCGTCCATTGCCTCGGGCTGAAGATGTCCGGTGTCAAGGAGGATTCAGGAAGCCGAGCGCGTGTCTGCTGTGGGGTTTTCATTTATTTTGACTAATGTGAATACGACTCCATTCTTGTTCGTCTATAGGTATCTCTTTGAAAAACAAAAACAAAAAACAGAATTGGATACAAAGAGTGAAGCATACCTGGCAATTGTTTGCCATCGCAAAAAAAAAAAAAAAAAAAGAGGCATCATCGGCCCCGTGGTTCGAAGGCCCGGCAAAGCTCTCGGTCCCAGCCTGAATCCCACAGGCCCAGGCACCATTCACCTAGACGGACTCAGCGGCCGGTTGAATCCGCCTTGCCGGTTCATGTACTGGCGATACTCCGTCTTCTTTTCCTTCCTCACGCCGCCGACGTTGTTCCCCGCAATCTTCTGATTCTTGGTCGTGCCGAAGCCGCCGAAGCCCAACATCGCCTGCATGGCCGCCATGTCGTCGTCCTCGACCTCGGGCTCAGGCTCGTCATCGTCGACGTCGTCGCCGTCGTCATTTCCATTGCTGCGGCGCTCATCCCGTCCTCCGTTCGTCATCGGCGTGTCGCCACGCTCGCTGTTGCGTCCGCTGTCGACCTGCGGCGACTCGTGGCGTCCGACCTTGAAGGACATGGTGTGTTGCTCCTTCTTCCCTCTGGGCGCAGTGCGTGTGGGCAGGGTCTCGGTGTTGCCGGCCAGGTCGCGGCGGGCGGCGGGCGGGCTGCCGCTTCGACGGGGGGAGGCAGACCTTCTGCGGGTTTTGTCGCGCGGCGTGTCTACCGAGGCGTTAGCGCCTAGTGTCAACCGATATCTCGAATGGATTCCATGCTTACTGCGACCTTCGTCATCATCGTTCCGCCTAGGCGGCCTCTCGTCGGGCACATCGTCATCTCTGCGACGTCTGTCGTCTCTGCCCTGCCACCCGCCACGCTCTCTGCGAGGCGGCCTTCCTCCGTCGCGGTCGTCGCGCGGACGATCCCTTTCGCGGTCTCTGGACCTGGCACGGGGATCTCTGGTGTCTCGCCGGTCGCGGGACCTGGATCTGTATCTCTTGTCGCGGTCGTCCCTTCTGCCGTCGCGGTCTCGATCCCTGAAGCTGTCGCGATCTCGGTCTCGGGGGCCGCCACCGCCGCCACGGTGACTCCGTCGGTCGGGCGCGTCCCACGCCTGTCGGCTATCGCGCTCGCGACCCATGATTACGTGACGTTGGTAGGCGTGTTTTTTTGCTGGAGGGAAATGAAATGCGATGGATTGCGAAGTGGGATGGTGATGTTTGGCAGACGACGTCACGGTGAGGCTGAAGAAAATTTGGGGTAGCGATTTATGACACTGCGAAGAGGTAAGTAGTTCGGTTCATATGGCACAAATTCAAGCTTCCCGCCCCCCTGGAATTTAGCGCGGGGCAGCCTTGCATGAGCTCTATTTCTGGGCAAGCTCCACTGAGGCCGGGAGTTGGCTGGCTTTGGTTGGGGTTTAAGCCGACAAATTCATCACCAAAACTTCAAGAGCTTCAACGTCAGTACACTTTCCAAATGATTCCACCTTATCTTATCATCTTACAGCCGAACATCACAAACGACATCAGTCCCAGCAGGCTATCCATCGCACCTGAATCGCGTCTTCTTCACCACCCTGGACAAGCCAGAGCAAGCAATGAAAAACACGGTTTGCGTCTCCTGGAGGCAGTGAAATACCAGGGACACGGTGAAGTCGGCATGCAGCAAGCCACAGCGGCCGGACTTCGAGAATCAAAAATAGGAATAATCAAGATTGATGCCAATAGGCATCTTTCAGAGATTAAACTGAAAAGAACAGATACTACACTTGATCTAAGCCAAAAGGCAAAGAAGAGCTAAGGAGAAAAGGAAAAGAAGATCCTAAGATTCTGCGAGCTGTGTGAGAGATTATATAGATTCTTGGAGTGGTCTGTGCGGTAGCCCCGATCAGTAGAGGTACGTACCGCGGGGGCCTGGACGGGTTGGCGGCCTACTACCTAGGTAGGCAATTCAAGGCAGGGTAGAATTATTTTTTAGACCGGATAGGCAACGGTGAGTGGCAGGCAGTCGTGGTACGTTCTTTCTTTCCGTCTGTTGTTTTGGCCTCAGTGGGGAGGAGGGGTCACGGGGATGCCTGCGATGGAAGGCACCTGTAGGTGGTCGACAGGTGCTCCTGACAGATGTCGACTCTTACTTGTGCAGACTCAGGAGGCCTCATGCAGAAACATCTCTACTGGTATTTCCTGGAGGAAAGAAAGGTGTGCTCATGATAGTCATTCCATTCATGCCTTGGGGAGTGACGACGGTCTAGATTTCATCCTCCTCGTCATCAAAGTCATCCTCTCTGCCCATCTCATACAGGATTCTACCACCTTCTCCTGCCCCTATGTCCGTCTGCGCATCAAAGTAGGGCAGCACTATTCCTTCCCTGTCCCGCCGTTGCTTCTCTGTGAGACCCAGATTAAAGGTACTCTCCGGCTCCTCTTCTTCCCCGTCTCCAGCGTTCGACGGACCGGAGCCCTCAGGGGCGGCAAAAACGGGATGCTCTGACAGGAGGAAGATCTTGGAACCCTTCGCGGAGGCGGTAGCGGCAGCCTGGCCTATTTGTGGCAACACAACAAAATTTTCCGCCATAGCTCGCCCACTCCGCCTCCTGATCTCCATCTCGACAACCACACCGTGGTAATCCTCGGACTTGGTGTCGCCCTTGAGACCGATGAGGACGCCTTCGCGACCCTCGCCCAGTCCCCACTCGGGCTCCTGAAGACTCCTGTTCCTCGCCCTCTGACGCTCGATCTCTTGGCGGAGACTAGACAGCCGGAGGATGGAGGTGGCCAAGTGAGAGAGAACAGTCAGGGGGTGAGGCTCGTACTCGCTCACCGTCCGTGGGAGGACAACGGGCACATCGGTGTGGTACACCGCGACCAGGGATACTGCCGGCATGACGATGCTGGACAGGAAGTTTGCCACGATTTGAGGCGCCGTTGTGGCGAGCTCGTTGAGGGAGTCGAGCAGAACGACTGTCTCTGCCGAGAGGGTGAGTCAGAGTTACAACGAGGCCAAAAAAAAGGAGGCTACTCACTTTGAGAAGAACCAGTCTTGGCAGCTGCGGGGTCTAGCTTAGGGTAGTGCGATAGGATCTCTGCCCTGAGAGCCTTGAGATTCTTGCCTCGGGCTCTCACAACGACATCGACATCTTGTGGCCGCCTAAGGGTCGCAAACGAGAGCAGAATGACCTTGGCCTTGCAAATCTACACAACGTGTCAGCGCCGAGAGTACGAGATAGTCTCATCATCTCAGTCCGTCAACGGCCAAATTGCCATATTTTGGAGCCTTCTTCCTGTTCAACTGCGAAGAGAGCGGTACACACCTTGGCCCTAGAGACGAATTCTCGCAGGACAGGCGCGGCACTCTGCTCAAGGCTATCCAGCACAAGAGTCAAAGGGCTCGCGGAGTCTCTCAGGTTTAAGAGCTTCTGGAAGAGCAAAAGGCTGTGCGAGCGGCTATGGTTCTCGGCCGAGGGCGCCATAGCGGCCAGTGACGGTGCTGCGACGCGGGCTTCCGGGGGAACGAGGTCGCCGCTAATAGGGCTTGTTCCAGAGGTCCTGGACCGACAGTGAGCCTTCTTTCCGCTGGAGAAATTATGCGCGTATAGCAGAGGCTTCGATCTGTGGTCACGGCAAGTTCGTTGAGAAAGACTGTGGTACCGAGGAGTGAAAGGTTGCAGGGATGCCATTTCTGCGGTTGACGCTTTTCGTGGGGCTTACTCGTCGGTGATGTGGGGCACTGACCGAGGAACAGCTGTTCACCGAAGAGCCACACCGACCATTAACAACTTGTAGGTTCAGCAGAACCAAGATAATTCCCATGCGATAGAAGCTGGTTATCGAGTGGCCCCCTGCTCAGACCAAACCCTGGAATATAGACCGATTCTTAAGCCCCAGTGTACTCGGGCTTGATCATGACGGGTTGAATTGCTTCTGTGGAAGGTTGTTTGTGAGGTATTCATCGTGCTCGCAATACGGGATGTGCTTTGTTTCTTGACTCAAAACTGTCTTCTTTATACCGGCACGGCGACTTTGCCCAATGCTCATTTGAGTGCTATCCGGTTCTACTCCATGCCCATGATTCATAAGTCGTGGTATTGTCATTGATCACTGTAGTTCCTTCCTCGCCTCTTCTGATGACTCTCAATCCGTCCCCAATTTCTTCTCGTCCTCTTGGACAGCAGACACACCGCGCTGCTCCTCCAATACAGGCTTCCCCCCACCCTCTTGTACCTTGTCCTCTCCCGGCGATTCGGCGATGGGAGACCCAAGCTCCACGCGCACCTCCTCATGAACGGGAGATCCAAGCTTGATGTTGTGGTCCTCCTCAGGCTCGCCACCATGTGCCACCTTAGCATCCATCTTCGGCGCCTCGGGGGGGGTTTGAGCCTCTTCGGCCCCATGGGCATTCTTCAAATACGCCTCGGTATTGTTAGCCTCTTCAGCTGCAGTGGTGTCCTTCACATCCCCCTCCACCTCCGCTTTCCCCTCCTCTTCGGCAACCACGACCCCCTTGGCCGGCTTGTTCCCGTCCCTCTTTGGCCTGAATTCCTCAGGCAACTCGCAGGACCACTCGTCCTCAAACTTCTGCTTCAGGTACCCGTCAAAGTCCCCGGCGCGCCGCCTCTCGCGCGCCGCCCACGCTTGCTCGAGCCATTCCGGGTCGTGCTTGCCTTGGGCGATGTTGTTAGTGTACGTGGCGCAGTCGTGGCGAAAATTGTTGTCGTTACGGAGAGCGTCGAGGTCCGGGCGGGCGTCGTCGGTTCCCGGGTCGAGGATGCGCGTGCCGGCAGGCAAGAGGGCAATGATCTCGGCGCGCTCTTCTTTGGAGAGTATGTCCCACGCCGCTGGCTGGCAGAGGATGGTCTGTGACGTAGGATGATCAGCAATGCTCATCTCTCCTAGAACAAATGCAACTTTTTTTATTTTAATTCTTTTTTTGAAACAATTGTGATGATCGTGATTATGACGAGTGAAGCAGATGAGAGACCGTTTCATATATGGCAGGCCACTCACTCTTAAATCGGCGCTGGCGAGCGGCGACTTGGGGTCTGTCAAGAGCTTCGCCGCCGTCCACTTAGGCTCTTTCTTGACCACACGTGTGGTAATCTTCCGCTTGGCGGGTCTTGAGGGGGATGTCACTACAACGGGCCTGGGTTTATTCGAGTTGCGTGCTGACCGCCGCATGTTTGCTAGTTCCGTCCCTTTGATGGGCGAGTTGATGTGTTCGAGAGAGGTTGATGGTTGGTCGGGGGAGTCTTCTCTGGTCCGCCGGGGGGAGGTCTTTGCAATCTGAGGCGCCGGGAAAGGAAGGAGGGGAGAGGCCGGATGCCGAAGAGGAAAAAGAAGCGCAGTCGGCCATTTCTACGTCTACTGGTGCAGGAGCCATTTTGGGCTCTGGTTTCGGTGCGGACGGGCTCAATGGTCTACCACGCAGATGGGTTCAGGTCTAAGTACGGAGAAGGGCCATTGGACAGCGGGTTTCAAAGGAGCACGTATCCCGTTTCTTGTTTGACGCTGTTTTGGGAGCACTTTTTGGGCGGTTTTGTGACTATTTCCAAGACCTTTCCACCTTTTGACTTCAGATACAACCTACGGCAGCCTGCAGGGCGTCCGTTACGTTGGCATAACCACAGCGACCCCTTACGTCAGCAGTCACTTGTAGCAGCCAATTGCAATGATCAATCCCGGGAATTCCTTACATTAGCGGTCAATGATAACAGCCCATTGCTTACGTACGCCTCCATATTACTGTTGAAGTTCCTGTCTCGCTATTGTCCCTTTAGCGCCCTTGTATCACACTGAAGAGTGATGTTTTCTGGCTATCGACGCAGTGCGCACTGCAGGCTGCCGTAACCACCCTAGGTAGATGAGCCATTGTTGAGAGAAGTTGAGTTGCTGGTTTCGTCGCTGAATAGCCCGCCACAAACGCACAAACTGTAACAGTTGTGTCTTTGCCAGCGCAGGCCTGGGAACGAATCTTTCGTAGACGACACAGTATCAAACGGGTGCCTGTCGTTAGCCTCACAAAATCGTCGCGCAATTTCCAACCAATACATTTTATTGTTGCTATCCACCTGAAGTCTAATAGCTGCACTGTTAGCTGCACTATTAGCTGACCTTTGAGAGCAACGGGTTGAACACCTGATGTTGGAAAGGTCGAGAAGTTGGCCGCCATCTACCAAAAATAAAGGTGTTGTGGAGCAGCCCTTGGGCGGACGGTTGTCACCGGTCCAGATTTCTCCACGGCGCTCCAATCAGCATTACGCGCCCGGCGGCTAATCCTGTATCCCCTCCACAACCCCTGCACCCAAGCCAGCTACCCGCTTCCACATTCTATCTCACTCAACTTAAGCGTTACCAGTCCAGGTAGGCGTATATACCGAACTATGATCGGTCGAGGGCCACAATGCAAGAATTCGTGATATAAAAAGTGTTTTATCTAATTGCTGAAAAACGTCACTGTCTCAAGGGCCGCAACGGCGATAACCCGTTTTCCAGTCCCGGTCATCCCCTCCCGCGCCGCGCCCCCTCGATCATCTTTCCGGGCGCTTAGCCATCGTCTCTCATTCCTCAGCACCCATGGCGGCGGCCCACGGTGAACACCGGGTCTTATGCAGGAACCCAGACAAGAGTCCATCTTTGTTGGCGCGAGGTGACATTCATCGACGAAAGTAGCTCGAATTACGCGCATCGGCAAGTTGCCGCGCTGGACAATATGCTGTTGGTAGCAGGTCTCCCTCCTGTTCTGTTTCGACGTCCCAAGCCGTCGGATACAGTCTCTTTCTCCATAAGGTGCCACCCTCTCCCAGGAATGGCCGTTGTCCCACTCGAGTTTCCTTCATCTCTCTCTGCCTCTGTCTCGTCTTCTTTCCTTTGTTACCGGGCTGGTTCCTAGGGACTTTCCTTTTGGTGTCTGTTACTCAAAGGATATTCTCCGATCTTTTGCTATTGACGAGCTGGACTGTATAGCCACACAGCCATTCCCACCTCCCACGACCGAAATACCCCGAACCGACGCGCTAGCGAGGGTATGGACTTCAAGTTTCCCGAAGTTCAGGAGATTCGGCTTCTCGGAGGCCAGGATGGCTTGACCGAGAAGCAGAGTCGGAAGCCTTCGATTCCCTTCCTACTCCGAAGGTCGAAAGACAGCGACTGCAGTCTGGATACAGGTCACACCGAGTACCGAGAGCCCTGCAAATCGAACGGCATGAACTGATATATCTAACAGAACACAAGCACGGATGGAAGCCGATGACACTAAGCGCCACCGTTCTGTTCTCCTTTGCCTTTGTGTCTTTCATTCTGGCAATCATCATCGAAATCCTTGCCCAGCAGAGTGAGAAGAGGGGTGGTTTCGCCCTTTCAAAATCTGCGGACGACATCCCCGCCTTTGCCAATTTCTGTTTTCTATTCGTACCTACGATTGTTGCCGTCATATACAGTTTACTATGGAGTTGGATCGATTTGGACGTGAAGCGAACACAGCCATGGTTGGAAATGTCGAAGCCAGATGGGACGACAGCAGAGCGCTCAGTATTTCTGGACTACCCCTACGACTTCATTGCTTTCGTTCCCCTTAAGGCGGCCAGAAGACGGTAAGAACGGCCAACGGATTCTTTGCAGGGCGAGCTAACAAGTTAAGGCATTGGGCCGTGTTTTATGGCGGGACAGTCATGGTGATGATATTCTGGCTAATTACCCCTCTCCAGAGCGCAATACTCGGTAGCGGGCCTGTGGACATCCGTAGACAAGTGGTGGTATCGGCCCCAAAAGTCATTCGGCCAGCATCTGAACAGATCGAGATAGTCGACCAATCGATACTTAATGAAGGCTATGCCATCACATGGCTCAACCAACAGTTGCCGCCTTATACTACGGCCAACTACACGCTCCTACCGTTCGTTGTTGATAGCGACCTGACGCGTGCCGCTTCAACCAACTGGACCGGATCTACAACCAAATACTGGACCGAGCTCGATTGCTGGCCTGCCACGTTCACCCCTCGAGGCCCTGGTTACGACTTCCTCGACGGACGTGGTTGCAATGCCACCGAACTTGTTCCTTACAACGGGGAAGCCACTCCACAAGACCCTTACAAGATGCAATATTACGGCTACCACCCCAGTGACTGGGCCGACTACTGGCTATCTCAGACATGCTCCAAAGCTGCAGCTCATCAATTTTTGGCCATCTGGGCCCGGAAAAAGGAGAAAATGGATGTCAGCGCTGTTTTCTGCGAAGCGAGTTACTTCAAGCAGCAAGTCAACGCCACCGTTTCGTCTGTCGCCCAAATCCCCATCGAAGGTAACATAGTGCCAACAGGGCCCAGAGAAGTCCTGTTGCCGACCGAATTCAACTCGTCGTCTTTCGAACATCTTCTAGGAGCCGGCGTTTCGGTAGTTGAAATGCAGGTTAAGAGAGAATACCCTTTCGGACACTTGTTAGAGCAGCATCCGCAGATCAAGCGCTTCGGCTTGAGGTGGCCCTCCTCACCGCTGGTTGGATTTGCGGTTGGTCTACAGAACGTAACAACTCTCGATGTATTCGAGGATGACCAGATCCTGGGGCAGGCCTTCACCAAGACACACAGACTAATGTTTTCTCTTGGCTTGCGCCGTGTTTTGACCAACGCCTCTAGCGAGACCGCTACTATGGGCTTTCTGGACTTCGAGCGACACGGCATCATTGTCAGCCGGCTTTATTCGGCTATTGTCGAAGGTCTCTTGGTAGTGGTTGGTATCTTTACGATTCTCCTATGGTGGCACAGCATGAGAGCGCCTAGCCGACTCGCGATGGACCCAGCATCCTTGGGGTCGCTTATCAGCATCTGTCAGAACAGCTCGGAGCTACTGGACAAATTTGCTGGTAAAGGTTGCCTAACCGACGAGAATCTGCGCGAGGCATTTCAAGACAAGAGGTTCCAGCTTGTTTGCGGTTGTCAAACCCGATTCAAGGAAACGATTATCAAGATTGTCGACGTTCGCGAAGAATTCTGCGAGAGTCAACACATCAGTGTTCCCGATTCAGACATTGGACTTTCCCAAGGCCACTATTCGCCTATCAAGCCTCTTGCTCTAAGGAAAGAAGTTGGCGCGATGGTAATTCTCACTATGACAACGGCCATTGCTGCTCTTGTCTACTTGAGATTGGAAGAACAACGCGTCGGAGGCGAGTCGCTTTTGCGGGAGCCCATTTGTGTGTTGCTGACGCCTATGCAGGACTCATCCGGCCAACTACCAATTTCGAAGTCCTCCAGATCTTGGAGAATTACATCCCCACCATGTTCGCAACCTTGCTCGAGCCGTTTTGGGTCCTCGTGAATCGGTTACTGTGCATCATTCAACCCTTCAAGGACCTCTGGAACGGCCGACGGTCAGCTAACAGCTCGATCAATGCGAAATACACATCAGTGCCACCACAGCTTGTGATATGGCGTGCGGCCAAATCCGGCCATCTGGTCCTCGTCGCCATCTGCCTATTGGCTCTTCTTTCGAATCTTCTCGCCGTCGGCCTTGGTGGTCTCTTCAACGAAAAGCCCGCCACTATCAACACAACCTGCGAGGTACAGCAGACGATGAGGCCGTCCTTCAACAATGATTCGGTCATGAGCATTGATAGTCAGCTTTCCTTCGCCCGCAGTATTGCATACGAGTCACCGTTCTACATTGTTATGAACAATATATCTCAAGGCACGACTCTGCCACCGTGGGTCAACAAAGACTACTTCTTCCAGCCCTGTACTGGCGTTCCAGGCCAGGAAGCCGAGGCAGAAGAGCTCACCGTTCGAACACGAGGGTTTGGAGTTCGCCCCTCCTGTTTTGTTGCCGACACTATAAGAAGCATAGGCACGGGCCCGGTCCTGAACTACACGTACACACGGAATGGAGAGCCTGTCCCCAGCTGCCCGACGACATTCCAGGAAAATGACTTGACTCTCAATCGGTCGTTTACTGGAGAGCCCACTGGACATGGTACCGCCGAGGTTGTCAGATCGTTCCACCGGCCGGGTTCTCGCACACCTTGTGAGGTTCCTCTGGTTCTCAGCTGGTCTCGAACACCGAGTATAACCAAGGTTGACGGCGAAATTGAAACCTGGCACGTTGTGTGCGAACCGATATTTACTACTAGCCTCTTCGACGTCACGGTCGACCGACAGGGCTATGTTCTCCGAGCCGATCAGGCATCCGAACCCTCGGCCACGCTTGACGACCCTCACACCACCAATAATACAGACGTCATATCAACGTATCTGAACTATATACTCGGCGACGGAATGCCTGTTCGCTGGCACAATGATAGCCTCTCGCGCGAGTTCATGAACTATCTTCTCAAGATTCATCCAGACAATGCCAACAACATACTCGACCCCCTCGCAACGCCCGATCCCCTCGCCCTTCTTCCGTCCATCGAATCCATCTATCGCCAGCTGTGGGCTGTCATGCTCCATTTGAACCCCCAGTTCTTCAACACCTTCACGGAGCCAGTCAGGATCTCCGGTACCTGCCGCAAGACAGACATTCGAATTTTCATGGACAGCAGCGCTCTCGTCATCAGCATCTCAGTCCTCGCTCTCAACGTCGCCGTCGCGGTAGTCCTCTACGGATTCACCATCACGCACTTTCTTCCGCGGATGCCGACGACGATCGGCTCGGTCCTGGCCTATATGGCCCCCAGCCGCGCGGTCCGAGAGTACGACGGGCCGGACAGTCTCAAGGGCGCCACCTTCAGCTTTGGACGGTATGTCGGCGACGACGGGCGTGCACATGTAGGTATTGAGATAGACCCGTTCGTTGTGCCGGTAAACCTCTCTGCGCTAAGGAGGGGCGATACAGAACCGAGAACTGGATTACTGAGACGCTTCCTGGGCCGACGGAGGGCGGGCCGGGGGGATACATGGCTCTAGACAGGTCTGCCCCATCACCATGGTTCACGTCTTCTCGGTCAAAAGGCAAATAGGGCTTGGGATGGGTTCGGGCATTCGGGTTCGCGTTTTTGAACGAAGTACCCAGCACCGACGAACGGGTTGTCTTGCATGTAGAATTATTGCCGTTTGGAGAAAACAATGGCACGAAATCCGAGTGAAGAATCGCTGCGGGAACAATAAATCAAGCAACATGTCACTTTACGCGGTACAACCTCAGCTGGATGCGTTTCTCTTCTTGTATCAACCTCGTCCATGCGCGAGTCTTCGTCCGAAATAGTATGTGTCAGTCTTTCAGCTCGACAAGGAACATTTGCCATTCGACACTTATACCTCCTAACGCTCTGTCATGTGCATGGGAGAAATGCTGATTTCGATACCCCGAGCAAGGATTGAGTTGTGTCAAACTCCATGTTTCCCATACTCCAAACCCCACTGAGTGGTTCCTTCCAAGGACCTTCCCGGCCTGTCGTGTACGAGGGGCAACATCAGATTGTCGGACTCTCGGCCGTGAGTGGCCAGTCCCGATAACGCTTTGACTTAACATAAGCTCGGTGCTCTCTGTGTCATAGAAGTGATGTGATGAGTGAGCTCGGGCAAATTCCCATCACTGGTTCACATGAAAGCACACTGGAAAAGAAATTTCTTGATGATTGCAGATTGCTATTGACGATATCACATCTCCTTTTGATCTCATAGTGGAGGGGTCCAATGCCCCATTGGCCATGCAAATGTGTACAATGTATATGCAAAAGATTGTTGTAAATGTTTGAGAAAATAGACAAGAAAACGCCGCAATGTGATCGCCGTACCGTGTTTATCATGACTCTGTCCAATGCCAGCCGAGGTATCATATCCCAAAATGCCATTCCGTGTCGTTAAAAAAAAGGTCCACCATCGACCTGCTTAGGCGGAACGGAATCGAAGGGAGCGCTGGTGCAGGGCACGCTTGCGACCGTTTCGGGTCACAACCATGTTGAGCTCAGAGCCCAAGCCGGCGGTGCAAGTCGTACCGCCGGCGAGCTGCTGAATGGATGACCAGGTACCACTGGCGCAGCGTTGGAAGGAGCTACCACTGACACAGTTCCACGCGCCCTCGTTGGCGCATGGGGAACCAACAGTCTGGGCACCAGCGCCAGTTGAAGGAGTGCCGGTACCATTGCCGGAGCCGGATCCGCCGTCAGTGCCGGAGGAGGGGGTAGCGGAGGGGGCAGCGGAGGGTGCAGCGCTAGGAGGGACTGCAGGTGCCTTGGAGGCAGAGGCAGAGGCAGAGGCAGTGGCAGTGGGAGTCGCGGAAACGCCGCCGTTGTTGGCAGGGACGGTGATGAAAACACCACCGGGAAGAGAGGCGCCGGCGGTAGGCTTGGACGCAGAGGGCTTGGAGGAAGCGACTGGGGCAGACGTGGGAGCGAGAGTCGGCGCGCCGCCGTTGCCACCTCCGTTGCCAGCAGTGCTCGTGGGGATGGGAGAACCAGTCGCGCCGCCACCGGAGCCGCCACCGGAGCCGCCACCGCACGTAGGTGCTGTCAATTTGGAGGCGAACTTGTCGACAGAGTTGCCAGGGTTGGGAAACTGAACGTTGGTGCCTTCCTCAAGCATGCAACCGTTAATGTTGGCGACGAACATGTCAGGAAGAGCATTGTACGACTCCTTGGAACCCTCAGAGCCAGTAATGGTAACCGGCCCGCAGTTCATGTACATTTCACGGTTGCCAATCCTGTTGAACCAAGTCCAGGCAATGGTGCCATTGCCGGCAGGCATATCTTCGGGGATGGTAAAGTCATACTTGTCTTGGTTGACTTGGTTGGCGTTGTCACCAAGATTGCCCTCGGCGTTCTTGGCAGGGCAGCCTCCCTCGATGGACTTGATGACCTTCCAGACACTGTTCTTGTTCGGTTTCGCGTCATAGGTGATAGAGACTTGGCAGGATCCGCCGCCGTGGACGGCGGAACCGATGAAAGCAAGCTCGCCTGAGGCACCCTGGGCGTAGACGTTCGAAGCACCAGCCGCGTTATAGCTGCTGCCTTTGCAGGGGAAGTTGCTGCCATCAGCCTCAAGAGGGCTGTTGTCCAAGTTGGCAGCGTCGTATGGCACAGGAGAGCTCATCTTCATGTGGGCGCTGGCAACAGAGGCCAGGCCGAAAGCGATGATTGCTTTGGTGTACATCTTGAGTGTTTTGTGGGTGTTGTGGGTGTGGGTTGGGGTTGTGAAGTGAGAATCTAAACGTTCCGGACGTAGAATCTCAGTATCGTGTCGATGTCGTTGCGACTGTGAGTTGAAAGTAGTTCCGAAGAATGGGTTGAGTGACACTTTTAAACCCATGTTAGTACTCGATTCGAACTGTCAACCTGATCCTCGATAAGGTCCAGCATCTTCTCGACAAGAGCGCATATGTTCCTCAGCAGGCCCGACTCGAAGCGACCAGCCACGCCGGCAACAAGCCCGGTGTGACCAGTCCGCCGAAGAATGACATTGTGGGTGATACGACACGGGCCGTGATGTTAAACAAAGGCACTGAATCGGACAAAGTAGCCCAGACCGGGCGGGTTTTTATGCTGTAACATTCTTTCAAGTACTTACAGTGTCTTCTCGCTTTGCCTGCTAGGGGAGCTTGGACGTGGCGGGTTGTTTCAACAAAGTGTTTGGAGAGAAGGTTGAGAATTGGATAGTCGATGGGTCTCGAAGTTTCGTTTCGTTGTTCCGGAAAGGATGGAAGTGCACCAGGCGAGTTGGAGTGGATGGAAGGTTGGTAGAAGAGAGCCAAGGACTAGCCTCGTTGAAGAAGAGGTGAGAGAAGGTAAGGTGTCGAAACGACAAAAACTCTTTCAAGCTCACTGAAGGAATGTGAGAAGACGTGCTGGTCCGAGAGGATGGGGAGTAAAATGGGATTGTGAGGCTGGACGAGGCCGGGTCTTATAATACTCAAGACAGGCCGAAAGATGTGATGGGGGACAGAACGTAGTGACAGGCAGGGCCCACAGGCAGAATGTACCGAGCGCAGAGAACGACTGGAGCTGGATCGTGCTGGATACGGAAAGGAGGCAAAAAGCAATAAGCACGGCTGCAAAGAACGGCGGTGATCCCAGAACGACTGGAGATGGATGGGCTGGAGGTCGGACCGGAGGATGGAGAGCTGGATAGATCGGTCCACTTGGGACGGGAGAGACATGGCGTTCTTTTAGACAGGCGTTGAGGCTATGGACCAGTCAAGACCAGGCTTGGGCTTCAGCCCAAGGGGATTCGAGGCATGGTGGATCGACCGAAGGGTACAGGGGCAGGCCGTTGAAGAAGGAGAAGCGTGGGCTTGAGGCTGTGATAGGCCGGAGACGTGCCCCTCGGCTTGTTTCGACATGGCACAAAAGACCGGACTAAACATTCTTGTGAGTGGGCAGGGGTGGGAAAAGACGATGGAGGGAGGGGGACTTGGGGAGTGGTGGTGGACCGCGGAGCATCTAGAGCTGGCCTGTCGTCTTCCTGTCGACTTTCACTAAGGCCTCGCGGTAGAGACTAAGACGGTAAGACCATGCCATCCATGTATTTGGGAGACATATGGACGTGAGAGAGTGAGTTGAGAGGAGAGACTGTGGTGTGAGTGGACATGGAGGGACGGGGACCTTGCAGCAAGGCGCGCATGGTGCGTTGCGCTGCGTGTTCTTCGAGAGGTGGATGCCCCTGACTAAACTGGTCTAAGGAGGAGCCAAGGACAGCCAAAGGCGGGGGAGAAGGGAGGGTGTCCTCTAGGGCACTAGGCTCTCGTGTGTCTGTGTACCAGAGGTTGACAACCAGCGGACATGGTATAGGGAGGGATTAGTGAGGAGTTTTTCGAGCTGTGGTCGCCAGAGAGGATTGAGTGGCCAGGACGATGTGAGAAGAGAGACAAGTGCCACCGAGGAGAAAGGCACCAGGGGGATGGTGGGAGGAGGTCCGTGACAGGGGACAGGGAGCATGGGTGCACGTTTGTGGATTCTGGGCTCGGAGGGCCCACCAGACAACGTGGTACGTATCCCTTCCCTTTCCCGTCCAAGAATGGGGTTCCATTGGCTGTTCGGAGCACGCTAACGGAGAAGAACGCGAATATTCCTTGCCTCTAGACCATATACGTACCGATTCTTTACACTAAAAAGTACAGAGGTACTTACTTGCTTTTAGTAGGTAGTTAGGTAGGTAGGAAGTAAGTATCTACAGCTGGGGGGAGGGCGGGCGACAGGAGAAGAGCTGTGTTTGCGTTTGGCGGTTTGATGGCAGCCTCTAGCTCCCATCCACTAGAGGGTAGCAGTAGGGACTAAGAAGCGCTGGAGGTGCAGCTTCCAAGACAGAAGAAGCACCACAACGGCGGCGACTACTGCAAGGCACCATCTGTGTGAGATGATCACAGCATGCAGCAGCAGTAGCAGGCGGTGTTGGGTGGAAGGTGAGCGTCGAAAACGGACGACGAGCTTACCATCCATCCATCCCATCCCATCCCAAATTGTGGTACAGAAGCAGATGCTCAGTAATACCGCAGACCACCTGGTAGCAAGTTTCCTTGGTTACCGTCTTTGCTAAAAGCATTCGTCCATACTATATTAGCGTACGTATACCACCTCCCTGGCCGCTGGAATCTAGAATGGAGGAGGCGCTGGCGCTGCAGTCATCCCGTACACCATACGGATAATAGGCGGGTTGCCTCGCCAAGCCAAGGACATCGACCTCTACTAATCTGTATTTGACTTTCTTTAGCAGCAAACCGACAGCGGCAACGCGGCTCCCGTTGCTGACTGACTGCACACGACAGGACAGCTGGATCGTATTATACACTACCGTGTGCACTGACTGAACTGAGGTCGGATCGCCAGAAAGCGAAGCAAGGGAGACAGAGCCCTTCGGATTCAATACGGCCCAGCCCATTCCAGACCGTCGTCACCCATTCTAGCAACAGGCGGCCTCCAATCAGGACATGTTGAACCTTGGATTCGGAGACTGGATGGCGATCCAGTGGCCAGCTTCTGCGGCCTCGCTGACCCAAGGCCTCGGTGGCGGCCACTCAGGTCCGTCGCATAACCACCCCTCGTAAAAACCGAAAAGATACGTCACTGTGCGGCGCATCCCTGCCTCACCACATTGGCTCCCAGAACTAGTTGGCCCTTTTCGGACGTTTACCTCGTGAGTCGTTGACTAGTGGGAGAGAGCCCCTGTCAACGATTTGGGTGTGCGCAGGGGGTTCGATAGGAATCATTCCTGATGGGGACGAACAATGCTGAAGGGGGCAAGGGGGAGCGGGTTCAAGACCCAGTAACGACTGGGGACTGGCTGTTGATGGTGTCGCCGCCGCTGTCGCATTGTTAGCCCTCTCCTGCCTAGACAGTCCAATGGGAGTTGTGCACGCATGGCGCGGGTGAGAGGAACACGAATCCAAAGAGAAGAAAATTCCAGGGTCACGGCTCGGACTGGTGGGGAGGGGCCGTTGAACCAACCCACACGGCTTTCGGCAAGGACCTGAGGAGCAAGGGGCACAGAACGAGAAGAAGAAAGGGGCGGCGATGTCCAATTTCTGGTTCGTTGATTCATCGGGCTGCCGAGTTCCATGACATTCCTTTTCCCGCAGACTGGATTGGACGGAGAGTCGACCTCAGGCCAAGACAAGAAGGGCTCTTGGGCGCCAACCCGTTTGTCGGAATGTCTTGTCTGAAGAAACAAGTGGTGTAAACGGGCAGCTGGAGCCGGGGCGAGACTGGCACGCGCCCGCCCTTTCCACCCCCAACTCACCGACACACCGACACACCGAGAGACACCATGGCAAAAACAGCAACATTGCAGTGTCCTAGTCCAGGCCCTATCCCTCCACCCATTGTACGCATTGTCAGTCGAGGAGGCACAGCCAAGGTGGCTCCATATAAAGGAAGCTATGGGCAGAGTCACGCTGATCGACGTGATCCTCCCGAGTCAGCAATGGGTCATCCCCGTTGAAGAAGAAAATCAAAAACCAAAAATTAGAGACTAAGTTGAGTTCTCGGGATGGCAACCACGCAGCTCCCTGTGCTCTTGGATCGACCTCGGTATTCCCGCTCCCTACCTCCCTCGGGCTGTGCAACGCCAGCATGGCTATTTGTGAGTGTGTAGGGCGGGTTTCTCTTGCGCTGTCCCTCTTTTTGGCCGCCTGTGGACATCGTGGGCAGGAAAGTGGGAGCATCGTTGTTTGACTGCACCGCCGTTTACTGCGGCTGATATCCACATATCCCTTACCACGTCATAAGTCACTTCCCCGGCGAACCCGTGGTGGCAATGTACTTTAGGTGTTGGCGTGGTAGTGGAGACTTTTACACGTTTGTATGCGTGCGGACGTTTGAATCCGTAGAGGTGTGATTAACGTAAAAAAGAAACCAAGGAAAAGAGAGGGGAAAGAAAAAGAAAGAAAAAGAAGGAACGGTGAGCGGATTGATTCTCCTCTCCTGGCACCCTTCTCCTTACGCTCTCCCTCTCTCAGTGCCGAGACCTCCCAAATTGACGTACACCACAGGCCGCAGAGCCCCCTGACACTGCGACCTGCCCGTCTGGATCTCCGCTACATCGGGGACAGGCGGGGCATTTCAGTAGATCCTCCTGTACGAGTGCAGGGGCGGAAGGCCACCAACACAACGTTGACAGGGAATCGCATTCTCGCTTGTCAGGGGGCATCGCGAGCCTACCCCTGTGAGTCCTCCTATCCGCACAACGAGGCCTTTTTCATCCTTCGCTCTCGTTAATGGCGGTCGAAGCCCTAGGCTAGTGGCTAACAGCTCATTGCACATGCTACGTTATGGTGTAGTGTAGTGGTGCATGCAGGGTCTTGGGGGCCAATCCATCCCCTTCTCTCTGGGAGACAGAGGGAGACGACACTGCTGGAGCCCACAACCCCTGGGCAGAAGCGAGGATGTGAAACGAGGCTAGTTTCACGACACTCCGAGCTCGCCTCTTCTCCTTTCGGACATTGGCACCTCCATCCTGTGGACCATTGACAGCGAATCGATGCACCCTCAGTCATCACCTGTCGGATGTGTGATGGTGGAAATATGAAGGGATCGCAGTTGTATGGATGTTCCTGGTTGTTGCAGGCTAAGCTTTTTTAATCGTTTGTGTGTTCGGCAGCATTTTCACATCGTGCCTTTTGGTTTGTTCTACTTTCCTCATCGGGCGGCAAAGCAGGGAGCAAGGAAAAAGAGAGAGAGAGAGAGAGAGTGTGTGTGTGTGTGTAAGGACAGCACGCCAGAGACAGATTCGATTCAGGCCAGACACGCCGGAACCAGTCGTTTCCTCTTTGTCGAATGTCAACCATGGAGACCCGACGTCGTCACAACGACCCTCCCCCTCGGCGTTTGGGACATTAAGCGCTCTCTGGGAACGAAACGACGAACGGCGTTCGGAAGGCACCTGTCACAGTCCGTCGTCAGCCTCTTCCCCCTCTTCTCGTCCGCCGCGTTGCCTTGACGTTGGCCAGTCGTTTGACAGCAACCGGACGAGGGAGGGCCCGACGGCGACACCATGACCCTGACGAAGACGACGACGACAAAACAAGTGCGCGCCGTCGCTCTCGGGCTTCACTTCTCGTCAGCTGCTGCCCTCTGCGACCGACGATGCGGCCCGTCGTCCGGCTGTCACCATAGCACGTTTGTCACCCTAGGTAAAGAAAGCCCAACCCAAAGCACTCAAGCACTGCAAACCAACCTGAACCCTGCCGGCCGGGTGTACATTGTCTAGTCGCCCCGGCCTTTGCCCGACCGCTGTGGGACGTGCTACCGGCTGTTCGCTGTCACGATGGTGATCGCCACCCCGTGCCCACTGTCCAACTCCCGGATGGCATGTGGTCTGGGCTCCACGGCCCCAAAACGTTACGTATCGACAGCGCTCGCAGGACAAGAGGCTCACCGCACAAGAAGTCAAGGACGCACAAGACTAGATAGGTATTGTACGGTCTACGGAGCAGTCGTTGTCGTTGTTGCTTGGTTGCCGCGTAGTGCGTAACCCCCCCCCCCCCCCCCCCCCCCTTGCCCATGCCCATCTCCATCTGCCCGGTACCCCGTCCAGGTTTGTGTCGTCCGAACATTATCAATAAAATGCCTCCCTCTGCGTTCTCCTTTGGCCCGTCCACGTCCGTGTTGTTGCCTCCCCTGAACATCGCAGCTGGTTGGGCACAGAGCATCTGGGTTAGGCTTGACCAAGCGCCGTTTTGGCAGACGATCCGATAGGGGGAGGAGGGAGGGCCTCTCTTTCTCTCCTCTCTGAGGGGGGAACGGGGGAGCACTGGATGTGTCACCTACTTTGTAACCTCAGCCTGTCTTCTCACACACGTTCGGACGATCTGGTTGAGCCGAGTCTCGTACTCGCGACACTGATCGCTCGCCAGTGCACACAGCTCGGTGCCGTACCGGCTACGAATCGACGCTGTCCGTCCCGTCGTGTGCATGAATTCCCGACAAGGCCTCTCTACCTTTACACGTGTAGTATACGTACAGGCCACCGCCGGCTCGCTCCTTGCTAATGTCATCTTCCACTCCTTTTGGCAGTCCGACCGCCGTCGACTAAAGTCATGGGCAACGACACGACACAAATCATTCTCGGTGGGGGTTCCCGGCGAACACCTTTTTTCAGCGTTTCGGCATGAACGATCGCCCCTGAGCCACAGAGAACATCCGAATACCTGTATCGTCGAGGTGACGCCACCGCAATCGCTCCCTGTCCGCCCCCTGCTGGGATCCACTAATGCGAGCAACGCGTGTGGCTTCGCGTGTGGCTTCCCTGCCCTCCCTTGCCTGCCGGAGCCATAGATCTCGTGTCCCCCTGTGGCTAGTTCTTCGTGCTCCCCGAGAGGGACAGGCTTGCCGTACGTAGCACCACGCATCCGTAGTGTATTCTGGACGCACGGTGCATGACAAGAATGCCCGATATAGCACTCCTTGTTTTTCGTCGGATGCCTCTGACGGAATCCTTGCCCAGCTGGAATTTCCGAGCTGGAGAGTCAGCCGCCACCGGCATTCCTGGCTTTTCAAGTGGCTAGAATGCGGGGCCGCATTGTTCACGAGGAAGCACTCTACAGGCCCGCCGCCGCCTTTTCCGGAACTAATCCATCTGTAAGTGCCGTGGCTCGTCGCATGATTTCAGCCGCTCAACGAGATCTAGCTTGCAAGGCATATTCAAACAGGCTTGTATAAGCGTGAACACCATTACGACCGCTTGTCTTACTAGCGAGAGTGTTCGTCGTCCGACCTTGATTCCCGCCAATATCATGAGGGCTGCTTCGCATATTCATGAACTTGCCTTTGAATGGTCGCATAGCCGCCTAGATTCGGTTGGGCAGCGGTATCAGATCACTGAACTCAGGTCATCATATCACAGGAGCATGCGCGCGCACTGCAGTCCTCTGCGCCAAGGCTGGCGGCACTTATCGGAGTTTGACTGGTAAACACTCGTCATCTATTATGCTGTCAACATCTCCTTGTTTCATCAACCCATGGGCATCATAATTCCTGTGTCTCGCTGTTTTGTGGGCGGCAGCGACGGTTTTCTTTTCTTTCTCTAATGCCATGAGCCGCTGCTGACTTGTCCGCCTTACACCGCCTCGAAGCGGCCCAGTCGCAGGCCTGCGTCAGCGCCGCCTGATGTTGGAACCCATCAAGTGATGCCGTTTGCCGCCATGCAAGAGAAAGGGAAAGCAAGAGCCATTGTTGCCATGGCATTCGCGGTTTATGCGCCGACTTGTTTGACTTGTTCAGCAGAGCCGTCCTTGTCCTCGTATTCGGTCTTCTCGAACTCTGCAAAATCATCGCAGCCTAGATGTGTACAACGTCAGCGGCGACATGACCAAAATGTAGAAGACGAAAAGCGCTGGCGGTTGCTCCCCGGCCTTCTACTCTCATCACGTCCTTTTGGGGGGGATGGATTTGTCTCACCCTCGAAGACGTAGCTCTCACGCGTCCAGACGTGCATCTTGTCCCTGCGGAACTCGTCAAACGACCACTCCCGGCGCTCCAGATTCTTCGGGTGTTTGTAGATGTACGCCGTGGCCTCCCTCTCCTCCTCCTCGCCACCGTCCTCGCCGCTCCGAAGCTTGACCTTGACGATCTTCTTCTCGTACTCAGAACCTTCGAAGAAGTCGAGCTTGGAGACGTTGGCATCCGTGAGGCCCGTCGCGTAGATGCCGATCACCGAGCCATCGTCCTCGGGGATCATGCCGGGGTAGTCAGCATACTGGACGCGGTGGCGTGTGTAGCCCGTCAGGACGGCGGGCGTGAAGGTATAGAGATCCTTAATGACCTGGGGCGGGTTGCCGTTGCCTTGGACTACAGTGAAGAAGACCTTGGGCTCCATCTAGGGGTAATGTGTTAGTATACCCTTACAGTTGAGTGACTTTTCGATAACACGATTTACTGACCAAGGTGCCTATCCTCGAACGTTAGCCTTCGACACACCGAGAGGTATGGGACCTTACCGTAGAAGAAGGCAGTATGCGGTCCACTCATCTTGACAATGTTGAGTTGGCGAGATACACTTTTGACCGTGATGCCAGGATGCTTGAGTATGAGAATTCGGACTTCTGAGAATGGAGAACTGGATGTTTTTTTCCCCTGTGTGTGCTTGTAGGTGTGCGTGCCTGCGGAAAATATTATAATTAACCCGAATATTTTCTCTACCAAGTGAATCGGAGAGATATTGGTGTAAATCGGTGGCTTATGGGCGCTTGCCAGACTCTTATATCTGTCGAAGTGTCTTATCAAGCTTGGAAAAGAGTCAATGTAGGAAGTCCTACAAAGGGAAGATGAAACAGCAGTATGGTTCCACAGTGAGTATATGAAAAGAGTATTTTACTAGAAGATAGAAACCCTTTCAAGGAACAGAAAACCGTACACCATGGTAGAAAGTGAGACTGAACAAGTGACCGAGAAGTGAAGTGCGATTCCGGCCCACCTCCGAGCTACTGGCCCCCCACCAGACCGCGATAAGAGCTTTCCCCAGATAGCAGCAAGCCGATAAGCAGGGGCCATCGCGGCCCGGGCGTCCTCCGAGTGGAGCGACAATGCCGGATCAATATTCTTCAATGTCCTAGCGCTAAATGAATTGGCAGCTGCTCCCCCCAGCTTCGCGACTGCCTTTGGGAAATTTGAAAGTTCACGTCGAGTCCGGCCCAAAATCCATTAAAATCAAGCCGCGCGACCTTGAGCAGTTGGGAAGAAATTACGACCACCACACCCGCCCAAGACATTGGCCAAGGCAATCTAGTAGAAAAATTGCCGTCGAGCTTTCCCGCCCGTTTTCAGACAGCGAATTTTTCTTTCTTCCTCATCTACAGATACCCCTCCAGCTCCGACGCGCGCGCGCACCCGCCGCCTTTCTCTCTCAGCCTCGTTGCGACTCGAACCATCCCACAAGACCCTCCCCTCCCACGCATGGGAACGAATCACGCGTCCCCAAGGGGCCTCTGACGCCGCGATGTCAGGCACGACAATTGACGATGTCGTGAAGCGACTCAGCACTCCGGAAACGGGTACGGAATGACCCCTCGTGCGATGCGATTCCTCGACGTCTTGGGACCCCGCCGTGGTGGAGGCGCATCTCTTCCGTCATGGCCTTGCTGACATGTGCCTGTAACACAGATGTGAGAATCAAGGTAGAGGCGGCGACTACCTTGCGCGACAGCTTAGACCACTACACAGCCGGTCAAATATACCCCCCTTTCCTGCAACGACTGGTGCCCATCTTCCTCACCATCCTCAGAGGGCCATGCATCTTCCAGAGCAATTCCCCGGAGCAGGTGAGCTGCCCCGCATCGACCTTGATAGTGCGCGGCTGACATGGTTGGAAGAAACTTCGCAATTGCATACTAGAGGTCCTCCATCGACTGCCGACGACGCCGTCCCCGACCGAACCCTTCGAACCGTACGCCGAGGAGGTTGTCGACCTGCTGATGCAACTGGTCCGAACGGACAACGAAGAGAATGCGACATTATGTGTCAAGATCATTTCGGATGTCATGCGACATCAGCACAAGGTCCTGGGAAGCAAGGTTCAGGCCTTCCTCAGCCTGATCCAGGAGCTCTTCGAGCAGATGGAGAAAGTCGTGCGCGAGCAGCTGGACAACACATCCCTTTCGACCACATCGAATTCGGTCGCCCCCTCAACGCCAGGCAGCTCCCAGACGAACTTCCAGTCGCCTCGTCCCGGTTCGCCCGTTGCTTCGGTGACTGACCTCGGACCAGATCCCCAGCAACAGAATAGACTTCTCCTGAAGGGGATGCAGTCCTTCAAGGTCTTATCAGAATGCCCTATCATCGTGGTCTCCGTCTTCCAGGTCTACAGGAACACAGTGGCTGCCAATGTCAAGGCTTTCGTTCCTCTTATCAAGGGGTTCCTCTGCCTCCAGGCAAGTGCGCAGAAGCAGGCCCATGCCGACGCCAAGGCCAGAGGACAAATCTTCACAGGAGTGAGCCCGTTAATCAAGAATCGTGCTGCCTTTGGGGAGTTTATCACGGCCCAGGTCAAGACAATGAGCTTCTTGGCTTACCTGCTGCGCCAGTACTCGCAGCAGCTGACCGATTTCCTGCCGACGCTCCCTGAGATCGTTGTGCGGCTATTGCAGGACTGCCCCAGAGAAAAGTCCAGCGCTCGGAAGGAGCTACTTGTTGCGATAAGACACATCATCAACTTCAACTTTCGCAAGATTTTCCTTCCCAAGATCGATGAGCTCCTGGACGAGAAGACACTGATCGGGGACGGACTGACCGTGTATGAGACGATGCGACCGTTGGCATACAGCATGCTTGCCGACCTCATCCACCACGTTCGCGAGAGCCTCACGCCAGAGCAGATCCGCAAGACGGTCGAGGTCTACACGAAAAACCTCCAGGACAACTTCCCAGGAACGAGCTTTCAGACTATGAGTGCGAAACTCCTCCTTAATATGGCGGAATGCATTGCGAAAATGTCTAACAAGGTTGACGCGCGGCACTACCTCATCATGATTCTCAACGCAATCGGCGACAAATTCGTGGCCATGAACCGACAATACCCCAACGCAGTGAAACTCTCTAGAATCTACGCCCAACAAGCCGCTGATGGAACCCAGGATAGCTACCTTGCGGACAAGGACCAACCCCCTGACTGGGACGAGACGGATATTTTTACTGCCATGCCGATCAAGACGTCAAACCCAAGGGACAGAGGAGCGGATCCCGTCGCGGACAACAAGTTCTTGTTCAAGAACTTGATGAACGGACTCAAGAACACCTTCTACCAGTTGAGAACATGCAATGTCAACAACATAATCGATGTGCAAAATGCTCCGGCACACTGGCAGGATGTTGCCTATGGTTTCACTGCGGAGGAGGTCAACGTCGTGGTGAAGCTTTTCCGAGAGGGCGCGTACGTGTTCCGCTACTACGAAATCGAGAAGCCTGCCACCGAGTCGCAGTACATGTCTCCTGTGGAGTACATGGCCAATTTTTACATGGTATCGAGCAGCAAGGAGGAGAAGGATCTCCTCGAGACGTTCGCCACCGTCTTCCACTGCATCGACCCAGCGACTTTCCATGAGGTCTTCCAGCAGGAGATCCCTCACTTGTACGACATGATCTTCGAGCACACCGCCTTGCTTCACATCCCTCAGTTCTTCCTTGCCAGTGAAGCTACCTCACCTAGCTTTTGCGGTATGCTCCTGCGCTTTCTAATGGAGAGGATCGACCAGGTCGGTTCGGCGGATGTGAAGAAGTCGTCGATTCTTTTAAGGCTCTTCAAGTTGGCCTTCATGGCGGTCACGCTTTTCGCAAACCAAAACGAACAGGTGTTGCTTCCTCACGTTGTCGATATCGTCACCAAGTCGATTGAACTGTCGACCAAGGCCGAGGAGCCCATGAACTACTTTCTGCTGTTGCGATCTCTGTTCAGAAGCATCGGCGGCGGCAAGTTTGAGCATCTTTACAAGCAGATTCTTCCCCTGCTCGAGATGTTGCTAGACGTCCTCAACAACCTGCTCATGGCAGCAAGGAAGCCTGCCGAGCGAGATCTCTACGTAGAGCTGTGTTTGACGGTACCGGCGCGACTTAGCAATCTGCTACCACATCTGAGCTTCCTCATGCGGCCTTTGGTTGTCGCTCTGCGAGCCGGCACAGATCTTGTTGGCCAAGGTCTGCGAACTCTTGAGCTGTGTGTCGATAACCTCACGGCGGATTATCTCGATCCTATCATGGCTCCGGTTATTGACGAGCTGATGACGGCACTGTTTGACCACCTCAAGCCACATCCCTACAGCCACTTCCATGCTCACACCACGATGCGCATTCTGGGTAAGCTTGGAGGCCGAAATCGGAAGTTCATGACCGATGCCCAACCTCTCACGTACAAGGAGTATGCCGACGACCCGACCAGCTTTGATCTCCGCCTCATTGGTTCGAAGAAGGACAGAGCTTTCCCGGCAGAGACGGGCGTCGATCTAGCCATCAGGAAGCTCATGGAGCAACCCAAAGGCAGCAAGGGCAACCAATCCCGGCAGTACGACGGGTACTACAAGAAGCAGTCATTTCACTTCATCAAGGCCCAGCTCAAGATGCGGATCGGGTTTGAGAGCTTGCCCGAAGACTTGCCCAGGCTCTTGCGTCTGCAGGCCCAGGACCTCATCAGCAGAAAGATTGACTTCGACTTTTCCGCATTTGAAACATCTGACAAAGAGCGATCCATTCCCAAGAAAGACGAGCAGGATGATCTCGTTCGGCGTTTGTTGAAGGCAGTCATGTTTGCCGAATCCCTGCCAGAATTCAAGGAAGACGCGCAGGCGTTCCTCATGAACCTCTGCAAACACTTCACGATCATCGAGGTCGGCCGGGCACTGATCGACGTCAAGCGAGTCTACAACCCATTTGACCCCAACGCCGGAGAAGGACCGCTCTTCATTGATACCCGTGTGCTGTCCGATGCCATTGTAGAATCGTTGGCTTCGGATCACCCAGAGGTTCGAGAGTCTGCGCAGCGCGCCATCCGCGAGGTGTACGACTCGGCCGCTACAATATTCGGATCTCAGCAGAACGTCGCTAGGCTGCCGTTCTTTAACAACCTGAGCGCGACCTTCTGCCATGGTTGCTACGAAGAGGAGTGGTTCACCAAGACAGGTGGCTCGCTGGGCATCAACTTCCTGCTTACTGAGCTGGACTTGGGCGACCAGTGGGTCACGAGCAAGCAGATTGAGTTCATTCGATCGCTCATGTACGTCATCAAGGACATGCCCCAGGACCTACCGGAAAAGACGAGAAGATCTGCTCAGGTCACGCTCGAGACTTTGCTGCAGCGGATCACGAAGAACATCAAGAAGGAGGATGCCATGCCGCAGCAAAACCCGGGTCAACCGCCGCAACAAAGGTCTCGCCTCGCCCAGATCTGCATGCAGTTCAACACGGAACTGGCTCACATGAACCGCCACGTTCGCGAGACTGCCAAGCGATCCCTTGAGCTCATTGCCAAGGCGGCGAACTGCGCGGTCTGGGAGTTGATCGAACCTTACAAGGAACGATTCCTTCAGCCCATCTACTCCAAGCCTCTTCGCGCATTGCCGTTCCCTATTCAGATTGGCTACATTGACGCGATGACCTACCACATGACCCTGAGAAAGGAATGGGTTACGTTCGACGACAACTTGACCAGATTGCTTATGGAGTCTTTGGCTTTAGCCGACGCAAGTGACGAGTCTCTGGCCAACAAGCCTGGAGAGTTTAGGACGCACGAGTACATTGTCAACTTGCGGGTAGCCTGTATCAACATCCTGAGCACTGCCACGAGCTTTGAGGAGTTTGCTCCGCTCAAGCAGGGCAGCAATCCCACTCGCTCCAAGATTGTCTCGGTCTTCTTCAAGTGCCTGTACTCGGACTCGAAGGCCACTATCGACGCGGCCAACAGCGCGCTCAAGAACACTCTGGAGGCCCACCAGAAACTTCCCAAGGATCTTTTGCAGGGAGGTCTCAGGCCGGTGCTTGCCAGCCTACAAGATCCTAAGAAGCTCACCACTCACGGCCTGGACAACCTAGGTCGGCTCCTGAAATTGCTCACCACGTACTTCAAGGTCGAGATTGGAGCGCGTCTGCTCGACCACGTGAAGGTTCTCGCGGATCCCACCGTTCTTCAACAGCTCTCTTTTACCTTCTTTGAGCAGCATTCTCAGATGAAGGTCGTTGCCGCGGTCTTCAACATCTTCCACCTTTTGCCCCCACAAGCAGAGGGGTTCAAACAACGTCTCATCGACCTGGCTCTGGAACTGGAGGAGAAGCTGCGCCGGACCCACGAGAGTCCCTTCCGCGCGCCCCTGTACAAGTTTATCAACCGGTATCCCAACGAGGTCTGGAATTTCCTCTTGCCGAAGCTCGAGGACCTCAAGTACGGACGTTTCTTGTCCCAAGTCATCCGCCATCCCGAGAGCGGCCCTCTTAGAGAGACGGTGTCCTCCAACGTCCAGGCTTTGATCGACTTCTGCAACAACGTCATCTCGCAGAACAAGGACACCAAGTTCGTCGCCGTCGTCAATGCCGTCCACATTCTGCACTCCCTCACCGTGTCGCCCGGGACTGACAAGTGGCTGGAGAAGAAGGAGCACCTGAATTGGCTGAAGCAGGTCGGCAGGGAGTTGGAAAAGCAAATGCGAGCTCATACACTGGCGCCAAACCTCAGACTCCCGGCATGCCAGGCGTCGGACCAGCTGATGTCAATCTTTATCAAATCCTTGGAGCGCAACCCCAGAGATTTGGAGTCTCTCTTCAACCTGGTGGACTCGGTCACGACAGACGACTTCCGCGCTTCGCAGCCTCTGATCGCTTACCTCTACAAGAATGTGATCAGTAGCGACTCGCCTGAATTCTGGAAGGCAACGGTCCTCAGATGTCTCGACGCCTACCCCCAGAAGAACGTCTCCCAGAAGATGAAGTGCTTCTTGTTGCACTACATTGTCAACCCGATCGTTGCTATGGACGTCCAAAGACACTGGAACCAGCCGCCACAGACCAAGGGCCGCTTCATGGACAAGACCATCATTGATGCCGTCACAGCAAAGATCTGGAAGACGCACCAGGATACCAGTCAGCACGACAATGACGATCTCACGCAGCCTGGCATCGACCACACCAAGTTTGAGGTCCTCCAGCTGTCGGCCATGCTTGTCAAGTACCACTCCGTCATATTCCAGGAGGCCAGAAAAGACATCATTAAGAGCTGCTGGACCTTTATCCGACTGGACGATGTAATCAACAAGCATGCTGCTTACGTCGTTATCGCGTACTTCATCGCTCTGTATGAGACGCCCGTCAAGATCGTCACCCAGGTGTACCTGTCGCTTCTCAGGACTAACCAGAATGAGGGGCGGGCGTTGGTTACTCAGGCTCTGGAGCTGGTGGCCCCCGTCCTGCCCAAGCGCCTGGGTACGCAACCGAACGATCGGAACGCCGGGTGGGCGCTGGCTCCTCGGAAGATCCTCGCCGACGAGGGCCAGAACATACAGCAGATGACTAGTATCTTCCATTTCTTGGTCAAACATCCGGAGTTGTTCTACGAGTCGAGGGATAAGTACACTATGCTCATCATCTCGTCCTTGAGGAAGGTTGCTGCGCCGCCCAACCCTTCCAACGAATCCAAGAAGCTTGCGCTTAACATGATGTGGCTCATCTGGCTTTGGGAACAGCGTCGCGTTGAGGGCAAGGGAGATGCCGTCTCCCGTTCCATCTCCGAGTCTCCGACTTCCAGGAAGCGGAAGCTGGACAGCGACCAGCCAATGTCGTCTCCTCCTTCTGCCAGACAAAATCCGGAACGGGCAGAGTACCTCATCCCGTCAATCGGCAGACAGAAAATGATCAAGTATCTGGTCGAGTTCATCGCACAGCTTAACGAGCGGTACCAGCTTCCGTCTACACGAGCAAGGGATTCTGTTTCCACCAACGGCCCGAGCATGCCCCCCGCGACCACCGAGATGTGCAAGAAGGCCATGAGTCTGTTCTATAACCTTGTTCAGCCCCAGTACTGGGGCGATCTGGATGTTGATCTCTTCCCCAATGTCACGGATGTTGTTCTGGCCAGCGACAAGACCCAGAACATTCTCTCTGCCGATCCCTCAGACAAGGAAAAGTTTGACGAGAAGTTCATTACAAACATCATCAACACTCTTCAGGTCGTTCGCATCATTTTGAACTTCAAGCCCGATGAATGGATTGCAAAGAACATGCCATCGGTCCAGAAGGTCCTGGACAAGTGTCTCAAGAGCGAGAACCCCGAGCTGCAGGATTGTCTGCACCTTGCCGACAAGAAGTTCGACGATGGGCGCGACCTGAAGTCGATCATCCAAAGAGTCCTTGATGCTGTTCCGGAGGACATCCCGATGGAAGACGCCGACGCCGAGGGCGAGACCGAGTCGCAGAACTCGGAAATCGTCAACTCCTTGTCGTCAATCGCCGGGGAAGCCATGGCGGCCAACAACTATGGATCCGGAGTCAACATCTTGTGGTCGTTGGGCAACCGCAAACCCAGCGTCATCGACCAGCACATTCCTGTTCTTATGAAGGCTCTCCAGAGCAAACTGGCGCGAGAGCATGTGCAGCATTACACCGCTGTCGCAAATCAGGCTGGGATGCCTCCTCGTACGCAGGACGCAAACACGCCCACGGGAGAGATGTCCACCTACGACCTCGAGGTATCGACAGCGCTCATGCTCAAGGCCATCCAGGTCGTTGCGCTGCGAATGGAGGTACTGGGCGACAACCGGCGCCCGTTCCTTAGCGTTCTGGCGACGCTCGTTGAGAAGTCGATGCACATCCCACTCTGCGAGGAAATCCTCAACATGGTGGAAGGTTGGGTCTTCCGCTCTGAAGGCACATGGCCCACGCTGAAGGAGAAGACGGCCGTTCTCCACAAGATGCTATCCTTTGAGCATCGACAGGACTCGACGATGCTGACCAAGTTCCTCGAGCTAGTAATCCGCATCTATGAGGACCCCAAGATCACCCGGACGGAGTTGACTGTTCGCATGGAGCATGCGTTCCTGATCGGCACACGTGCCCAGGATGTTGATATGCGTAATCGCTTCATGGCCATCTTTGACAAGAGTCTCTCGAAGACTGCCAGCGCCCGCCTCGCCTATGTCCTCACCTCTCAGAACTGGGACACCTTGGCCGACAGCTACTGGCTGGCTCAAGCTTCTCAGCTTCTCCTCGGCGCGGTCGAGCTGAACAATCCTATTCAGCTGCACCACGAAGATTTCAAGACATTGCCGCTCACCCAGCTCTTCTCGATCCACGCCAAGGACAGCAGGGAGCCTGCCAACATGGCGGACGACAAATTTGACGCCTTGATGGCCGCCCACCGACGATTCATGAGCGAGTTGGGCGAGGTCAAGGTTCGGGACCTTGTGGAGCCTCTGATCCAACTCCAGCACGTCGACTCGACGCTGGCCCATCAGCTCTGGGTTGCGCTGTTCCCCATCTACTGGTCTGCAACGATGAAGGAGGAACGTCACGATCTCGAGCGAGGCATGGTTGCTCTCCTGACCAAGGACTACCACAGCCGCCAGATTGACAAGCGACCCAACGTCGTTCAGTCCCTGCTTGAGGGTGCGGCCAAGGCCTGGCCCGAATGTAAGATTCCGCCGCATGTGCTCAAGTACGAGGCAAAGACGTACGACGCGTGGTATACAGCGCTTGTACAGCTCGAGAATGCGGCCATCAAGCCAGAGATCGAGTCGGCGGTCGTTCGTGAAAGCAACCTCGACGCCCTTGTCGAGCTGTATGCCTCTCTCCAGGAAGACGATCTGTTCTACGGCACCTGGCGCCGACGATGCCAGTTCGTGGAGACAAACGCCGCCTTGTCCTACGAGCAGAATGGAATGTGGGACAAGGCCCAAAAGATGTACGAAGCCGCCCAGATCAAAGCTCGAACCGGTGTCATCCCCTTTTCCCAAGCAGAGTATGTTCTCTGGGAGGACCATTGGGTTTTGTGCGCACAGAAGCTGCAGCAGTGGGAGATTCTCCAAGACTTTGCTAAGCACGAGAACTTCCAGGATCTGCTCCTGGAGTGCGCTTGGAGAAACAACACGGAAATGTGGCAGACGCAAGAGCATCGCGATGCATTGGACAACCTCATCAAAGGGGTTATGGACGCCCCGACGCCCCGTCGCGCCTTCTTCCAAGCCTTCATGTCGCTCCTCAAGTTCTACAACAAGCAAGAGACGCCGCAGGACTTTGCCAAGTCGTGCGACGAGGCCATTCAACTGTCGATTAGGAAGTGGCATCAGTTGCCCAAGCAGCTGACCAAGGCGCACATCCCTCTGCTTCAGAACTTTCAGCAGTTGGTCGAGCTGCATGACGCAAGCGTCATCTGCAACAGTCTGGCCAGCACCAACCAGTCCAATCTGGACGTCAAGTCCGGCGAGCTGAAGCTGCTGCTCGGCGCTTGGCGCGACCGTCTGCCCAACGTCTGGGATGATATCACCGCCTGGCAGGACCTAGTTACCTGGCGTCAGCACATTTTTGGCCTCATCAACCAGACCTACCTCCAGCTGCTGCCCCAGGGAGGTGGACAAAACGCCAGCGGCGCCTCGTTCGCCTACCGTGGATACCACGAGACTGCTTGGATCATCAATCGATTCGCACACGTCGCCCGCAAGCATAGCCTCCCGGAGGTGTGCATTACCCAGCTGAGCAGGATCTACACCCTGCCCAACATTGAGATCCAGGAGGCCTTCCTCAAGTTGCGAGAACAGGCCAAGTGCCACTACGAGAACCCCGAGGAGCTTACGAGCGGATTGGACGTGATCAACAACACGAACCTCAACTACTTCAACCCGCCTCAGAAGGCGGAGTTCTACACCCTGAAGGGCATGTTCCTCGAAAAGCTTAAGCAGAAGGAAGAGGCAGACTCGGCCTACGGTACGGCCTTGTACTTCGATATCACCGCGGCCAAGGCCTGGGCCGAATGGGGCTACTTTAACGAGCGCAAGTACAAAGAGGACCCGTCTGATATCAACTCGGCCCGCCAGGCGCTCACGTCGTATCTGCAAGCCGCCGGCAGCTACAAGAACGCCAAGTCGCGCAAGCTCATTGCTCGTATCTTGTGGCTGCTCAGCCTGGATGATGCCAACGGTTCCATCGCAGCCGGCTTCGACGACTTCAAGGGCGAAACCCCCGTTTGGTACTGGATCACCTACATTCCTCAGCTCATCACCGGCCTCGGCCATAAGGAAGCCCCCAGAGTCCACCAGATCCTGGTCAAGATTGCGAGATCGTATCCGCAAGCCCTGTATTTCCAGCTGCGCACCAACAGGGAAGACATGCTGGTCATCAAGAAGAACCAGGAGGCCAAGGAGAAGGCGCGCCAGCGCGCTCAGTCAACCGTGTCCAACGGCAAGCCGAGCGCATCGCCCCAACAACCCAAGCAAGACGGTATCGTGAAGCCGGATGCCTCGGGCTCAAGACCCGGTACTGCCGCCGGCGGCGGCGGCGGTGGCGACGCGAACGCCCCTGTTAAGACCGAGGGCAACGACGCGAACGGTACCCCTGCTCCGCAGGCCAACGGCACTGGCGACCAGTCGGGCGCCGGCCAGAAGAAGCCACCATGGGAGCTCACCGAGGAGATTATGAGCGCTCTCAAGACTGCTTTCCCTCTCCTTGCGCTGTCGATGGAGACCATGGTGGATCAGATCCAGAAGCACTTCAAGTGTCCGCCCGATGAGGATGCGTACCGACTCATCGTCGCGCTGCTCAACGACGCGCTGGCGTACGTCAGCCGCATGCCTTCTTCGTTCGCCAAAGACGTGAAGCTTCCTTCGGCTACCGAGACCAACATCACGCGCTTCGCCGAGACGATTCTTCCCGCCCACATCAAGAAGTCGTTCGAGGCCGACTTTGTCGACGTCAAGCCAACGATGTACGAGTACATCCACAAGCTGAGACGCTGGCGCAACAAGTTCGAGGAGAAGCTCGATCGCCGCACCACGCGGGTTTCGCTCGAGGCCTTCTCTCCTCACCTCTCTGAATTCCGGTACCAGCGTTTCGATGATGTCGAGGTCCCCGGGCAATATCTGCAGCACAAGGACAAGAACCAGGACTTCATCCGCATAGAACGTTTCCTGCCGAACGTTGACCTGGTGCGGTCGATCAGCGCCTCGTACCGTCGTCTCCAGATGCGCGGCCACGACGGAAGCATCCACTCGTGGGCCGTGCAACACCCGGCTGCGAGACACTGCCGTCGCGAAGAGCGTATCCTGCAGCTGTTCAGACAACTGAACCAGACATTGGGCCGGAGAAAGGAGAGCCGCCGCCGAGATCTCCAGTTTACTCTGCCGTTGATGGTGCCCCTGGCGCCTCACATCCGCATCGTGCAGGAGGACACGTCGTACATCACCCTCCAGAGCGTGTACGAGGACCACTGCCGCCGCCACGGCATGTCCAAGGACGATCCTGTGCTGTTCACGATGGAGAAGTTGCGCGGCGTTCTCGACACGAAGAACTCGGTAAGTAGTGCCGTCGTAACGGAGCAAAAGACAGAACCTAACGATTCGCCGCAGAAGCATGCCGAGCAGAGCGCGACGGCTCGGCTTGAGGTGTTCCACGCCATCCAGGAGAAGTGGGTGCCGCAGAACCTGGCGCTGGACTACTTCCAGCGGGCTTTCCCCGACTTCACCGAGTTCTGGCTGTTCCGCAGACAGTTCTCGTACCAGCTGGCGTCGCTCACGTTTATGACGTACATCCTCTACATGCACAACCGGTACCCGCAAAAGATCAACATTGCGCGCGGATCCGGAAACATCTGGGGATCGGAGCTGATGGCGTACATGAGCGCCGCTAAGCCCTTCTTCCATAACCCGGAACCAGTGCCCTTCCGGCTTACGCCCAACCTCCAGACGCTGATGGGACCGTTGGCGACCGAGGGCATCTTCAGTTGCGCGCTCATGGCGATCGCGCGATGCCTCACGGAGCCCGAGTACGAGCTGGAGCACGCGCTCACGCTCTTCGTGCGCGACGAGATGATCTTCTGGTTCACGAGTTCGCACAGGGCAGTCCAGATGACGGAGAACCAGCTGCGCGAGTCGGTGCAGGTGAACAGCGATTCGGTAGTCAAGCGTGCCGTCAGCTTGGCACAGAGCCCCGTCGGCAACCTGCCGGCCAACCAGACGGTTATTGACCTGGTCGCGAAGGCTGTGAACCCCATGAACTTGGCCCAGTGCGATGCGCTCTGGATGCCATACTTGTAAGGGGACGGGCGACAGGCGACATGTAGGTGCTGAGGGAAGATGATGGAGGAAAACGGGGTGGGGGGTTCGAGAATGGAGTGTGTCAAAACAGATTATCTGTTGCAATGATTTTCCAGCAAGGCGTTTTTGGGATGCGAAGGGAACAGATGGCTCGGAAGTCATGGCTGTTTTGTTTCGAGAGGCGAAAAACGAACGGTTAAGATGATGATTCCCTGTTTGTACTTGTACGGCCGCCTAGCACCAGAGGGCGCTACCCATGACTACTAGTAGAGTTTTATACCGAATGCACGATACAGCTTCGTGCTAGTTAGACTGGTTGTTCACCTGGTTCGATGGCAGCAGTCTGGATGGCCTCTGTTGGCTTCGTGGTGAATGGCATGCATGTGTATGGCATGCATGTGTATGGCTTAGAGGCGAGTTTTGGATGGCATGTGGTGATCGTAGACTTCACAAAGTCGGGTACTGTTTGTTGCTTCTGCCTGATACCCCCGGAATAGACTTGCGGGAGATCCCACGGTGGCCGGGGTCGACCTAGCTCGTTGGCTGATGACTGAGAACTAAAGTATCAAGGTACGTGGTCAAGGCGGACCCTCTCAAGGTCGCACGGGAACAGAATAATATGTAAATATAGACAGTAGGAAACACAGCATAAGTGCCAGGCCCATCACTGATGATGACTTAGAACGCCGACGCCGAAATACTATTCGCTGCCGCTCAATCATGGACCACTAACAGGCGGCCCCGACACCAGGGATTCGGTGACAGTCCGAACTCGCTTCCCGCATCTCCATATTTCTGCTAACACACGCCACAGACACACAAACCCCTGTCCACTCTCACCGCGCGGCGAGTCGGCGACCGACCAGGACCCCCTCCTTATCGACGAGGAGCTGTTCTTGAGCTTCCTTATCGGGGTATTCCCATTCTCAAAGATGGATGACGATTTGTAATCCCGGGGCGAGAAACCACGGGGAGGGGGGAGGAGGGAACTGGACTGGGGCAACCGGGGGGGCTGTGGGCATGCACTCACTCACTGATGGTTGTCACTTAACCTCGTCTACTTTATTCCCAAGCTATCTTTCGTACTTTTCCAACTTTGCTTATCTTGACATCTCCCTTCCCCTCGTCGAAATCTTGAGTGTTGTGGTTTTTGATTCGGTGAACTCCCCATCACACTACCAATCTTTCCCACGACCCGACTGCTCACCTCGAATCTCGAACCTCATCGACGTCGAGGCACGCGACAACACTCAACAACACCACTACTGATAAGAGCACAAGAGAAGGACGATTCTCCCATCACCGCCAACCGCCCTCTACTCGACCGCGCCAACATGTCTGCCGCCGCAATGGACCACTCGTCCAAGAGGCCACCCCTCAACCTGGAGCACCACTTCTCTTCGGTCACCCAGCGCCGCACGCCCAGTAAGATGAAGGAGTATTACAAGTACTTTGAGATTCCGGGCATTGGAAACCTGGCCGGAGGTGAGTCTTTTCCAAATCAATCTGTACAAGTTTCACACCCCCTTCCCTTCCCCCCCCCCCTTTGATACGGCGATATGGCGGCTTCCCGGTGGTTGCGCTGGCGTTTCCTCCAGGTTTGGCGACCCGAATTGTTCTCACCGTCGTGCTTGGCCCGCGGGCGGGTGGCCAGGATGCCGCCATACATGCCGTGATGCACACCTTGCGTTGCGTGCTTCGCGCTCCGCGTTGCGATTGCGCCTTCTACGCGCCAAACGGCCCAATGATATTCGCAATCCCGATCTCGGGCACGGGTTTTTTTTCTTTCGTTTTTTACCAGGACACGACTCGCTGACTGCATGCCCCTCGTCTTTCACCCCCTCTCACAGGCCTTCCGCATTCGAGCCTGTTCCCGTTCGATACCCTTGAAGCGCAGGCGGCGAAGCCCGAGCGCTGGGAGCCGTCCCCTATCCCCGACGGCGGCACCACCACCGCCGTCGCCGCCGGCAAGGACAAGGAAAAGGACGTCAAGGCGGCGCGGCACGTCACCGTCCCCGGGACCGACGCGGACCCCGACCCGCTCCGGCGCATCGATGTCGCGACGGCGCTGCAGTATGGCACCGCCGAGGGGTACCCGCCGCTGCGGTCCTTCGTCCGGCAGTTCGCGCGCGAGCACCTGCACCCGAACGTGCCGTATCTCGGTGGGCCCGAGGTCATCCTCAGCTGCGGCTCCACCGACGGCTTCTCCAAGACCCTGGAGCTGCTGACCGACACATGGGACCCGGCCCGGCAAACGGCTGCCGAGAGGCCCGGCATGCTGTGCGAGGTCTTTGTCTACAGCCAGGTCCTGACCCAGGCGCTGCCGAGAGGCGTGCAGGTCGTCCCCGTCGAGATGGACGAGGGCGGCATGAGCGTCGCCGGGCTGGAGGAGGTGCTGGCGGGGTGGGATGAGAGAGACGGCAAAAGACCGTCCTTTTTATACACTGTGACGTTAGTTTAGGTTTTTTCCTTTTCCCTTATCAGGGGGTTTCCCTCCTCTTCTTGTCTTTTCTTTTCCGAGACACCGCATGGCTGACACGTGGCGGGGTGGTAGCATGGGTCACAACCCGACCAGTGGCGTCCTCTCGGTCGAGCGCCGCAAGGAGATTTACGCCGTCGCCAGCAAGTACGACATCATCATCGTCGAGGACGACCCGTACTGGTACCTGCAGTACCCCTCGGCCGTTGTGGCCGAGGCCAAGTCCCGGGGACTTGAGACCCCTCCCTCCCCTCCGGCTTCCAAGCCCGCCAAGTCGTCGGGCTATCCGTTCCTCGACTCGTTGACCCCGTCGTTCCTCAGCGTCGACACCGAGGGCAGGGTCATCCGTCTGGACACTTTCTCCAAGACGATTGCTCCCGGATGCCGACTGGGTTGGATCACGGCGCAGCCCGCCATCATCGAGCGTCTCCTGAGGTAATGTGCCTTTCCCCGTCTCGATTTTGCGAATCGGAGAAGTTTCGATATCGCGGACAATAGAACTGACGCGCGACGGCTTCACCCCGTAGAGTTACTGAGGTCACCACACAGCAGCCTTCGGGCTTCGTTCAGTCCACCGTCGCCGAGCTGATCATGGGCGAGCAGCCCGCCGCGGCGCGGTCGGCCTTCGCCGCCCTCACCTCGCGTCAGAAGCAGACGTTTGAGGGCTGGCGCATGGACGGCTGGGTGCGCTGGCTCGAAGGGCTCCGCGGCGTCTACGAGCGCCGAATGAACCGCATGTGCACGATCCTCGACGAGGGATCCATCCAGCTGAAGCAGTCGACGCCGCGCAGCGCCGACGACGCCGACTGGGGCGTCGTTAGCAAGACGCAGCTCTACGAGTTCGACTGGCCGCGCGGCGGCATGTTCATCTGGCTCAAGCTCCGCCTTGAGACGCACCCGCTGTGGATGGCGACGGGCGGCAAGAGGGTGCCGTTGCTCGACGGCGAGAGCCTGTCGACGGCGCTCATGTTCCTCGCCACCAAGGAGCCGTACCGCGTGCTCGTCAGCCCGGGCCTGATCTTCAGCGCCACCCCGGCCATCCGCGCCGAGAGGGGGTGGGCGTATTTCCGTCTGTGCTTCGCCGCCGAGACGGAGGAGAACGTGGACCTCTGCTCGCAGAAGCTGGCCGATGCGATTCAGAGGTTCTGGAGGATCAAGAAGGTCGAGGAGGTCGAGGATCTGCTCGGGGACTTCCAGCCGCCCCGAGACGTGGACGGGTTCGGTAACCTGGGTACCTTTATGGGATGCTGAGAGATGCGATGTTCGGACAATTAAGCAAAGAGATATGTTGAGAGACGCAACGAATTTGATGAAACGCGGATTTTACACATAGCACATATGCCACACCCAGCCAGGCCAGGGAGAGAGGGAGAGACATACGTAGGCAGAGCACATGGTACACACACAAACAAACTTGCACACGGCCACATTTGCAGCAGACACCATGGGAGAAGAATGTAGAAGAACTTTTTTGTAGCTACCTTTCCGGTCACTACGTAAACTTTGAGAGTGTACAGAAACGAGAGAAAAGTCATATTCACGTTGGGGTCGAGCCGTCACGAGGTCCAGAGGGAGGTTGGAAGCCAGGACCTCCCCCCAGCACATCCCGGTTTGTTTGTTTTTGATATTCAAGGGAATCATTTGTCCATTGATGAATTGAGGTCAACGTTTCCTAGTTGTCCATTACGCCTCAAAGCACACAAACCATGCTAAAATGTAGCCCCGTCCATTTTTCAGAACCGTCCGTTCCACCGCCACCCGTCGCTCAGAAAGAAGGAAAACTCGCGTTTATTTCTTCTGGGCAGCCTCCTTGGAGAATACCGCGGCGTAGGGGTTCAGGCGAAGCATGACCTGCTTGTTCTTGAGGGGGTTCTTCTTCTGGACCGCAGAGCGGCGGGTCAGAGCGTAGCCCTTGGGCTCGTTCAGGGCGGACTGGGTTTCCGAGCTGTTGATCAGACGGGTCAGGTCGCTCTGGGAGACGATGTTGGAGGGCAGCAGGAAGTCCTTCTTCAGAGCCGAGGGCTGGGTGGTGGTGCCGTAGATGGTGTCCAGGGACTTGAAGGCAGCCGAGGTCCAGACGACGAAGCGGCCGAGGTGGCCACCGGGCGCGAGCTGGAGGAGGTTGAGGGCGGTGACGGGGGAGGTCTCGACACCGGGGACGTTGCGGAAAGCGGTGACGAGCTCCTTGCCGTCGACCTCGGGGTCGTAGATAACCAAGGGACCGCGGCGCTGGCGGAAGCGGCGGCCACGGAGCTTGCCCTTACCGGCGCGGAGCTTCTTGGACTTCTTGACCTTCTCGACGTCGTCAGCGGCACCGACGGTCTTCAGGAGAGAGACGGCAGCGGCAGTGCGGGCGACGGCGGCGTTCTCGAAGAGAGCGGAGTCGACGACCAGGGGGACCTCGGGGACGTTGGAGACCTGGTGACCACGGGCCAGGAGGAGGGGGGCAACGCCGGAGGCGGCGATGGCAGAGACAGTAGCGTAACGCCTGGCGGGCAGTCATGTTAGAAGCGGCATTCCTCAACGATCCTCGTGTTTTTTCACTCCCCCCCACTAGTAAGAGGTGGGGGAGCGCGATGAGAGAGAGAGGGAGGACTCACTTCTGGCCCTGGTTGACCTTGACGTGCCACTTGCGCCACGTCTTGGTAGGGGCGAACATGCGACCGGAACGGCACATGTTACCGAAGGCGGCCTGACCGGCGCGGTGAGTACCACCACCGGAGACACGGGGGATACGGGCAACAGCACGACCTATGGTGTTTCTTGTCAGCTTCAACGGTTCCCCGCCATGGACGTTGAATGGTGGCATTGTCCTCCTTCCAGCATTCGCGAGAGATTTCAGTCCGGTGAAACAGGAAAACCCTTCCGCTCGCTCCCTCGGCATCGTCTCTTCCAGCAGGTTTTCGTGTGTCGGACACTCCCCCCGTCCGAGATTTCTGCCCGAGGTCCCTTTGCGTCCGCGTTTCCACATTTCCGAATCGATCCCCGCGCTCCTGCTGGAAGAATTCTCTCTTCGCACCCGTCGGGAGGTGACGACTAACCAGTTCCCCAAGACTCAGCAGAGGTCTGGTGGCCGGCCTTCTCGCTGACGGAGTAGGGCTGGCGCTTGTTCTTGGCCATGCCCTTGTGAACCTCCTGGACGATATCGGGGCGGATAGGGCTCAGGAAGACGGCCGGCAGGGTGTGAGTGTTGCCGGAGGACTTGCCATCCTTGCCGATGATGGTGACGGTAGGTCTCGAAGCCATTGTGTTGATCGTGATTGACCCTGAGGAACGGACAGGCGGTTAGTTGACGGCGCGGCGAGGTTGAGAACGGAAGGAAAGAAGGGGAAAAGAGAAAGAAATTCAGTCGCCGGGACGCCTTGCTGGGGGATGGGGAAAGGTTTTTTTTTCTGACAAGGAATACAAGGGAGTTTCGAGCCTTACCTGGGTCAACGGTGGGCTTCAGTGCTGCTGGGTTAGTGACGGGGTTGAAGTTGAGCACTTTCCTGGCTTCGCGATAAATTTCACCAAGGTGATTTTTTTCTGAGAGTGCTCGACGGTTTGGTGGGCGGAGACCCTAAAAGATACGTACCGAGTTAGCGAACAAGCCCGGGCCGGGTCACGTGTGTCGACTGGGCCACAGTGTCGACAAGAAATTCTGCGATGGTAAGCCGGTTCCACCTTGATTGGGTATTCCACATTGATTGAGCATTGCGTCCTCCTTCATCCTAGCAAAAACGAAGAAAAAAATTGTTCTCATACGCAAGGGCCCCTAAAAGATAAAGAAAGGAAGGCTATGCGCATCTAGTGTTGAATCTGGCAAAAGTATAGGGCCCTAACCAGGGATCGAACCTGGGACCTCTCCCATATACGAACTGTCTCGAAGAAAGCCCTAAGGGAGAATCATACCGCTAGACCATCAGGGCTGATAAGTGATTCGTTTGAACTTGTCGAACAAGGACTTCTTACAATTAATATTCCTTCACATTTCTCACAGCCTCTCTCAACAATGCAAGCACACTATCACACATGTCACAGTTACTGTCTCTAAGATCGGCTCCTGTCTCCGGCCCAAGCTCTGCGTAAGGATGATTCTTATATTATGTTGAGTTGTGCCGTGCGTAGTCAAACTCAGCTTTGGCAAGTTTCCTATGTTCCGATTAGGGAATGGAATAGAATCACTGAAGCTACTAAAACCATTAGAGGAACAAGACCCTTCCCCCGCCAAACAACCCCCCAGAGATAAGTGTCGCAATCGACCTTCTCAAAGTCGGCATCCGAGCCTGCTTATACCCGAGCCTATGTGAACTCTTAATCTTGCACATAACCGCCACACACGCACGTGGAAAAAGACGCATTTCTAGCGGAACATTTCGAGTCACATGGATTCCGGTAGCATTTCACAAGTTGCACAGCTGCGATCCTCTCAGCACTAAGCCGGGCATCAACCCTTACCTTCCGATGGCGGACGTGCCCCGCGCCGACGAAACCTCGCCGTTTCTCCAGCGGCCGCCGGTGGCCAGATCGGCGTCCTACGACAGCGACGGCCGCCCCGTGGCCGCACGGAAACTCACGCTCTTCAACAGCCTCGCCATTGTCATCAGTCTCCAAATCGGTTCCGGAATCTTCAGCGTCCCTTCGCAGATCAGCCAGTTTGTCACGGCGCCGGGCTACGGCCTGCTGGCATGGCTTTTTGGCGGTCTACTCGTGTGGACGGGCGCGGCGTCCTTCATCGAGCTTGGGCTCCGCATCCCCAACAACGGCGGCATCCAGGAGTACCTGCGAGCATGCTACGGTGAGTTCGCCGGCTTCCTGTTCACGTGGGTGTGGTGCATCATCATCAAGCCCGCCGCGAACTCCATGATCGCAACCATCTTCGCCGACTACCTCACCGAGGCCTTCGTTGCGGACCAGGCGGCGCTGTCGCCGTGGATATCAAAGGTGGTGGCGGCCGGTTGCATCGTGACCATGACGCTTGTCAACTGCATGGGCGCAACCGCAGGAGCCAAGGCTGCCAACCTGTTTCTCTTTCTCAAGGTGGCGGCCCTTGCTGCCATCGTTGTTCTCGGCTGTAGTGTCTGGGCCTTTGGTCACGGAGAGGGGGTCCCGTCGTCCGAGTATGGCTGGTTTGGACAGGCGCCCGAGCAGCGAGAAATCGGTCTCTGGGAATGGCTTGGAGACTTTGGAACAGCCACATTCGGGGCATTATGGTGCTACGCTGGCTGGGAAATGGTGAGTACTGGCGTCCTCTACTCTGAAATGGTCGAGTGCTGAGGGCTGTACAGGTCGGCTTTGTTTTGGGAGACATGAAGGATCCCAGGAGGGATCTGCCAATCGTGATCAATGGCTCCATGATTGTAGTGATCATCGGCTTCATGCTGATGAACGCTGCTCTATACGTCTGTCTACCCATGAGTGTCATGAGGACAAGTAGCACCGTGGCAGTGGTGAGATCCAAACCCTCAAGTTGGCCGAAGCCCTTCACGACGTTGACTCGAGTTTAGGAATTTGCCAACAGAATCCTCGGCAACTGGGCCGGACTTGTATTCTGCCTGGTAGTGTCTGTTTCGGCAATGGGCGCCCTGAACTCGAACGTGTTCGCCACCGCCAAACTCGTTGTAGTTGCAAGCCAACGGGGATATTTCCCTGCCATCTTGGCGAATTTGCACTGCAGTCATGAGAAGGACGAGGCTGCTTGCGTGGACGAGTACATGGCTTCTCTGCCCAGGCTGGCCAAGGTCCCGATCAAGTGCTTTTTGTCCTGGACTCAAAACCGGCGTTGGCGGAGAAATGTGCCTCTGTGAGTGTTGCATGTTTGCTGGTTACATCGCCGTTGTGCTGACGGAAATGCCAGGCTGCCCCTGTTGCTTAATTGCGTGTTGTCGGTGGTGTATGTGGTTGTTGGAAGCTTCAATGGGCTTGTCACGTTTATTGGTGAGCCGACCCACGTCGGATTTGGCCCGTCGGAATCGCAAGCTGACATTGCCCAGGCCTGGCGGCGTACACGATATTCTTCTCTTCGGCAATTGGGCTCATTGTCCTCCGCCGCAGAGATGCCCGCAACCCGCCGGCAAAGGCTGCCGAGTACAGCACTTGGCTCATGAACCCCATCATTTTCAGCGCTATTAGTGGTCTGCTGGTGGTCCGAGGAGTCATCTCGGAACCTGTGCAGGGAGGGGCTATTCTCTTGGTCGCCATTTTTGGGGTAGTCTTCTTCTCGCTCAGGTTCGGGTTACGCGGCTTCACCCACACTGAAGCCAGCTGAGTGTCGCCCAGCTTTCTGACCTTCCGTTGTGGTTGTGCGACATCTGCAATCCTTCACAGCCGACGAAGCCATTGTCAACTGGACTGGCCGCTGTCGGGCTTGGACTCGTCTTTTGCAAGCGCGCCAGCTGACCTAACCCCAGGCCTCCCCAGTATTAGGGTGTGGTGCGGGTTGCTAAAGAGGGCTCGTAGATACGAAGACATATATCCCCTTTTCCAAGGGCGTCGCACGTACGACTGACTGGAGGCTGGCCTGTTTCCTTCTGGTTGTCCCACCACACACAGTTGGTGTCGGCGGCTATCCGAAACACTTAGCCAGCCAAGACGAGCCGGAGAGGTCTGTGGGAGTTTAGGCGACGGCACAGTCGCATCTTGGACTCGGGTCGCTGTTCCCGGAGAGACGGGTCAAGGTTGTGGAACCGTGGGAGACCTGACGCCATCCAAAGGCATCATGAGTAAAAAAGACCCTGTGGGCAAAGATAGGCTTGCAGCCGCTAAATAAAGTAAAAAAAGTAAAAAAACGCACACACTGCACAGCGATGTCTAAAGAGCTTTGATGACCTAAACCAGGGGCCACAACATCTAGCTTCGGCACAATTGATTAGGTCGAAAAGTGCGGGGACGTTCAACGTGTTGAGACTCAGGTATTCTGTCATATTGAATGGACCGTAAATGGCAGTGGCGTGAGAGATATTGCAATAATGGTTTCATTTTCCACCGCTCTTTCTGGTTGAGTGCAGATCCTCGGGACTGAAGGGAGTCAATGGCAGTCTCAATGACGAGCTGGCGTGGATGGCTGCAGCTCTAACACACGGCAGACTTTTGGAGTTCTAGAAATGCACTTGAGTTGGCCACCATCCGCGGCAGCTAGCCGTCTGCATGACCCCATTCTGAATGGAGAGGGGGGAAGAAGCGCTCATCGAATCTGAAGTAGGGTGGGGGGTGAACTGGACGGCGTCTGACATGGCTGGCCGCTGCATCCTCCGCCAGCTTTGAGGAGGGATACGTAAGGTCCTGGGCGATAAGTTGCAAAACGAGAAAACACCGATGCGTTTCGGCTCCATGTCGTCTTCGAAGATGCTTGATACGACCAAATGACCTGATAGTAGCACCGTACACCCTTCTGCCGCAAATCGAGTGAGTGGTCGTCCAACTAAAGCTCAAGCAGAATCCGGACTCGACCACGTTGTTTTCGAACGGCAGGGCAGATCGAACGGGCAAGTCGGCGTTGGCCTGCAAATGCGGCGAACTCTTGGGCACCTCCTCCTTGCCGTTGTGCCGTGCAGGAAATCCAACGTCGACTAAGCCCGCCCCCTTCCACTTTTGGTGTGATAAGCTGGCCGTTAAGCAGCGGCATACGGGCACGCCGCGTGGCGCATGCTCTTGTCACCCTCGGCCAGATGCACAACGTCACAGTCTCGCTGTTGAGGAAAAGCCATGGTAGCGGCGAAGCCCTAGTCGTGGGGTGTCTTGATCAACAAGACCGCCAATCGAGAATACGGGAAGTTCGTCTCCATTTTAACGGGCGTGCAGAGGTCAATGTCGGGCCTCGTCAAGGCAGTCCGTGCAATGTTGGCAATGTTGGCAAAGTCGTAAACCAGACAGGCCTGTCGTGATACCAGGCCTTGGGTGCTGGACAGGTGCTGGACAGGTGCTATGCTGTGCTTCGTGGACCATGGAGAGCCCAATCGACAGCGTCAATTTTCCTAAACAGGTTCTCAGTAGATGCAGCGTCCAAGCCGGAGGTGAGAACCGGCTGCAAAGTGGATACGGCTCGATGCACTTTGGCCTTGGGCCGGCTGCACGCTTGAACGTTAGGCTTGGACTTCTGGGAGTCTGAGAGGAGGAGGGTGCCCCAATGTCCCATCTGCACGTTGCACCATGGGCGTTGCCTTGTTGCCATCATCTTGCAGGGCCAGAGTACGAGGAGTGAGGGCTAAAAAAGGGTGGAAATGCCGCCTCTCGAGTCGACTCATCGCCACCACCCGCCCCGAAGAATTGAGTAATGGCATGCGGTGGACTCGCGTACACTACATCTTTCACAGTCAACAACACAATGGATCGAGGCATTCCATTCCGGGAAGAAGTGGAGCTGAAAAGCCTTGTGAGCTGTGTTTGTTGTTGTTGTTCTAATATTCACCTGAATGCGATGGGCCGACGACGGTCGTCGGCTTTCCAAGGTATGGCCTGTCTGCTGGCGAGGTATCTGGCGCAGCGAGGAACAAAAGCCGCCAGCGAGTTACAGTTCGGTCCTCGTCTGAGCGGCCGATATGTTGTGATAAGAGACACTTCCTTGCCCTTGAACCTTGAATTCAACATCAGAGAGTTGCGCATTGGGGACGGTGTCACCTCGGTGACCGCACTGGCTTAGCGGAAGGTGAAGGTGTTGTGTACTGTGTGTTTTTGTTGTCGGGTTAGTTGGTGCACTAGACCGTGAAATGGGCAATTGAACGCCCGGGGCACCAAGGGCACTGGGTTGGGGTAGCGATTACAGGACAAAAACACGACGAGCGGCCGGGGGTACCCAGTTAGTGGGGCCACCCAACTAGGTCGGTACCTAGGTAGTGTGCTCAGCACAGACAAATTGGTCTGGCTGCATCCACGCCGCAACCCGTCATTCATGGAGGGGCACCACCACTACCATCACCACACGCTCCTTCTACCCCCTGTCGGCCATGTTCAAATAAGGACTTGCGCCTGCGCCGCATCTTCAACGCTTCCTACATCCCACCTTCCCCCCTCCCCGCCCGATACCAAACAGTGAACACATAACGCCTTCTTCCACTTTCGGGTAGTCTGTTTTTGCAGCCACTCTTTGGACTTCCCACGAGGAAGTCAAGGCCTTCCGTACCTACATCTCTTTCAATCTCCAACCTTAAACCTCGGTGCCTCCCCCGCCTGGCGACCAGTAGGAACTTCTCTCGACTCCTACTCGTTCTTGACCGGATCTGGCCTCGCCAACGCAACACCGCTACTTACACCGATTCATTGACAACACAGGCCTTACCCGCCTGCGACAACTGTTGCCTCTGCGACCCATCCGACAGAGATTCTTACACTGGCTGGGGCAAAGCGAGACTACATCGTTACACCAAGTTGTGACAGCTTCCTGGGAGACCGGGGTCCTCGCGTTCCTCCTCGCCAACTCCCGAGGCACACGATGCCTTCAAAGTCCCGACACCTTGCCTGATTTCTATGTGACCTTTTGACCTGACTATTCGAAACATCGAACATGAACGAATCACGCAATATTGAAGATCTCCTGCAGACGGGCTTCTTCACTACTTCCAGGGCCAAGACTCCCAAGCCGTAAGCCTGCCCGAGCCTGTCTTCCCAGCGACGCTTTGTTTATCCATGTCTCACACAAGTGACAGATCTGGTACGGATGCACCCGCTGTTCCTCCTCACGTTCCTCCTCACACTTCGAGCACCTCCAACATCTTGCGACTCGCCCCCAAACCGGACTCGTTCGTCCCACGAACTATCGACTCGCCGTTGAGAATTGCCCGCCCCAGACATATCCCGCCCCCGCCGACCGTTGAAGATGAGTCCGAAGCCCTTCTCAAGGAACACGGCAGCCTCATGTCGGCATCTACGGATGATCTGCCTCCGTCACGGGGTGACGCCGACCAGTACCCCATCATCATGGAGGTTCACGAACACAACCCCGAACGCCGCTTCGTGCTGGTGCCCAAGTCCGCCAGTGGGACAGAGGACGAGGAATCCGCCGACGATGTAAAACGGCGACCTGTCAACGAGTCGCGCACGCCGAAACCCGCATCCAATGGCGACTATGAAGCGAACACGGGGAGGAAATATCACTCACCTCCGATCGAAGACCGAAGCAGTGTCCAACGGCCAGACTTCGAGAGGAAGAAGAGCAGGCAGGATCTTCCACCCCTCGAGACTGGCGTCGGAAAAGAAGATACCCGCCCCCCGAAACACGAACGAACCAAGTCGGCAACTCGCGTAGAGCAGAAGTCGTTTGATTACTTTTCTCCCCAGAACGACAACCGACAAGCCAAGGAAACACTGCTTTCACCGCAGGTGATAAAGCATGCAACGGGTGGTCGTGAGAAGGCGTACTATGACTACTCCCAAACTGGCCGCAAAGGCGTACCTCGACCACAACGGAGCCGGTCCAATCTCGGGGATGACAGAAGGTTTGACGACAACTATGCTCGTCAAACCTCGTCCAACCCACCGCCAGCTCGCCGCTCCAACACCAATGTCGACTCTCCTCCCAAGGAGCCGAGGCACTTGTCGGGCGATAGGATTGTCGAGCCTTCTCGTTATCAACGCGAACGGGTGGTCCCACGTGGTGAACGGCCGCAGAAGGACCCGTCACCGCCTTATGATCGCCCGGATCGTGACCGCGAGAGTGACTCCAAGCGGACACCGACTTACAAGCGCGACCCTCCGCGACGAAGGGACGATAGTGGCTCCAGCAGCAGTGATTACGCGCAAGCGACGCCCCGAGCAGCGAATGCACGGAGACGAAAGTCAATTGTCAACCAAGAAGATCGAGATGTTCTGTTGAGCCCAGAGCAACTTAGGGCTTCCCAACCTGACAGGTCTAGATCGCGTCCACCTCCACCATCAGAAACAGTCATGCCGTTTCCTCGGGCATCAACCAAGTCGTTCACCGACGACATCCCGCCTCCACCTCCACCTCGCTCTTCGCAAACGTTTCCGGTGGCAAGAGAAGCAAGGGACAGCGGAGATGTCAGAGAAAAGAGTGTTCCATATCCCGAGGACGATGTGTTGCCAAGGACAAGCCGCCTCGGCGTGCGCGATTCTGAGCCGCCCATTTTGCGGGCGCGCTCGCGGTCTCGTGCGTCCACGTTTAACAATCCAGTGATAGTTCCAGCGGTCATGCCAACCATGCCAGCTCCGGCTGGGCCACGGAACCCCGCCGAGAAAAGGAGGTCACCCGAGAGAAGGCCAAACTTGGGACAGTCCGCCATCACGGCTCCAGCGACAGAGACATGGCCGCCGGCTAAGTTTGACCCGGCGAAGAGCACACCGATCATGGACGGACCGAGGGGCAGCTACCGGCGGTACTCTCATGATGTGGACCGAGGCGGCGTGCCTGATTTCCCCGACTGCCCTCGGACGAAAGGTGTCGTTGGCAAGGCGGACTGGCTTAGCCTGCCGCGATGCGACAATTTCAACATCTGCCCCGATTGCTACAATGGGGTGTTCCTCAACACGGAGTTCCGTAACGACTTCATGCCCATGCTCTTTCGCCCCATGGACAAGCCGGTCGCTTGCGATTTCGGCTCATGTGGATGGTATCACATTGCGTGGCTCTTAACGCTGAAGAACCACCTCACAGACTTGCGACTATTTTACCAAGTCGCCAGCGTTGCCAGCAAAGTTACCAGTGGCGGTCAGCCGTGTCCAGGAGACCGCCGGATCACACGCGTATGGTATTCGATCAAGAACCCGTTCACGCAGGCGACAATGCCGGACTTCACCGTCTGCTATGAGTGCGCCAAAACCGTCGAAGGGCTTCTGCCGAATCTGATTGGATTGTTTGTCACATTGCATCCCGCAGCACAACCTACGCGGAGCGTCTGCGCAATGCACTTCAACCCCGACAGGAAGCGGTTCGTCATGTATTTCGATGCGTTGGAAACCACGTCGGACATCGCCCTCGCGACGACGCAAGCGCCCAATATCGGCAAGCTCGTGACAGACATTGAGAGCCTATCGGTTTTTGCCGAGTGCTCCAAAGACAACGCCGTTTTGGATCAAAACTGGCACGTCATGCAGTTCCTTCCCCAGTTCACCGTATGCGGCGACTGCTTTGACGAAGTGGTTGCGCCTCAGTTGAGAGACGGCAACGTTATCGCGCGGAATTTTTACGTGAAGCCGCAACGCCTCGACGAGGCATCATGCCAACTGTATTCTACCAGGATGAAGACCATTTTCGACAAGGCGTGCCGCCGCAATGATCCCAAGTACCTCGAAATCAAGGTAATCGAGCGGCAAAAGGTGTTTGTGGAGACGTATAAGAGGATGGCCAAACTGGAGCAGGAAAGGACGCCCTGGGCGAGGGAAGAAAGCAAGAAGCTGCTTCAGGAATGGGAAAAATGGGAATGATGATGCGCACGAATGAATGAAACGAGAAACGGACAAGTATGACATAAGCTTATACCATGGCCTGGACGGCCGATGCAACCTCTGGTAATAGATAGAGTAATCGCCTACGCGAAATAGAAGCAGAGTTGTTGCCGTGAACGTTGAAGACCTGGGAAGCCCGTGATGATACTAGCGTGATTGGCATTTCCAGCGGTCTTGGAACGGGGGGGTCTTGCTGATCGACTTGCCGCGTCATATTACTCGTATGTATAAACACCAAGCGGATGGATTGTTGCGAAAGGCGTTGCCCGTGCTTTGTTTTAAATGTATTGCCCAGAGGTCGATCTTTCGAGTCAAGCTGGAGCTTGAGTTGTCGTTTCCCTTCCGAATGTTCAGGTACGGACGGCATTTCACCGCCAAGCAAACGGCGCGAATGAATGGCAACTTCTCGCGGATCCCCCCTCCGGGGAGTGCCCGCGGTTGAAGTGTTCCGAACCGTTGTTGACCTCACCGCTGTCGATCAGTATCGTGTTTGTTGCGCCGATGTTCAGAAGAGATAGTTGAGGCTGGTGTTACTTAGATGTCAGATGCACATAGTATTGTGGAAAGTGCGATCGGAATCAGAAATACCCGCCACAACCATCCTAACACCCAGAAGGGACCGGAAATAGTCATGCAGCAACTCCAAGACGCACGCACAGACTGGAAGGCCCAGGGGTTCAGATCATGCTGCACCGGTGCCGTGCGTTCCATGCATGACAGCCAACTTTGCTCAACGTTAACCAACCTCCACAGTGACAGCGATCGCGACAAAGCGATATCAGATTATGCACCGCTGATGCGAGATGCGAGATACATCGTCGTCCAGTGTGACTCTCTCGCATGGAAAACCTGAGCCTGCTCAAGTGGTCGAATCATAGCCCACAGAACTTCCAAGTTTCGAGTGGGAGAGAAAGACGATCGAATCTCCATCTCTCCAACACGCATTCAGTATCACGCCCACGATGGGCCCTCAACTCAGTTGATGGGTAAACCCTTCTCTTTCCAGTCCCTCAAAGATCCAGATCACCAGAGACTTGGCATACGAGCCTAAAATGTTTCCTCGTCTTCCTTGGCTTCCGGTTACACGTCTGCGGTCGCAAGGGGTCTGCGGGCCAGTCTTGAGACGGAAAAGTTGCCAAACTCGAACCGCAACCGTTTCACCTGTCCCCAACTCCCAAACGCACTGCCTCGCTCGCCTCGTTGCCCGCCTGCCGATTCGCTGTGTGTCTGCGCAGTCGTCGCCACGAAGAAATGGTAGGAGTGGGGGGGTTCGTGGCAATGCGACAAGAACGCCAGGGCGCCTGGTTCAAGAGACGTTAACTACGGGGATCAACGCGGCGGAAGCCAGTCGTGCCAGTCTCGATGGTCGACAATGTCGTCCCAACTCGGGCATGCGGCACTCGCTCTTCTCTCCTTCTTTCTAGTCTCTCTTCACGTCATTCAACCAACCCTTCCTTTCCCTACACTTTCTTTTTGTGTGTGCTTCATCTTCGCTTCATTGGTTCCCTCTGAAGCGTTCCTTTCTTTTCGTCAACGCGAGATCGTTACGACGACTTGTTTACAAGTCTATTCCGCTCTTTACTCCTGGTCGAGTTTTAATTGGGACACTGCCGTTTCAAATCTCTATCTTCTCTTATTTTGCTTTTGGTTTCTCTTCATAGTCCCGGCGACATCTTTAGTAGAATTTCGGTGGCGACGATAGCCAGTTTGTTATACTTGACCATTTTATAGTCGATTTATCTGCGGCCTAATACCCCGGAATCAAAGTCCGAGACATCAAACGACAACATCTACAACGGGGTCATCGTTCGACTCGTGTCTTCCGCCAGCAAAACAGCGTCACCAAGCCGGTTGCAAGATCTTGACACAGGTCACGTTCAGCCATGAGGGGGCTCTTGAAGCTTACTGGTGCCGCATGCGTGTTGGGCCAGCTGGCAGACGCGGCCATCAAAGTCAATTTTGACCAAGACCAGTCCATCAAGGATGGCGCGAGCACGATTGCATTTGGTCTACTGAAGTACTACACGGGGAACAACACGGGTGATGTGCCAGGAAATCTGCCGGACCCCTACTTTTGTATGTGGGCAACCTTCCTTTCATCCCCGGCCTGCTAACACGATTGTAGGGTGGGAAGCCGGAGCCTTGTTTGGCACAATGGTGGACTACTGGTTATTGACAGGGGACACAACATACAACGGCGTGACGACACAGGCGCTACTTCACCAGGCCGGCGACGACGCCGATTTCATGCCGAGGAATCAGACGAGAACGGAGGGCAATGACGACCAGGGCTTCTGGGCGATGGCAGCGATGAGCGCGGCTGAGAACAACTTCCCAAATCCGCCGAAAGACAAGCCTCAGTGGCTGGCGCTCGCCCAGGCCACGTTCAACCAATACGTCAGCCGCTGGGACATGGAAACGTGCGGGGGAGGCCTGCGGTGGCAGATTTTCACCTTCAACAACGGGTTCAACTACAAGAACTCCATCTCGAACGGGTGCTTCTTCAACCTCGCGGCGCGGCTGGCGCGGTTCACTGGCAACCAGACGTACGCAGACTGGGCGGAAAGAGTGTGGGACTGGGAGACCAGCGTCGGCCTGATCACGCCTGACTTCAGAATCTACGACGGCGCCACGGTCGACGATGGGAAGAACTGCAAGAACCTTGACACCATCCAGTGGTCCTACAACGCCGGAATATTTCTGCATGGCGCCGCGACCATGTACAACTTGACGCAGGACAAGAAATGGCTCACCCGCACCGAGGGCGTTCTCACCGAGGCAACGGGGCTTTTCTTCAACAACAGCGCCATGGCCGAGCAGGCCTGCGAGCCCTTCAAACTTTGTGACAATGACCAGCAGAGTTTCAAGGGCTACCTGATACGGTGGATGGCGGGGACGGCACAGGTGGTGCCGGACCTGTTCGACCGCATCATGGGCCTCCTCAGGCCCAACGCCGAAGCGGCCATCGCGGCATGCAACGGGTCCCCCGCGTCGGGTTACAACGGCCCTGCTGGAACGGCCTGCGGCTTTCAGTGGACGCCCAAGGGCATCTTTGACGGCATGGTCGGGGTCGGCGCGCAGATGAACGCACTTGACGCCGCCATGTACATGCTGGTGAAGAAGGCCGACGTCAAGACGGCGCCAGTGACTGCCAACACGGGGGGCACGTCCGTCGGCGACGCCAATGCCGGCATGAGCGGACAGCCCAAGATACTTACGCTGTCACCGATCGAGACCAAGGATAGGGTGGCTGCCGGCTTTGCCACGACGGCAGTCACCCTCAGCATCGTGGCGGGGTGTGTGTTTCTTATTAAGTGATGAAGGGCCAGTTGGGCTTGTGTATGGCTGAGTGACTTTTTTTTTGGTTTTATTTAAACTTTATAATCTGTTTGCGGCGTTTTAGGGAGAAAACCAGCTTTGAGAGCGGTTTATCACGATACATCGGAATTGGATATACATGGGTGGTGGCCATGTTGCAAACATATGGTCAGAAGAGGGACCGGGTTTATGATATACCCTATACACATAAAACATACATATGCACCTTTTTTTCTTATATGCCGAGCCATTGCGTAAACACTAGGTCCCCAATTCAAAGAACATAAAACCTGCGTTATTAGATGTATGTTTACTTACGTACCTATCGACCTACACAACGCCTGATGGCATTCGCAAGCGACTTGCGCTTACGATATCCCAAGACAACATTGAGAAATTCAAATTTGAGAAGGTGAGGTCGGCATGTCACGGCAAGAGTTGCTCTCGCCGACGATGATTTTTTCTAATGTTGCGGGGAGGTTAAAATATCCCAATCCGTTTAGTGCCCGAGCACGCTCCCGGGGGGGCGCTCTCCCGGGCGCTTGGGCTTTCCGAATGTGGTGACGAGCTCTGCTCCCCGCGGCCCCGCATCACCCCGCGCCACGGAGCAGCACCCAAGTTAACTCACCACTCACCACTCACCACTTACCGGAGGAACGAGCTCGGGTAGCGAGCATGGCACGTCGTCATGGCTGTCCAATTTCTCGGTTCTCGGGACCCCGACTTACATAGAGTCTGGCTCTTCCCGGCGTGAGTGACGAAGGTTCACTTCTTGTCATCCCCATCAATTCCTCCGTGTTTTTAACGAACCGTCCGAACTGTTCATCTTTCTCATCTTCATATACCCCGTCAACCTATTTCTCTTCACCCCACCCACCTCGAAGGTCATCTTATTTCATCTCATCACATCCCATCCCGCCCCGCACACTCGACGCGATCCCCGAACCTCCCTTCCTCCTACTCTTCGCCCAGGATGTCGACCAAACACTTCATTAACGATCCCACCAAGCTGGTCAACTCGGCCCTCCACAGCCTGACCCTCACGAACCCGAGCCTCGCCCTCGACAAGTCCAACAAGATCATCTACCGCCGGCCGGACCCCAATGCCGCCGCGCAGGTCTCGGTCATCTCGGGCGGCGGCTCAGGCCACGAGCCTTCCTTCTCCGCCATGGTCGGCCAGGGCCTCCTCTCCGCCGCCGTCGCCGGCACCATCTTCGCCAGCCCTAGCGCCGAGCAGGTGCGTACCGCCATCGCCTCGCGCGTCGACACCGCCCAGGGCGTCCTCGTCACCGTCATGAACTACACTGGCGATGTGCTCAACTTCGGCATGGCTGTTGAGAAGGCCCGCGCCGCCGGCCTCCCCGTCGAGATGGTCGTCGTCGGCGACGACGTCGGTGTCGGCCGCACCAAGGCAGGCAAGGTCGGCCGCCGCGGCATCGCCGGCACCGTCCTCGTCCACAAGATCGCCGGCGCGTTGGCCGCCCAGGGCAGGTCGTTGGCCGACGTCGCAAAGGTCGCCCGCCTGACCGCCGAGAACCTCGTCAGCGTCGGCGCGAGCCTGGAGCATGTGCACGTCCCCGGGCGCGCCATCCCGAGCGGCGAGGACGAGGGCACCTTGCGCCTCGGCGAGGCCGAGCTCGGCATGGGCATTCACAATGAGCCCGGCTCCGGTCGGGAGAAGGCTGACCTGCCGGGACTGGTGGGCAAGATGCTCGCGCAGCTGCTGGACCAGGGCGATGAAGATCGCGCGTTTTTGAATGTCAACTCGAACGAGGTCGTGCTCTTGATCAACAACCTCGGCGGCGTGAGCGCGTTGGAGCTGGGCGGCATCACGGCCGAGGTCGCCTCGCAGCTGGAGGGCAGCTACGGCATCCGCCCCGTCCGAATTCTGAGCGGGACGTACATGACCAGCCTCAACGGCCTCGGGTTCAGCATCTCGCTGCTCAACGTCGTCAACACGGACATCGGAGGTCCCAGCATGATCCAGCTGCTGGACTTCCCCACAGAGGCCACCGGTTGGTCGTCTCCTATCCTCAAAGAGACTTGGGAGGCCAAGAACGAGGCCACGAGGGAGCAGGAGGCGGATGCCGGCCAGGCGACCAAGCCCAGCGACCTCAAGTACGACGCTGCTGCCGCAACCAAGGCCATCACGGCCGCCCTCCAAAGGGTCATTGCGGCCGAGCCCGAGATCACAAAGTACGACACCGTCGTCGGGGACGGCGACTGCGGCATCGGTCTGAAGAGAGGAGCCGAAGGTAAGATGATGATGCCCTCCCCCCCACCAATACTAAAACCAAACAAAAACTTGTACGTATTCCCGCGGTAGCATGCTGACACAACGGTTTCCCAGCCATCCTCAAGCACATCTCGCAGAAGCCCTTGACGGGCGATGCCGTCGTCGACCTCGCCTCCGCGGTCCCCGTGGTGGAGAACACCATGGACGGCACCTCGGGCGCACTGTACGCCATCTTCCTCAACGCCCTCACCGGCGCCCTGCGAAGCCTCGCCCCCGGCGCAGCCGACCCGGGCGTCTGGGCTGCCGCCCTGAAGCAGAGCAGCGACGCCATGTCGCGGTACACACCCGCGCGTCCGGGCGATCGTACCCTCGTCGACGCGCTGTACCCCTTCGTCGACGTGCTCGGGCAGACGGGCGACGTGAAGAAGGCCGCCGAGGCGGCGCGGGCGGGCGCCGAGAGGACTAAGGGCATGAAGGCCAGCCTGGGCCGGACCGTCTACATCGGCGGCTCGGGCTTTGAGCAGGTGCCCGACCCCGGCGCGTGGGGTCTGAGCTGCTTCTTTGCCGGTTTGGCGGGCCTCGAGGGCGAGGACGGCTGGGAGAAGCTGTAAAGGGTGTTATGGCGGGTCTGGTCTGATATCAGTTCATATTGCGCCTGTAGGATATCCTTGTGTTTTTTTCTTTCCTTCTCTCTCAAAATTTCCTTTTTTCACTTTTTTCTTTCTTTTTTTATTGTAATTCTTTACTGCTTGGAAAATAGCGTCGCAAGGGGCGGCGGATGAGGGCGTGGGTTAGTTTAGTTGCACATATATGGATGGACGAACGCTGGTTCGGGTGCCGAATCGCGGGGAAGCCGGATATGAAGAAAAGAAGAACCCAAAGAATCCAGATTGTCGTCAACGCCTATCTCGTCCCTTTTTTTGAAACAAAAACCACTCTACCGTGGGTATTTTTTTGTCGCGCAGTCTTTCCTCCCAGCTTGGGTTCGTTCGCTGCTTTCCATCAAGGGGAACATTTGTCCCCCCCTTTTCTACAGTAGCAGTAGCACCCGTCGACGTTTCATTTCGTTAGGCTTGAGATCCCCCCTTCCATACTTCCGGGTACATAGTTGCCCTTGTTTTGCTCCTTTGCCCGATATAACGCGTCGTGTTTTGGACGTTTTCGTTGATGACCATGTATGGGGGGGCGGCACCAAGACTGACACTCTCAACTCGCTCTCGTTCGTAACCGTTAAACTCCTTCAGCTCAGAAGAACCAGAATGACGCTATCACCACGGAGGAACCTAAGGGATTGTTAGTCATCTGCTAGCAGGCCGGATGAACTGGATGCGACGCGTTGAATGCGCTATCCAGAGGTTTCATGTTCATGGACTGACATCTTGCTAATGAAGCGGTCTTTGTTGACGGGGCGGCCCTTCTTGCCGTTGGCAAGGCGCGGGGTCTCTGTCCACATCTCCTGTAGTTCTAAATGTCAGCACACCACATCTTTCCTTGGGCCCTCAATAGGGGCGAGACAGGGTGATTCGGGTCCGTCGCACCTTGACATTCTCGAGAACCATGTTGCAGTGCCTGTCAAAGGCCTTGACGCGCGCAAGAAGCTTGCGGTTGTTTCGGATGGAGATCAGAACCTGGGTGTGGCTGCGCACGGCGGTCTGGAGGATCGAGAGAGGTCCGGCACTGAACTCATGCTCCTCGAGCTGGGCGATCTCGTACTCGGTGAGCTCGTTGCGGGTCTTGGTGAGGAGCTCCCTAAAGGTGGTTTGTTAGCAAAGAGAATACCCCAGGGCAGCATTCATGCGGAGAAACACGCACTGGATCTTGGGATCGGTCGACATGATGGGCAATTTCGGGGGTGGAGGATGCGTTGAAGGGTGTGGATGATGTATGTCGCGACGGTTGCTCTGCGATGGACCTAGGTGTAGGTGGGCTGCAGCAAGGCTGAAAGAGTTTGGCAGTCTCGCGGCTCAGGCCGCATAATGCTGCTCTGATTGGCGGGCCGCTCCAGTGAAGTCGGCGCTGGAAAAAATGGCCCCGTTCGGAAACCCCAGCGCGAACATGCGCTGGAAAGCTTGCACCTTTGGAGGTTTGCTTCAGTGGAGGTTTTCGCTGCGTGCCGGCCCTGGTCAGTGCACTGACCCGGCCGCTGGAGCCGTCCAATTGCCTGAGGTGACAGACCCATGGGCATCCTCGGCCTCAATTTTGAAGTGGGTTGAGGAGCATTGGAAAACCATTCCCGCGACACCGTTTCTAAAGCTACCAAACGACCCTCCCCGATCCTCACGCGCACCCCCCTCCCCCTCTCCCTTCTCCTCTGTTCCACGAGCCTGCTACCCCTCAGTCGATGCGCCGCTTGTCCTAGACGAGCGCATTGGCAGCTGGCGAAATATAAATGTTCTCAAGGACGATTGCAGTACGAGCCAGGCCGGCCGCAGTAGCTGCTTCTTGCCGGAGCTGCAGCAGGGGCTTCGGTATGCCTCTCAGAGCCAAGATTGTCGCCGCGGAGGCTTCATCACGCGCACAGGTGAGTCGGTAGTTGCGCCTCTCCTCCGCACCCGCGACATGATTGATTGACTGACATGCCAACCCCTCGTGGCAGATGTCGACGAAGGTTCCGCGGGAGTTCAAGCAGCTCCCGGAGGACGAGGCCGACGATGTTCTCTTCGACAGCCTCTACGGCCTGCGGTCCATCCAGCTCAACCGCCCGAAAAAGCTTAACTCCCTGAACGCGAGCATGATCCGTAAGATTCTGCCTAGACTGCTCGAGTGGGAGAAGTCGGATTTGGCAAACGTGGTGGTCATGAAGGGAGCGGGCGACAAGGCCTTCTGTGCCGGTGGGGACGTTGCCGAGCTGGCCAAATACAACAAGGAGAGCGAGGACGGATGGAAGAAGAGTGCCGATTACTTTGCGCTCGAATACAAGCTGGACCACTACATTGCGACGTACGGCAAGCCGTACATCGCCTTCATGGACGGCATCACGATGGGCGGCGGTGTTGGATTGAGCATCCACGCCCCCTTCCGTATCGCCACTGAGCGCACCGTCTTCGCCATGCCCGAGACGACAATCGGATTCTTCCCCGACGTTGGCGCTTCGTTCTTCCTGCCCAGGATGGCTGGATCCGTCGGCACCTATCTCGCCCTGACGAGCGAGAGACTCACGGGCGCCAACGTCTTCTACTCGGGTGTCGCCACCCATTACCTGCACTCAACCTCCCTGCCCCAGCTGGAGTCCCGTCTCGCCGAGATTCGGTTCCGCGACTACGACTCTCAGGAGAAGCGCCTCCAAATCATCAACCAGACTCTCGAGGAGTACGTCACCGGTCTCCCGCACGACGAGCACATCCAACTCGCCGGCAAAGTGCGCAAGGCCATCGACCGCTGCTTCAGCAAGAACAACATTTCCGACATCGTCTCGGCCCTCGAGAGCGAGACTGGCGCCACCCAGAAGTGGGCCAACAAGACCCTGGACGCGCTGCACAAGCGGTCGCCGACAGCCGTCAACGTTGCGCTGAGACAGATGCGTATCGGCCGTGGCTGGTCGATCGCCGAGACCTTCCAGCGCGAGCACCAGATCGCGACCAAGTTCATGCAGCACCCCGACTTCACCGAGGGCGTAACGGCGCTGCTCGTGCGCAAGGAGGCACCTAAGTGGCAGCCGGCGAAGTTGGAGGACGTCACGCCCGAGATGAATATCGCGGAACCCTTCTTCGAGACCTCGGATGAGACGCTGCAGCTGCTGAACGACCGCGATTACAAGGAGTACCCGTACCCTTTCTTCGCCTTGCCGACCGAGAAGGAGGTCCAGGCCGTCGTGCTGCAGGGCCAGCACACCCCCAAGGAAGTCATCAAGACGATCGTCGATGCCAGAAACGGTCGGGAGGGTGTCAAACAGGTGGTGAAGGACATTGTCGACCGCATGGTTGTCGTTAGGGAGGATGGCCGCGCCGCTTGGCGCGAGACTGCTACAGAATAGATGGCTGTTTGGAGGCGTCACCGATATGTTTTTGAGCATTGGGTGTGTATAACATTGTAGATGCTTTGCCACGTGTCTGAATACAATCAAAAGCGGTATATCACGTCTGTCGAGACTTGCTTCGGCTACTACAGCGCAGAGTCGTGCGAGTGACGGACTGTTTGGGTCGCCACGGGTGGTGGGTGGAAACGAAATTGGTATCACGCATGGAATGTAATGGCTCTCGACACCACGATGGTTGTGCCTGATTGGTCCGATAGGGGTTTCATAGATTCGTTGCGGAACTTGCAGAAAGGCTGCATTGCTATTGGAGTCGATGGGAAAAGTTGGGGTAATGATGGCTTCATCTGAATAGGTAAGTTGGGATGCTGCGTGCTGTTGCCTGGGGGTGCCTCAATTATGGTTGGACGCGCCAGATGGGTTCGGACCTAGGGACCAGCCTGAATCCCTCATCGGGAACCACTCAACCCTCAAAAAAGAAGCAACTGGCCCATAAACAATGAACTCGCATGGCTTCGGTTGCGTCACCGACTGATGGCTGCCAGACTTGTGTGTGTGTGTGTGTGGGTGGGTGGGTGTGGGTGGAAACTGAGTCACAGATATCCGTACCAGCGCTAGCGATGAAAACCGCCTGTGAACGAAAAGGAATGACACAGGAGTTGTAGGGGGTACCGAGTGAGCGGCACGCATCGACAGGAGGAAATCGACCTGGTCCGTGAGATTGTACGGACAACCCAGGCGAAAGACGGGAAGAGAGGGGACCTCAGGCTTCAGCAAGTGGGCAAGTATAAAGAGGGACCCGGACCCCCGCCGCCTTCGGTCAGGGAAGCAAGACCTGCTTATTTTCCCCCTACTGTTTCTCCTGTCATCTTCTGTGAGTTCCGGTGCTTGGTCCGCCCTGGTTCTGAGTCGCCGGTGTCAGGTCCCGGTTGCAAGCACAAAACCCGACGAAGCAAAGAAGGGGGAATCGGCTGGTCAGCCAGAAGACAAGGCCCCACCCGCCCCCGAGAAGCGAGAGCAGGGGACCCACTCCCGGCATTCACTCAGCAACCGCCCCCATCCGAAAACCCAGCTCAGGTCTCGGCCGAGCACGGACCATCCGAGGAGAGCACCACTCAAGCGGCGGACGAAAACGTGCTTACCTACCTACCTACTGGACGTGTTTTGGCGCGTTCTGGATTCAGCTGCAGCTGAAGTTCGCGCTAACGCTTGCTGCTACCCCTGGCCCAACGTCGCAGCGCTCCCACGCCTATCCCGGGCACCTGCAGTCTTGTATGGTGACTTTTGCGTTACGTACCCACTGTATCTTCACTACACGCGACACAACCTCACGTCTTCGTTGTGGTGTTGTTATCGCACGCCTTCTGGCCGCGATTGACAATCCCAACTTCAACATTTTCGGACGGTGTGATTCGGAACTCTCAACTCAATTGAGTACTTGATTCACCCGATTGTCTAGCCTTTCACCTCGCCGAAGTAGAGCTCGACGCGAGCCCAAACTTGTTTCGGAGCAGCCGTGCTCTAGTCGCGCAGGGGCTGTAAGTGGTTTGGTCCACTTATCAAAAACGCGACTTACACCAAAGGACGCGACTCCTTCCACGGCCACGGCCATGATACCCGCCCCGCGGTTTCTTACGTGACGCCTGCACTTTACCACCTTCACTACAGTACTACAAACACCAGCTGCCAACCCACACCCAATCCTCTTCCTCCACTTTCCTTCTTTTTTTCCCACCCTAGGTCATCGCCCTTTAACTGTGCCGGCACTCGACATCGCCGGCTTCCCGTGTTCCATATATCTCTTTTTCACATTGCTCGCGTCGAATACCCCGTCGAGCTGGACAAGCACGCAATTTTCAGCGAGAGCTTCGCCTACCATGGCGTCGCCATTTCCTTCAGCGCCCATGGGTAACTGGGGGGGTAACGGCCAAGCCGTCCCGCCCCCGCCTTTCACTGGCCCGGTAGAGAGTGGTGACGGCGGTGTCATCATCAAGACGATGGGCCGTGAGTGAATCCTGCCTATGCTCTCTCTCACCCTGGCGTCTGCTGGATATGCTGACTGGGAGACGCAGTCAAGGTCACGTACGCGTTTGCCGACAGTGGCGAGAGTTTCCTGGCGCGGTACCCCGAGCTCCTCACCGTTCGAACAGTAACGATTGACGACAAACTCACCGTCGGTATGGTCGACCTTCAGATGTGTGTTCGGGCTGTGGTTAAGTGTAGCCCCGAACTTCTTAGCAACGCCACCCGCGACTTCGCCGTCTACGCCTACGACTATTCAGAGCCCGATGAGCCCTTGGTCGGCCAGGGCCTGCTCGGCTGGATCGTCAACAACTCGGACGGAAAACAGATCATTGGTCGCGCCACAAGGAATCCCCTCTCTGCCTTTAGTAACGGTATCAAGGAAATCCTGGAGATCAAGTTGAAGTTGAAGCCCGTGGCCGCCATGGCCCAGCCCCACTACGAACCCGAGCCTCGACCCGACCTTCGACACTCTTACCAGCGCTCCGAAAGCCATACGAGCGTCGAGATACAGCCCGCGAGGCCTGCCGAGGGAGCCCTCACGCCTTCGAGCCACGCCGAGTGGAACTCGTTTATGCAAGCGAACCCCCAGATGAGCAATCAACCTCACCCGCAAACGGCCGCATTGCCACACCAACCATCAATGCACCCCGACTCACAACACCACCAGTACCTCCAGCGTAGCAATTCTTTTACCTATAGCGCGCCGCAACCGCTACCGCCGACACAGCAGCAGCAGCACCATCAGCAAAATCAGCCTCAACATCCTCAGCCTCAGCCTCAGCCTCAGCCTCAGCCGCCGATGCAAAATTCTGATGGTCCTAATAGGGTGGCCCCAACCCCTGTTGACACAGCAACCGAGACCCAGGTCAACCCACCATCCAGACCGTCATCCAGGGCATCTAACACATCCAGAAAGTCGAGAGCTACGGGCCGACCGCGTGGACGCCCTAGAAAACAGCCAAGGGCCGAGAGCCAAGGCAACACTTCGGGCTATGAGGATGGAACCGATGGTGATGACGGCCCAGCCAAGAAGAAGAGGGCCACCGTCATGACCCAAGTCACGAGCAATATCAATGCCCCGTTCGGTGGCGGCCCCGAGTCCCTGCGGGTGACCGCTAGCACGGCCGGCTCATTGCGAACCTTGAGGCCGATGGGCATTTCCGTCGAGGCGCCCATGGGCTCACACATGCAAGATGTTCCTAGAGCACCGACGCCAGTACCAGAGAGAGGCCCCATGATGCCGCAGACTGGGAAGCCAACCAACAGTAGCAAGCTTCGACGACAATCGACCTTGAGCCAGGCTGCGACCCCCCCCGGCCAACCACAATATCCAGAGCCGCCATTTGCTCTGTCCCCAAGCCAGCAAGACGGCCGCTCTCCCGACTCAGACGCCGTATCTCCCGCATACTCCGATGACAGCCCCGCCGCTATAGGATCATCGCCGCCAGTCCCTCGTAACACGAGGTTTGTTCGGTCCAGTCCGCCGGCATCAAGCCCCATCCTTCCTCCTATGCCAATGCCTCAGCCGGACTCAGGCTTCATGAGCGGAGGAGTAGATGATGTTTTCGAAGCCGATGGGGCCAGACTTCAGCTTCCCAAGCCGGTCGTCTTGCCATCTGCGCGGAGATCAAACTCCAATAGTACGAAAAAGCGGAGTGCTCAGCCACCACAAATCCCAGTATATACTTTCCATCTGGCGACGCAGCCTTCTAGTGAAATGGACTCGGCACCGAACAACAACAACAACAACAACAAGCAGGTTACGTCCCGGCCTCCCACCTCGACGCTACCACTGGAGTCTTCGTTACCTCCACAGCACGCTGCCAGCGACTCGACAGTCACACTCCCTCCGCCTCCGCAGCCCGCGGAAAAAGAGCCTTCGCCACAACAACAGGAGCATGTTGTGGCGGCGAACCCTGACGTCCAAACCGACAGTCAAATCGCTCCTAAAATTGAGGCGGGACTGCCAGGCGAATACCTGGACATGGGTCTGGAAAAGCTTGCCCAAGCAGTGCGAAACATGTCGCCAGAGACCGTTTTGCCGGATCCACGAATGGATCCGGCTGTGTCCGCGACGTTTGCCAGGCCATCTGCGCCACCTTCTCTTTCACGGTCTAATTCCTCAGGTTTTTCGTTGGCTCTTCCTTCGGTTCCGGCCAGCGACCCCATCGGTCCTGTCGCCTTGCCAGCTCCAGCTCTCCCACAAGCCACCTCCTTCTCGGAAGCACCCTGCCCGCCAAGCGACGCTTTGCAGCCTCCAAGATCACCACCACAGCCTTCCAAATCGAACAAGAACTACGTCAAGAAGCAGGCCATCAGAGAGAAGCTCCTGCAGGCGATCGCGAGTGGGCAGACACCCATGTACTGCAGCAACTGCGGGGCCATTGAAACTCCCACGTGGCGCAAGATATGGTCTCAAGAGCATGAGGGCGTACCAGAGTTCACTGAATTCTCGGATAAACCTGGAAGGATCACCGCCATCTTGGTCTTGGACCGGGATGCTGATGAGAAGCCGATCAGATATCAAATCATCAAGAAGACGTTGTCGCCTCATGAGGACAAGGCCGACTGGAAGGATCACATGCTCTGCAACCCCTGTGGCATCTGGCTGACCAAGTGGAAGTCGCATCGGCCACAGGACAAGTGGGAGAAGGACGGCGCTCGCCTCGGCCAGCAGAGGCGTGCCCGGGGCACCGGTCGCGCTCCACGACCGCCCAAGACGAAGAAGTCCGGTTCGGCGAATCCACTCAATCCGACGTCTGAGGCATACTTCACTACGGATCCTATCGGACCTGACGACCGAGGAGCTTCGCCAATGGATGAGAGCAGATCGCGTGGCGTCTCCCAATTCAGCAATGTCAATGATGCTTCTCAGCGATCAATGTCCCAGTTCTCGGCATCTCAGCCGCCGGAATACTACGGCTCACAGCCAACGTCTCCTGGGAATGTCTCCAACCCTGGGTCGACCCACTCTAGAGGCAGTGGCACGGCCAAGAGCCCGATCACCATTGACAACACCGATGTGCAGGGCATGGGCGCAACTCGACGACTCCTGTTTCCCTCGCCACGGAAGGGTGGCGTCTCGAAGGCACTGGGCGAGCTTGCCGTCAATGTCGTGCAAACAGTACTCGAGCCGAACCCACCAGTTGTAGCTGCCCAGAACAAGGAGGTTACTATAAAGGAGCATGGTCACGGCGCCACGCCTTCCGGCGGCTCTGGTGCGAATAAGGAAAATCTTGCTGTTCCCGAAGACGATGCTCTCGAAGACCTCTTCAGGAGTCCCGGCCTCGCTCGTCCATCAACGCCACCCCCTCGAGAACCGGCGGCCAACAACGGACCCTTCAAAACCCCTACCCGACCGACGCCGAGCCACCGACCCATCACTAGAAGTGTCACTAGAAGTGTCTCGCGTTCGTTAAGGTCGGGTGATCTCCTTCGTTCCCCCGCGGCTGTGCGCCGCACACCGACGCGGACACCCAGGTCGGCCAAGAACCCAATCCGAAGGAGTCCTCGTCTGCACCACGACGAGTTTGCCCAGATGGAGCTCGCATTGGAGGAATATCTCCAGACGCAACCTGTCGATCATCAATATGACTCTGACATGTTGGAGGCAATGAATCGGGCTTTGGCCGAGTCTGTGAACTCTGCCGGTTCAAACTTTGATATCACCAACATGGTGCTCGATTCGAACTGCCAGCTTGAATTCGGTGACCTATTGGGCCCGCCATCTCGGCCTACCCCACGACCCGCGCGGCAACAAGCGAACGATTATGAGGATTGGGATACATGGGAAAACAACGTCCGTACGCGTCAGACGGCAGACAATACCAAGAACCAATAGATACCGAGGCAGCCGTGTTATGCGTTGAGTTAGTACAGTGGATAGCATCCACATTGAGTGTGCGGAACGTACTTTGACGCGATTAGCGTAGCATTGCGAGGAGTCTCATCGCATTTTATGGGTTTGGAAGGGTTACATTACAACACAACACTACGAACATGATATCTGGGAAACGGCGTTTCTGCACATCAAAGAGTTGATGATGCATTGGTGGACTTAGATGATGATTCCTCGGCCTAGGCGCCACTAGATTGGCATGCCATCAGTTGCGTTTGTTGCTTTGTTTTTATGTTTTAGCAATGCCCTGGGTCCTAGACCTTGATACCAGCAATACAATTCTTATCAGTACTACTCTCATCAACTAGTGCTTGCTGTATGTCTGATTCGAAGCCTCCTGGGGATGCGTATGGTCTCTCTCCTTAGAGACGGTATATTAGGGGAACATACTGACATGATTGCTAAGGGGGGGGGGGGGGGGGGGGGGGGGGGGTGTTCACCCTAAGGTGATCTCTCTCCACGCCTTCCCCGGCTCGAACGACGCCAGCTCAAAGGCCCGCTGGTAAACCTTGGCGAGCCCAGCCCTTTCGGCAATGATGTGACGGTCGTCCCAAACGATTAAAAAGGCGTAATATAGTCGCCACTCGGAGGCCTCGCGGTCCTCGGGGACGTAGTAGTTCCACGTGTCCAGCTCCTCCATCGAGAAGTCGCGGGCATCGGAGATGGCCGCAAGTTCGACAACTTCGCCCACGCTGTCGGACCACTCGTCCTCCAGGATGATGGTGCCGCACCAGTCTCCGTGGGCGTCCAGTAGGCCGAAGCGGTGGAGGCCCGGCTCCAGCTTGGAGGCGAAGGTTGGGCCGGTGCGGCTCTGGCAGGACAGCCGGAAGAAGGCGGTGTACGTCCAGAAGTAGAGGCATTCCTTCTTCAGAATGCTTGTGGTTGGCATGATGGGTTTCGTCTCGGCGTCATCCGAGATCGGTGGTTGTCGTCGTCCGAAAGGCCTGCTCTCTGCGTTTTCCCTAGCGTACCCGTGCCAGCGACTTGGTCTGGGATGGCACTGGCTGGCCGACCACACGGGTATGAGATTTGACTCAGTGGGTGTCGTTTGCTTCAGCTTATACCACACGACCCATGTATGGGATTCTAACCATTCGTGAAGGTTTAGCAATGTGCCGGAAATCATGGAGAGGCGCCAAATGGAGGCGCCGAGCCAGGCACTCCATGACCAGCTAGGGATCCTGTCTTCGCCCAGGTCTTTAAGTCTCCGCCCAGGCGTCTTCTTCTCCCACAGTAGTGCAAAGTCGAAATAGGAGTCGGGCAGTCCGTAAAAGAAGGAGGCTCGGAGTGGAGCGCAGAGCATAGCCGAAATCCCCTCGAACGCCCGTAACCGATCGGCTTCGTAAGTCAAAAGTCTGCCACTGAAAAGCTCGACATACTCGACATAGAGCCGGACCGGGTTCTTCTCGAATGACTTCAAGGGTGAGCGAATCATCTCCAAAGTCCATGACGAGGCCAACGCCTCCGAAAACACCTCCTCAGACCACGTTGCTTCACGACACTGGAAGAAGACTCTGTTCTCGACAAATATCATGGATCGTTTGGAGAGCATCCTCTCTTGAAAGGTCCACGCTCTGCTGTTCCAGGCAGTGTTTTCGATGAGACCCTCAACGGTCTTGGTTGCCACAAGTTCGAACCCTGCACATTGAACTATCGGTTGCCAAGCTGCTCGAGGACTCGCAGGCGATCCCGGGATTCCGTAATTAGAGCCGTCACCGGCTGCGGCGCAAACATTGAGAACCGAGTTTCCATATATACGGTCCATCATCGGGAGAATGCGCTGCATCTCGTTGGTGTCGTTTTGGACGATACAGAGGGAATCTAGCCAGATGTACCGGATACCCAATGACTTAACAAGAATCATGGCGTCGCGGACAGTCTTTGGAAGATCAGGCCTGTCAAGCTTCAAGGAACCCTTTGAACTGAATTCGGTGAGAGTCTCATGAGTTAGGGTGAGCTGTCGACCGAGGCCCCACACGTAGCTAAGAGTTGCGTATTCCGTAACTCGAACACCGCTTCGAGAGCTAACAACGACCGCTTTGTTTTCCAAGTCAATAAACTTGAGATTCTCAAGCATCTCAAAAGTTTCGTGCGGCGTTTGATGAGGCCGACATCCGCTGACGTGGTGTGTCTTGCAAATGTCGAGCCAGCGTCGAAGAAGAGCTATGCTTGCTTGGTCAGGAGGTATTTGACGAGCCAAGAATGTCCTTTCAGTGGACGGAGACGTCGATTCGGGAGACAGAAGCATGATATATGAATCCGTGAAGAGCCCCGCGGGACTGAAGACTTTCAAGCGGCGGGTCGGCGGTGGGTGCCTCTTCCCGGACCCCGGGTCGTCCAGAAGACGACCATCCAACAACCACTCGACGGAACAGCGAACCCGTGTGCCTTCGTTGGTCCAACCGTCGCCTCTGGAGATTTGGGCCGCACGAGACCGGCTCCCGGTAGATGCGCTACTCAAATGCCATTCATCAAGATGGACAGCGTGAAACAGAAGCCAACAAAGCGAGCAACTGTCCATTCGTCTGTAAATTTCGTCGAGGTAGCCTAAGTCCTGAGGTTGTAACCCGACGGAATCAAATGGGGCTGCAAGACGTCCCGAGAGAGTGTTTTCTGTGTGATGTTTTGACACGAACTTTTCTGCGGAGAGATTGAGTCGGCTGCACGTTGGACACAGCCTGTCGACCAGAGGAGGCTTGTCCCTCATACTCAGCTTCGGCGTGGCCTCGGCTGTGACAGATGGCTCTTCATCTTCTGGCCTGAACATGGTTTTTCGTAGTGCCGATTCCTTCTTAAGGCAGCAGGAAGTTTATCGCAACTGAGGGTTCGAAGAAGGATGATCTGGACGCAAGGCTTGGTCTCGGGCGAGATCAAGAACATGGACATCTCAGAAACCCCCGACCCATCTCCTGCGATTTGTGTCATACTGCATGCCTGGTGTACGCGGCTCCTTGACATCGTGGTTGGCTCGCCACGGTGCAAGGTCCAGCCTTCCATGCATGATTGCCAATTTCAGGCGCTTAAACATAGAAGGAGCTGCAGTCGATGTATGGCTTATGCAGCAATCACATTCGAGATGGTATTCGAGGAAGCATCGATGTAGGTGGGTAGCGGCAGCAATGACCGGGGGTGTGGAGCCGGCAAAGCTTGGACCATTGACGACCCACTCGCTGGTCGGTTGGAACGACCTCGTTTTGGGTCAGTCTGGGTACCTGACTTTCTCACGACCTCTCAAGGAAGCTCTCAACATCCAACGCGGCATATTCTAACCTCAGTAGCCCTTTTCCCAGGAACTCGGGGCCATCATCGAAACATATGAACTTTTTGGAATATCAAAGAACGTCTCAAAAACAGATACCTAACAACAACCGTAAATTCGTCATATCAGACACCACATCTCGTTTCCTCTTTGGCATTCTTTTAGCTCCAGAGTAAAGTCATCTACTCATCTTCAGTCACGACCTTCGTCCCGTTTTTTTCTCTTCCTCACAATGTCAGACGATCTCAAAGACGAAATAGAGGCTCTCAACTCCATCTACGGAGACGACACTCTTCGGCCCTCGCCGCCCAACTACATCCTCGTCCTACCCGGCGGCCCGGGCGCCACGTCCCTGACCATCCACTTCTCGGACTCGTACCCAGACGTGCCGCCGGAGGTCCTAGGCACCCACAGCGCCGGCGAGAACGCTCCCCGCGGCGCTGGCGCGCGCGACCTCGCCATCTTCCGCGAGGCCGTTGCCGCCGTCTACCAGCCCGGCGCCGTATGCCTGTTTGACGCTGTCGAGGAGTTCTCGAGACTGCTAGAGGTGCACGCGGATACCGAGCCGTCTGCGCCGTCGCCTCCGCCCCGCGAAGAGGTTGAGTACGAGACGCAACCCGCGCCTTCGTTCCTCTCGGAGGAGCCGCCGTGGATCGCCTCGGAGCCGTTCGTCGAGCTCAAGTCGGTGTTCCTCGCCCGCGCCGCCCCCGTCACCTCGCCCGAGCAGGCCGCTGGCTATGTCCAGCACCTTCTCGCCACGGACAAGAAGGTCCGCACGGCGACGCACAACATGACGGCGTGGCGCATCCGAGGACCGAACGGTACCAGCTTCCAGGACTGCGACGACGACGGAGAGACGGCGGCCGGGAGCCGCCTGCTTCACCTGATGCAGTTGATGGATCTGTGGGATGTCATGGTGGTGGTGTCACGCTGGTACGGTGGCCAGAAGCTGGGCCCGCGCCGGTTCGCTTTGATTAACAGTGCTGCGCGAGACGCTTTTGTCAAGGCCGGCTGGGTGGAGGAAGCTGGGCAAGGCAAGAAGAAGGGGCACGGCAAATGAGACGACGCGCGCGCGCGCGCTGTGTTCGACCCATGAAGGCGCCACACCTCGGCCCGGCAGATCGGAGCTATGGCATGTCCGACAACAAGGCTTAACGTGGAGGACAAGTCCCCAATTGACATGTAAGCCGATACGATGCGTCACGAGAGGCTATACATGGGTCCTATCGCCAGAGACTATATTGCAAACGGGCCAGAGAGCGGAGATCAATCATTCCGAGTTGAGGCCTGGGTGGAACCAGACCAGCATCGCAGAGACATACAAAGTTGGTATCTACCATCAAAGAGCCATCCTCCGAAACGCCGACATGCCCGCGAGACTTTTCCAAGAAAGAAAAACCAAGGGAAAAAAGCCAAATTGCCAACCGCCTAGACCAGTCCATGCTAGTACACTCGTCCGTTCATTCAACTTCGTTAACTCAGCACAACGGAGATATCATTATCATCATCACCCTACTCCCATTCCGGGTTGCCTCGGCAATGCAGTCAGTTCCCTGTGGTGGTATGTGCGTGACTCAAGCCTTGAACAACTTGGGCGTGAGAATCTCGAGAGCGCGAATCGACTGTTCGCACGAGAGGATGACGGCTCCGGCTCTCGCGGTGGAGAGGTAGGAAAGCCCTGCGCTGTCTCCCATGCGCATTTCTTGCACCAGGGTGCCGGCCACGCCGCAGACGATACCAGTGGCTTCAAGCGGAAGACTTTCGAGATCCAAGAAGATCGGGGTGAGGTTCGTCTTGGTGTCCCCAACGAGAGAGTCGCCAAAGAGGCCGAGCAGCGACTTGTCGAGCAACAGCGACGGCGGGTCCTCCTGGGCTAAAGTGATGGAGATGAAGCGGGGTCGCGCCGCCAGGGCCGAGATCATGGCGGTGTACAGCTTCGCGTCGATGTTGTCCAGCCAAGTCTGGCGGTGGCTGTTGCCCGTCACTTGACGGCTCAGGGAGGGTCGCTGGGTGTGGGACAGTTCACCTCCGAGCTGGGAGGTCTCCCGCCCCGAGCACTGCACCAATAGCAAGTCGTCCTCGACGTAGGGCGATACACTCCTCTTCTTGAGCAGGTCAAAGGTGCGCACCTGGAGCTCGGCAACGGTCGAGGGCGGAGGCGTCAGCGGTGGGCCGTTGTTCTGGCTTGGGCCGCGGGAGTGGACAGAGGCAGCGGGGCTGACGAAGTTGGAATTGTTGTCCGCCAGTTCGAAACCCCGGGCCAGCAATGCCTTGACCACGGTCTGCCTGTCCTTGGTGGGCACGAGGATGAAGTCGGAGTAGTAGGTGGTGATGAAGAAGATGGGGATGCCGGCCAGGGCCAAGGGAGAGGTCAATTCCATGACGCGGCCGGCGGCATCCATGCCGGCGCTAATGACGGAGAGGACGAGGTACGTGTCTTTGGATATTGAGACAGATTTGGCAATGTCTTTGGGAAGGTCGTTAATCGCGGGCTCAAAGACATTCTTGGCCCACGAGCTGTGGCAGACGATGGAGCACTCCATGGGAGTGACGCTGATGTTGAGGAAGCCATGCTGGCTCTCAGCGTTCAGCCCTTCGAGCTCATGTTCCGGTTCGCCCTTTGACGCCTTGAGGGTCTGGGTCTGGGGAAGAAGGACGCGGAGGATGGGCTGCAGTAGCACCGAGTAGAGATCGAGGGGAATGTGGATGAGGGTGTAGTTACCGTCCTGGGACAGCGCACGCGTGGTGTTAGTGAAGGGTCTCACAAGGGACCGAGCGAGACAATTGTGTCATTTTAGCTCCGAGAAGGTGCAACCGGGCGGGATGCAGCCAAGCAGCGTCGCAGCGGGGGACAAGCAAAGCCAGCCCCGCATTTTAGGTGGCCGAGTCTCTCGCTCTTGTGAGGATGCCGATACGTCCCTCTCTCCCCCCGCGCGAGCGCAGTTGGGGAAGAGAAACAAGAGAAACGAGACACTCTGAGAGTGAGAGGGAGACACAAGAGCGCGTGGCGACTTACGAGAAACGAGACCTGGGCGTTCATCGTGACGTGAAACCTTCAGGCGGTAGAAGGCGGGGAAAGTGCGTTTCTACACCCTTTTCCCTTTCTTTTCTAGAAGAGTTGGATTTCGATGCACAGGAAGCACAGTCGGGTTTTACCCGAGGCTTTGCGTCGAGTGATATATCGGAGGAGGAGGAGGGGGAGATAAGGGCGGGCTTGGGTGCCCTTTCTTGTCTGTGCCTCGTGCTTGCTGGCTTCCGATCCAAAAGTTTATATAGCTGCAGGCTTGGTTGGTTGTGGTTGTTAGTCGGGGTATTCCCCCCTTCTTGGACCCAGATGTTTTCCTTGAAAGAGTCAGGGTTTCAAGCTGTATTTCTCGGTAGCCGTGATTGACACGGGGATTCGTCGATTCCTGTTTGTTGTCTCTCTGGTTCCCCAACTCTGTGTACTTCTTTGCGTCCGGTTTACTTTTGAAACTCTGCGGAGGGTGGAGCCCTGGACAAAAGGAGGAGGAAGAGGAAGAGGAAGAGGAAGAAAAATATGCGAGAGACGGCCCAAGTAGCAACGATATGTTGTTACTGTTGACAAGAGATAGCGAGGAGGAGGGACAGAAAAGGGAGAAGGAGGCAAGAAGGGTGGGATGGGGAGGGGGGTGGGAAGGTTAAGTAAGACGGAATGCAGATTGGGGGGAAGAGGGGAGAGAGGGCGAAGGGGAAAAGAGGAATTAGGTTCGATGAGATGGGACGGACCCTTGAAGACGAGCTAAGGCGGGCCAGACAAGCTACTTACCTACCTTAGGTAGGCAGGGCAAGGCAAGGCAAGGCAGATAGGCATGCAGTCAGAAGCACCTTCCACTGGGGAGGGGCGCGGGTTGACAGTGACACACATGGAAAACGAAAAGGAGCAGTAGCGCTGTGGAAGTGTGAGTGATGTTGGAGTTGGTGTTGGCGGTCCTTCTTACGACGGCTGTCCCAGGGCGCACTAGAGCGAGCACAACCGTGCGTCCAGATGCCGGGGTCCGGCAAGTGAATCACGAAATCGAACTAGAAAAAAGGAAAAAGGAAAGAAAAAAACCCCCCCCCCGTAGTTCCTGGCTCTTTCTTCCTGGGGCAGTGCGTGCGCGTGCCAGTTCTACGATATTTCGGCTTGTGGTTCCAGATAGGGTGAACTGGATCCTTCTCCATAATGCCACAGATAGCGCTGGCCCACCTCCCAGGCGGGTAAGGGCACCTATGGCCCCTCTTTTGCGCCAACGCTCTTCGCTGAGGTTCATCTTTCTCTTCTGCCGCTTTCCTTTTCCTTTCCTATTAGTGATACTATTTCCTCATATACCCGCCTACCTACCTACCTACCTACCTATCTACCCACTGCCTATCTGTCTTGAAGTGTTGTGCTCTGGGCGTCAAGGATCGACACGCTTGCTGTGCACGCAGGGATTGTGTGGAGACGACCAGCCGACGACGGGTTTGTCTCGTTGCGCCGGGATGCATTCAATGACGCCGGTGACTTCACACGTTCCGTCCTGGCGGACAACCATCCATTCCAAAGTGAGGGGAGTTGTGCAACCCAGGCCCAGATACAAGAAGATTGAGTCCGCAGAGGCAAGGTTGTCGGCGCAGCTGGGCAGCATGACATGGCGGGGTTTAGCAGGGGGGATGGATGTGTGTGGGTGTGGTGTGATGCGCCTTTCTGGGACCCATGATTGCGCGCATCTTTGGTGGTGTGCGTCTTGTCAGCGCGGCGTCGACGGCGAGGATGCCGAGAGAAAGATCGAGACAGCCAGACACACAGGCGAGTTGAAAGGGTGCGAGCGCTTTTCTCATGGGCGGTTTCACGGAATATCGCCTGGCCTAGATCGTGTCCTTTATGTGTTATCTGCTCAGTTGCCGGATATCGCGCCTGAATCCAGGCCCTGCGAGAAAGCCCATCCTCGCTTCGCGCACCCAGGCACCGGCTAGCCGTGAGGATGTCGTGGGCGAGTGCGTGCGGCGGGCATTCAGCGGGCGCCCTCGAGTCAGGGAATTGGGGGTCCCTCCTCCATCTACCCATCACCCGCCCATCCATCCATACAACACAGTATTATGGCCGCGGCCCCGGTGTAAGTGGGAGAAGTTGAGCCGCCGCCTGGGGTCCACTATCAAAACCCGACTCTCGAGTTTTCAACCCCGAGGTGACGGTCCAAACCATTCGCAACTACGAGCAGATATTGCACCTTCCCGCCGATGATCAATGTGTGAAAGTCATGGTGTCGAGACTCGAGACTCGAACGACGATGCTGAGACCCGAGGCGCCGTGCTAGTCCGAATCCCGTCATCCTGACGGCCTGGACTGGACTGTTTGGGCCAACTGATCATCCTGTCGCGATGTCGTCCGGGGTTGGTATTGGGCAGGCAGGCAGGCAGGCAGCTTAAACGAGCCAGCTCACCTCAGACCTAAAACGACGACAGGCATTCGTTTAAATCAAAATCAAAAGATGGTACCGGCACGCATTCGTAGATGAGATGGGATGGGATGAGACGGATGGGGGGAGGGCTGGGCGCAAAGGGAAAGAAGAGGAAAGGGTTTAGCACGCCAATTGGGGCGGCGTGCAGGAGACTAGCGGGGTTGGTTCCGTGGGGGTTTTTGGGAAGAAAGCTGTTTGCTGGGTGAGTGAGCATGACTTGGCGTAGACCTGGAGCGGAAGAGGTTAGGGGATTCGGGGAGTGTCTGGAGAATTGAGAAGAGAGACACAAGAAACCTCCATTTGGCAATCCATGATGCAGCTAAGGCGACTGTACTTACTTACATTGGCTTAAAGGATCCCAACCCAGGAATCTCTTCACAGTAGGTAAACAAACCATGATGTAAGACAGGGAGGGAAGCAAGTACTCTGTACCTACTTGCCTCCCCCCAGGTACCTTACCTGGCAGAAGGTCAGGTAGGCACCTTCACCTCACAAGACCTTCCTCACCCCTCACCTCACCTCACTTCACCGGCTTGGTTCTACCACTCCGTCACCTCTCACTTCTCGCTTCTCATCACGAACGGAAAGTAACAACGACGGGCGTCCCTCTCATACGCACACATCCGTTGCCTAATCCAGAATCCCGGCTGGCCTCGGGCATCGCATCGAGTCGTCCACAGACGTCGAGCGACACCTCATGTGGGGGTAATTGGAACATCTGTATCCTCAATTCGGGGATGGATGACTGGGGCCCACGAGGCACTGAAGCAGCTTCTCTTTGGCGATGGCATCTCCAGCCCGCCAACCCTCCACCTCATCCTCATTTCCAACTTTCGTTTGGCCTCGCCTTGGCTTGTCGAACCCCAAGCCCTATTACTTGACATCTCAGCTGGCCCTTCCAAACGTCGAACGCCATTGCGTCAGACCAAAAGTTTAGCCATAGACCATGCAAGGTGCATGTGGCGGGCTGTAGGAATAAGCAAGTCTTTTTTCTCCCTCCCCCGGACGCCAGGCCCCGCCGATCGCAGCGGTTCCTGAACCTTGTCCCGAACCCTTTTCCAATCCCAATCACATTCAGCATTCTTACTGGCCCAATTGTCTGTCTGCTTTGTTCGAAATCGGCGCTCATGCAAGCTTCGTCGGGGATAAGGACATGGATTCTCCAATGACATTCCTCCTATCCCCCCCTCCCTGCTGGTCGGACGACTACTGCAAGCTGCCGTGACAGCTATGTCGTCCGGGTTTCCCGTTATCGACAAACCGGCCGGTGGCCGAGTTGCATCGAGACAGGAATCAACACCTCACTGGCGCCATATATCCCCAAGGGAGAGCAGTGCATACCTCGGTGGAGGGAACAGGGGGGGCCCGCTATCGTGCACTACAAACCCACCCATCCCAGAACTGGATCCTGGGATCCGATCCCTTCAGCAACCGCGTCCAATGCTACCCTACCCCAACGCGAATACATACAGTACCCTCGAATGGCCGCTGCTAAGCGTGCTGCCGTCGATCGCTCTCACGCATTCGTTGGCAATCACACCGGCCGCTCAAGTCTGGCGGCCGGGGGGGACCTGACTCGCCGAGTGCGTGGCTTGGTTTACCGTTAGACAACCACTGGTGCACGACCAACCGAACCACCCACAACTCCTGAAGAAGCTGCCTTGTGACACTCTCGCCGTCCAACGAGACGCCTGCGGTCTACTTCTGACAGCCGCCTTTGCCCCAAATACTCGGTCCCTGCTGACATGCAGGCAAAGCGTCGGAGGTTCGGCAGGCACGCCATGCGCGTCAGCATCGTCACCGCGCGCACTTATGACAGCATCGCACACTTTTTCCCCTTCTTTCTCGGGAATACATGTCCCCCTCCTCCTCACAATGTCACTGAAGAACTGGGCACGATTACTGGGTGACCGACCAGATGTGTGCGGATAATCCGCCGAGGAAGCAGGGAACCCCAACTCGACATCGGCATCCGGAGGCGTTTTGTGTCCTCGCTATGCTGGTGCTCCATTACCGGCTAACGACGACATGGAAGGAGAGGACAAACCTCCACTCGACTGGAGATAGGTGACATTCGCGGTGCCGTGATCCATCATACGGCCGGAGCTTCGCCGAGGCCGAGGCCCTCAAGTTTCGGGATTGAGTCTTTTTCTCTCTCTTTCGGCTTCAAAATCTTTGCGGAAACTTTTTCGCGTTTTTTCTTTTCTTTTTTCATTGCCTCTGGATCGTGCTTCGCCAAATCTCCGATGAAGGCCCCCCCCCTCCCTCTCCATTCGTCCGTGCTTCCTCGACTTATCTGTGCGGATCAGATCGTACCCGTCCCACGGATCCACAGATAGGGACCCCGAACTTGTCTGGCGAATGTGTCGTTATCTAAAGCTATGACTGTCCGTCCATTCTTCGGCGGCTAGCTAGCTCCAGGACCCTGTAGGGCTAGGGGAGGGAGAAAGAGAGAAAAAATTTGAGTCTTGAACTTGAGGTTATACGAAGTTGCTGTGAACGGCCGAGGTTGTCCCCGTTGAACCGTTCAGGGTTTCGGCACCGCTGCCCCGCCGCCGGGAATCCCTCTATGGCAATGATGTGAGGGGTTGAGCCATGGTGTGTTGTGGTGTGCCTCATCGTTGCGTGCCCGTCTTGCCTTCGTGCCTCCTGTATTGAACGTACGTGGGTGGGAGAGCCACGGGTAGGCTCTTCATCAGCTACAACCATCCACACTGACTGATGTCAATCTCATGCGTGACATCAAGGCTCGAGGTCGTGCGGCAAATAAAACCCCGCGGGTTACCTGCTTGCTGCAATAACCGACGACGTCGTTGCGGGCTTCTAGCAGCGACGGGTCGTGTGTATATACACGTACACGCTGTTGTCCTGGACCGACGGACGGGCTGCCCGGTTTTGACGACTGCTACTCATGCGACTGCATGCCCAGTGCGTATAGGACGCGGTTGTCTGCTAGCGTCTGTGGTGTATGCCCTGTTCAAGCTTCCTACCGCTATGTTGGCTCGCGAGTTTGCCGCTGGAAATGTAGACTATCAATCAAAATGGTAAAGACACTTGATTACGGTGGAGGGTCTTGCGACGTGGGAGACTCGAGTCAAGGTAGGAAGAGGGGACGGACACGCCAAGTCGGAAAGAGACGTGCCGCGTCTCCGCGGGTTCTCTATTTCTTGATTCCCACGACCACCATATTCCTCGGGCTCTCCTTGTAGTCGAAGACGGTTTCGACCCAGCAGTCCCGGACGACGTCGGTGTGCTCCCGCAGGAACAGCCAGCGGTCCGTGACGATGAGTGACTCGACCACGGTCGCGCTGAAGGCCATCAGGCTCCACACTGCCGCCACCTCCTTCTTGCGGCACAAGTAATCCCGCTCGTACGCGGCAATGTCCTCGTCCGAGATGCCCGCCATCTTGTCACGGATGACGTCGCTGTACTGGCTGTACTCGCGGTTCGTCGTCAGCTTGGCCACAGCGCCGCGGACGTAGTCCTTGAGGGACCTGTAGCACGCCTTGCGCAGCGAGCCGATGATGACTGGGTTCGTGCTGGTGTTGAAGGGGGACTCATCAGGGCGTGCGTCGCCGTTCTCGTCGCTGGCGGCTTCGTTGTCATCCGCGCCGCGGTGGTAGACCTTGTTGATGACGCCGCGGTCGAGGAAGATTTTTTGCAGGACCGCGCGGAACAGATGCCGTGTGAAGAAGTCGTCGCTCTCGGTCTGCGTCCAGTTCTGCGGCGCCTGGCAGGCCATCATGCGCGCCGTGATGTTCATGCGCACGCCCTCGCCCTTGTACGTGGACAGAGTCTCGCTGAGGGGGAAGCCCTCCGGGTCGTGTCGCGCGGACTCGCGGACCACGCGGCCGTTGAGGGCCTGTAGGCTGGGCCGCGCATAGGTGTACTTGTACGTCGGAGGGCCGAGCTTCTCCGTCAGGAGATTGTAGCAGCAGCCGACGATGGCAACCGAGTGAATGGCCGGGTTCATGACGAGCGAGCGGATGCCGTAGTGCGAGAGGTTGCCGCACGAGTGGATCGACACGGCCATCATCTTGAGCTCCTTGTCCTCCTCCTCCGGGAGCACCTCCTTTTCGATGCGCCCGATGACCTCCGTCAGGTCGCCGCTCTCCAGCCGGCCAACGACGTACGACACGGATCCCTTGCCCAGCGCGCGGTTGTACTGCGGCTCGAGCTCCTTGATGGGGCGGAAGTCAAAGTCTTCGACGGCGTCGGTCGAGGGCTTGCTGGGCACGTTCCTGACGGCCTCCGTGCCGAGCCTGTCGGCCTGCATCTGCAGCCAGAGCTTCTTGTTGCGCATGACGACCTCTTTGCTCGCCAGGCCGGAGAGGACGTCAAGACCCTTTGCGCCGTCGATGTTGTGCTCGCGGCCCTCGACGGCGACGACGTGGCGGTTGTACGGCGGCAGCGCCAGGGTGCGGCCGAGGTAGTTCTGGCCGCTGCCAAAGTCGACAAAGTGCGTCGTCTCCTTTCCCCAGCGGGACGAGATAGCGCCCGCGAGGGAGTCGACGTAGCGAGCGAAGTGGGAGACCTCATGCACCTTCTTGGGTTTCATGCCGACGGCGACGGAGCGCGAGAGCTTCGGCGGCGGCCTCGCCTCGGCCTGGGACGAGGGCGAGAAGGTCCTGCGCAGGGAGAGACGGCGCACGCTGCGGATGTACTCCAAGAAGCTTGGTGGCGGCGCATGATCCATGGAGTCCAGCCGGAGGGCGTCGAGATCGTCCCGCATGAGCATGTCTAGGAGGGCGCCAGTGTCATATGACAGCAAGAAGGGCTGCCACTCCTGCGGGAGGATCTGGGCGAAGAGGCCTGATTCATTTGTGAAGAAGTCGAGAACGTGAACGCCGCCACAGAGAATCTGGAATATGTCCGTCGTGGTCGCAAACTCGAGGAGCGCCGCGACATAGGCATCCGGCGAGGCGAACTCGTCGGAGCACGGGAGGGGCTTCTCTGGTATCATCTCTCCCAAGTCCACTTCTTCTCTTTTGTGTAGTGTGAATACACTAATTCGACCTGACGTATGCTCACAGACCGACGACTCCACACAAAAATCTCGGACAGCTAGGCCTTAGTGAGTGACTGGCTCAGCAATTGTGTTTGGTCGTGAGCGAGCGAGTGAGTGTGGAATGTGAATATGAACGGAAATCAGCTTACAGAGTACATTAAAAAATAAAAATGGGACTGATGGAGGGGATTTTTCTCGGTGAAGGAGGGGCACACCCCCAAGTTCCTGACAAGGGTTATCGGTGAGAGCACAGAAGGTAAGGCTAGTCTGGGCACTGTCGGGGAAACTCCGGACACAGTCGCCCCAAGTCCTGTACCCGATACTTCCCCGGCAAGTACCTTCCTTACCTGCCGGTGACCTCCAGGAGTGGGCCTACATCAAGGGGACGTAGTAGCTGTATCCGTACCTGTAGTGACAGCTTACAGCACCGGCCGGAAGCGCAAACGTCATCCCAGCCGCCGCCGTAACCCAAAAGGTAAATCGACGACAGCTCAACCAAAGCCCGCACCCCGAACGTCCAGCTTCCGATCCCAAGACACCTGCGCGATTGACCCCCAAGATCTGAAAGATCCGTGGTGCTTGCTGCAAACCAATGCGTCCACGGATGCGCCTTTCCATACCCCCATCGCCAGGATGATGTCCTCCGCCAACGAGGAGGATCCCTTCCTCCAGGTCCAACAGTAGGCATCCCCTTTTCCGCAGAGAGACAAAGCTCTTGAAAAATATGTCACTAACGACGACCGTAACAGAGATGTCCTCGCCCAGCTGGACTCGACCCGGCCCCTCTTCACCTCGTACCTCCGCATCCGCTCCCTCTCTACGTCCCCGACCTCTCCCGAGCTCGCCTCCGCCCGCTCCGACCTCGCATCCGCACTCGAGTCGCTAGCCGAGGACCTCGCCGACCTCGTCGAGTCCGTCAAGGCCGTCGAGTCAGACCCCTCCGCCTTCGGCCTCTCCCCTTCGGAAATCACCAGACGCAAACGCCTCGTCCAGGATGTCGGCGGCGAGGTTGAAGACATGCGCGAGGAGCTCGCCAAGAAGCTGGGCGACGCCTCCTCATCTTCCAAGGGGAAATCCGGCGCCGACTCGGACCTCCCCGACCCGAGCTCCTTCGCCATCGCTGATGGCGACGACCGCGACCGCGGCGGCGAGGATTACGCGGCCGAGTTCGAGCAGCAGCAGCAGCTCGAGATGATGCGCGAGCAGGACACCCACCTCGACGGCGTGTTCCAGACGGTCGGCAACCTGCGCCGCCAGGCCGACGACATGGGCCGCGAGCTCGAGGAGCAGCGCGAGATGCTTGAGGTCGTCGACAGCGTCGCGGACCGCGTCGGCGGCCGCCTACAGACGGGCGTCCAGAAGCTGCAGTACGTCATGCGTCGCAATGAGGACCGCCTGAGTAGCTGCTGCATCGCCGTGCTCATTTTTGTGCTGATTGTGTTACTGGTGTTGTTATTGATCTTGTGAGACTGGATCTGGAGCAATATGCTGCGAGACACACGCGGAAGAATGTGAGAGAAAGGGGGGTTCAGAAGTAGAAAAAAGGAGGGGAGCTACGATAACCCGAGCCTGTCGGGAAGGGATATGGAGTTTCAAGGAGCGTCTGCTATTTTGGACAAAATGTGTTTACTGCTGGGAGGTCTTCATGTAAGGTATGGTAGATCGTCCATCCAACAAAAGATACACACAATTCTAAAATGCTCTGGGGGAAATATCATTTCCTGCTCCAGAAGTCCCCTTCGCCCATGCGTGGTCTGAATCAAACTCGTGGCCTCTCATCTATGGGAGAGTTCGCTCCTCGCCCGTCTTTTGTGTACGTGCGCCCATCCATGCTGCTCGGATCTCCAGAAACGCCCGATTTTGTGTGCCCACCATTTCCGATATAAAAAAGCCGGTCCTCCCCTTTTCTGTTTCTGCATAAATGTGTTCCCCATCCCTGCCTGAATTCGCCGCCTCTACGCCACTTCTAGGCCGGAGTCTCGTCGTAACACGTCAGCCAGAACCTGCAGCGCCTGGGCAGCAGTGGCGCCCGGCGGAGCCTTCTTTGGAAACTCTACCAGGGCCATACGCAGGGCGGCGATGGCTGCGTTGCCGTAGAAGTTGATAAAGCGCTGCTCGTGGCCGTCAATCATGGACTTGAGCACGACGTACTGGGTGTTGGAGACGAGCTGCGGCGGCGAGTTGACGATCTGCGCCATGGCCTTCCAGTAATTGGTGGGGGGGTAAGGGTTCGTCTTGGAGGCCTTGCTGAAATCTCGCAATGCGATGGCCGCGAAACCGGCACCAAGGCCCGTCATCCTATCGTTGTGCGACTGCTCGGGGATCCAATTGTCGTTCTCCTTCTTCCAGCCGATGGCCCTGCGGCCATTCTCGGTCTTGTCGCTTCCCCTAGAGCCGAACAAAACTGGGCAAGCCACGCGGAACTTGGCGATGAGAATATCAATCATGGACCCCCCGCGCCATTGGTAATCTTTGTTGGAGAAGATCTGGGCAGTCACGATGCCGACCGGCTCGGCCGACTTAGGATTCGCACCGCCTTCGTTGGCGAACTGCTGAATAATCGCCTTTGCGAGGATGTTGAGGAGATAGATGAACAGCGCTGGCAGCTGCGGGCCGTTATTAACAGCACCTTCGACTGGTTCTCTGTTCTGCTGAACGTAGGTGTTTGCGTCAACAAGAGGCGAAGGTACTCTCCCATCAAGAGACTCGCGCAGAGCGCCGTTGATGGTGTTGATCTGGCGCATGGTTAGCATCTTGATAGGAAACTAGTGGACAAATGTCTTACGGGAGTAACGTTTGCACCCTTGCCGGCTGTCAGTTGCCCAATAGACTTCCTGATCTGCCTGCGCATGTCTCCCAGCTTGCCCTTCAATGGGGACCCAGGTTGTTTCGACAGAGTCTCAACATCCCTTCTCAGTTTCTTGAGAGCTTGGTGTATCTCGGTGTATCGGTCGGCGGTAGGCAAAGTGGCGGGCGCGGGCGCGGCTGCTTGAGTGACGGGCTTGGGTTGCGCAGGCTCGGCAGGCCTTGTCAAAAGCCCATTGGCTTGGGCAGGCGGAGCAGATGGTTCTTTCGCAGTCGGTGGCGAAGGGACGGTGGGAGGAGCCTTCGCGGCCTGCAGAGCTGGTGCCGGTGCACCCGTCAAGGGAGCTGGCTGTGTTTTCGCGACTGCCGCAACAGAGGTTTCGGTTTGAGCGGCCGTTCGCTCGGTCGTGCCATTGACGTGAGGCTCTTGCGGCTTCTTGGGCTCCGGCTTGGGCGGTTCGGGTTCGGGCTCGGGTGGCAGCTGAGGGATCTGCTTCGCCTTGAGTTCTCTGAGTCTCTGCTGCTCGGCGCGCACCGCGGCCTCGGCCTTGAGCCGTTCCTCTTCCTCTCGTTGCAACTGTGCTATCCTTCTTTGCTCAGCCTCCAGCCTTTGCTTCTCTTCCTGCAGTTGATGCACCTCGTAGACTCTCAACGCAGCGAGGCGAACGCGCTCGTGTTCGAGCTGGGCAGCAGCGAGGGCGTCGCGATGGCTTAGCTCCGAGTTCCGATTCTCGGCGAGGAAGTCGGCGCCGAAGGAGCGCTCGGGGCTTGAATTGACATGGCCATTCAGCTGGCTCCTCCGCGAGGGAGACGAATGCGCCATAGTTGGTCGCACGCACAGGTGACTGCCAGTCGGGACGGCGGCGGTGGTAGTGAAGTGTTGACCGGGTCTTTACGGCATCAGTGGGGTCCAGCGCGGGATGCAAAACTGCACCGGCAACCGAAGAGGTAAGTAAAAAAGGTCAACCCCCAGAAGAAATCCGAACGGGACATGCAACGAGTGACGTCCGCGGCGCGGCGGGCTGGGGAGACGAGGCTTGGGTGATGGCTGGAGTACAGACGAGGCTGTGCTTCTCACTCGTTTAGACCGTTTGGGTTGGGTGTGTGTCGTCAACTGGACCGGGTAGAAACTGTCGAGTTCAGGTTGGGCGCGGCAGTGGTGTGGAGCAATGAAAAATAATACGATGTATCAGGCGCGCTTTGATGTGGGAAAATGCTACCGTTCGCGGCGAGTCGGGACTCCTTGGGGAGACTTCCTCTAACCCCTGCTGAACTGTTACCCTGGGCAGTCAGTTTTGCTGCTCGCAGCTCCAAATACCATGGGGGTGGAAAGGCCAGAGAGACGCACCAGCGTGTGGAAAAAAAAAAAAGGAGACGAGGGGGGACGCCGCTGTGGTTGCAGCCTGAGTGGAGACGACGGCAGCTTGCTGAGCGAATAGTGAAGAGGAAACTTGACGGATTCCGGTCTAGCGTCCCCGATGGTTGGTAGGACCTCATGTGGGTCCGCATCCCGAAGGCTTACTGCCGGGCGGTCAACGCTGGGAGCGTCTGGTCTAGGTATCCAGGTACTGACTACCCTAGGTAGGTATGTACCTTGCTTCGAACTGGAGTCGGGGCCGGCCCAAGTTTCCAACTGAGGAGAAGACTGAAGTTTGAATCTGACCTGTCTCGCCTTGAGTTTCCCTGCCCTGCCTTCTCTCTGTTTGTTTTGTTAAGGCTTTGACATACGGAGTCGGCACATGGACAGGACCGTAGACTGGACGGAACGTCTGAGAGCAGGGCATGACGGCCAATATCTATAAACCTTGGATCGGGAAGGGAGATTAGGTGTGATGCCATTGAGGAGGAACAACATCGAGGAGGTACGTAGTGACTCCACCGTTGCACCGGGGGGAAAGTGTCAATCGCAGCTCCGGATGGCTGCGGGAGATGCTGCGGTGTGCTGGGAGCGTTTGGGAGCATGCTTACCTAGGTACGAATACCATCACCACATAGCAACCAGCTCGGCTGGCCGGTAGGGTCTCTGTCAAAGGTCTGACGCAGTATCAATTTGGAAACACTGGCGTACTCTATCCGCCGTGCACCCTTCGATAATCGACTTGAGCCCTGCATCTGGCTCCCCATGCATAGCGCTGACCCCAATGTACCTAGCAAGTAGCCGCCGCTTGATGGTCGCCGACTATGGCTGGACTTCTGGAGACAGGGTTCATGGCCTGAGGCGACGGAACTTGGCGGACGTCGCAGTTCGTTCTCAAAGCCTCTCCCTCCCTCTCTCTCTCTCTCTCTCCTCTCTCTCCCGCTCTCTCTCTCTCTCTCTCTCGGCGCGCTTGTCCACCTACGTAACGTGTCTGGGACATATGTGTACATATTTTTAAGAAAGAGTTAGAGAGAGTGCATGTGCATGTGTAAAAGAGAGGGGATGCCTCGGAGGTAAATGTCAAGGCAATGCGCTACGACGAGGTACCCATCAGCCAAGTACAGAGTATCCGAGGTGCTGCTACGCAAAAACGCGTTACCTGTCCTCGAAGGCTCGAACCCGGCAGCCCTGACCTGGTCCTCTGTATCTGGCGTGCGGCGCCCGGCGCATCCTCCCCACTCATGTCGAACTTGGATGGAGACCTCTGACTGAGTCTTGACCTCAACCCCAAGTCAGGCTCGTCGAGGGACAGGTACCTCCTTGCTTAGCTATCCGTCCCGCAGAGTGCCCTGCCTTTGGGGATGCCGCCATGATGTACCCTCCAGCTTGGGGTAAGGTACTCTACCGACGACCTAAGCTAGCTGGTAGGCTGACTGTCCAGATTTTGATGTGAGTGCGCCTGGTAAATGGATTGTCGTACTGCGCAGGAACAGGAAACAGTGACTGGGACTGGAAATTGGGAGTGCTTCAATATTTCCCGTAGCATCACTCCCAATCGCCGCGTCTCCCGTACCTACGTAAGAGACTTTGCCTCCCTACAGACTCCGTGTGGCCATCGCGCATCTCTTTTCTCACTAGCGCAAAAGGTACCTTGCCATACCTCGCTACTTACCCAACTGCCTAGGTACCTAACTACCTACCTACCTTACACAGAGAGAGCCCAGTTCCAGTTCCAATAGTGTGGTGCCCGTACTCGGTGCGGTGCCGTGTTGCTGAGGTGCTGCTGTCTCCCTGGTCTCCTCCTCGTTCGCTCTCCTTCTCCTCCCCCCCCCCCCCCCCCCCCCCCCCCCACTCCACACCACCCCCGACTCGCCTTTCGCAACAACCCCCCCGTCGCTTTCTCTCAGAGAGGACATTCCCATCCTGCCTCGTCTTCTCTTCACGTCGTGTCTGCCTCATCCGTTTTTCCCACCTCAACCATCACTTCGCACACTCCTTGCGAGCTCCCTTCCCTTTCACCTCGCTCTTCTCGCCGACAAACCACCAATCCTCTTGTCCTCCTCCCCCCTCCATCCATACATCTCCAATCCAATCCCTCTTCGATCGATCAGACAAACAAACACCTTCCTTCCTTGAAAACCAACCACATCCACAAAACCCAAACACCAGAAGCCAAAACCACCACTATCCCAGTTCTCCACTGTCTTTAGTACGCAACTACATACGTCAATACGTGCCACATCATCCCACAAACCTCATCGACGTCTACGCCGAACCACCTGCTATCCGGCGCTGCCAGTCCTGCCCATCCGCTCATCAACAACCGACGCACTTGACGTGCATTACAATCAAAAAGAACCCAATCTTTCATCTGCTTGACTGCCCGCCATGGAGCAGCAGCAGCAACAGCAGCAGCAGCAGCAGCCGCCGCAGCCGCAGCAGCCTGCGAGCGGCGTACCGGGCCCGACCGGCCGCCGCCTTCACATTGCACACAGGAGAAGCCCCTCCGAGCTGACTCCGTTGATGAGCATGTTTGCCAACCCGGGTAGTAAGTCGATTCCAATCCCATCATCCTTCCGCCCTTCTTGATCGCCCATCGAGCTCTTATCAACTGTATTGCTGGCCCCCTCGCCTTCCATCATCTCCAACGCACGACAATGATGCTGACATTTCTGTCTTCTACGTAGTGGAACAGCTAGCCATCCAGCAGCAGATTGAGTTGTTGCAGCAGCAGCAGCAGCAGATCCAAGCTACTCAGCAACAATACATGAACATGGGCATGATGCCCCCCACGCAGCAGCTCGGCCCAGGTGGTGCATTCAACCCCCTGCAGCAGGGCATGGCGCCGCAGGGCGGCTTCCAGTTCCCCCAACAGCTTCCGCAGCAGAATGTTTCCATGGGAGGACCTCCTACCCAGCCAATGTCACATCGCCGTAATCAGTCGGCACTTCCCAACATGGGAATGGGCCCGCCTCCCGCTCCCTCGTCGGGTGCCTCCGGCTCCAACTTCAACGATGCCGCTACCGCTGCTCCCGGCAGGGAAAACTCCGGTGGTCGCGGAGGTCGCGGCGGTGGCGCCGGGGGGGGTCATCAACGACGTCATTCCCTCGCCCTTGCCGATGCGAAGAAGGCGGCAGAGATCGCCCAGCAAAAGCGTACCACATCGGGCTTTCAGTTCCCCATGTCCGGTCCCTCCAACGAGACCGGTGCCGATGGTGGCGCCTCCGCCCCCGCCCCCGCTCCGGCCCAATCCGAGGCCCCAATTGCCCAGGGTACTAGCGCCGGTCGCGGACGCGGTGGACACGGCCGCAGCCAGAGCATGGCTGTCAACGGCCGTGGTGGCGGCGGCGCTGGCCGCGGCGGCTTCTCTGGCGACTCCAGCCAGAACGACTTCGGTCGCCGAGGCAGCGCGACCGGTGGCGGCCACGCCAGAACCGGCTCTCGTAACTTTGATGGCAACTGGCGCAACCAGGGCGGCAACCAGGGTCAGGATCAAGGTGGCTTCCAGCCCGGCCACCGCACTCGTGGCTCCATCAACCAGTCCATCTCCAATATTGGAGCTTTCCAGTACCCCGGTCAGCCTCAGCTGATGCAGATGCCCGGTTCCATGCTTCCTATGGGCATGTACCCCGGTCAGCAGCTGAACCCCATGCAGATTCAGCAGCTGCAGGCCCTTCAGGCTGCGCAAATGAATGGCCAGCAGTTCGTTGGTCTACAGGGTAGTCAGCATGCTGGCCAGCTTGGTGGAAACCAGCAGCAGCAACAGCAGAGAAAGACCCTTTTCACCCCCTATCTCCCCCAGGCTACTCTCCCGGCTCTCCTCGGCGACGGGCAGCTCGTGTCTGGTATCCTCCGCGTGAACAAGAAGAACCGCAGCGACGCCTACGTTTCCACCCAGGACGGTTTGCTCGATGCCGATATCTTTATTTGTGGTAGCAAGGATCGCAACCGTGCTCTCGAGGGCGATCTGGTCGCCGTCGAGCTCCTCGACGTCGACGAGGTCTGGTCGCAGAAGCGCGAGAAGGAAGAGAAGAAGAAGCGTAAGGACATTACTGATACCCGCTCTGGATCGACCAACGGACAGAGTCAGTCATCCGGTAACAACGATGACAACACTCAGCAAGAGGGCGGCATCCGCCGCCGGGGTAGTCTGCGCCAGCGCCCTACCCAGAAGAAGAACGACGACGTCGAAGTCGAGGGCCAGAGCCTGCTTCTCGTCGAAGAGGAGGAAATCAACGACGAGGCCAAGCCCCTCTATGCTGGCCACATCGTGGCCGTCATCGAGCGTGTCGCTGGCCAGATGTTCTCGGGTAACCTTGGCTTGCTCCGACCCAGCAGCCAGGCTACCAAGGAGAAGCAGGAGGCCGAGAGAGCCGCCAGAGATGGTGGCAACAACCGTCACCACGACAACCGCTCTCAGGAGAAGCCCAAGATTGTTTGGTTCAAGCCTACCGACAAGCGCGTGCCGCTCATTGCCATCCCCACCGAGCAGGCGCCCCGCGACTTCGTCGAGAAGCACCAGGACTATGCCGATCGCATTTTCGTGGCCTGCATCAAGCGCTGGCCCATCACTTCGCTGCACCCTTTCGGTACCCTCGTCGAGCAGCTGGGCCGCATGGGCGACCTCAAGGTGGAGACCGACGCTCTTCTGCGCGACAACAACTTTTCCTCGGACGAGTTCTCCGAGGCTGTGCTGCGCAGCGTTGGTCTGCAGGACTGGTCTCTTGACAAGGAAGATGAGGCTGCTTTGGCTGCTCGTCGGGACTTCCGTGACGAGAAGGTTGTTACGCTCGACCTGAACGGTTCTCCTGAGCTTGCCAACGCCATCCACATCAAGACCCAGCCTGATGGCAAGATCGATATTGGTATCCACATTCCAGATGTCACTCACTTTGTCAAGCCGAACTCGCTGATTGACCGCGAGGCCAAGAAGCGTGGCACTGCTGTTCACTTGGTCAACCGGACCTGCGCCCTGCTCCCCCCCAAGATCGGCGGCGAGGTTTGTTCTCTAGCCCCTGGCGAAGAGCGCCTTGCCGTCAGTGTGCTCTTCCGCGTCAACCCCCACAACGGCTCCGTTGCGGAGGGTGATGCCTGGGTGGGCAAGAGTATCATTAAGAGCACTGCCAAGATCACCATTGATGAAATTGACGCTGCTCTCAACGGCCAGGCTGACTGGAAACATGAGTCCATCCAGCTTAAGGATGTTCAGATCCTCAACGTGAGTACCTCTGAATCGTGCAGCTACATGGGCTTCACTAACGATACGCAGGCTGTCGCCCAAAAGTTTACCGAGGCTCGTCTGGGTGCTGGTGGCGAGCCCATTGCCCCCCTCAGGCTTCTGCAGCAGCTTGACGATGAGAACATCCCCATCAAGCACAACATCTTTGACTCGACTCCCGCAACGGAGCTCGTTGAGGAGCTCATGCACAAGGCCAACAGCTATGTTGCCCAGCGTCTCGCTCAGGCTCTCCCTGAGAAGGCTCTCCTTCGTCGACAAGGCCCACCCAACGCCCGACGCCTGCAGACCTTCGCTGATCGCATGAACGCGATTGGCTACGAGGTCGAGACGTCTGGCAGCGGCAGCCTGCACAACAGCCTTTTCAAGGTCGACGACGCCGATGTCCGTAAGGGGATGGAGACGCTCGTTCTCAAGTCGATGCAACGTGCCCGATACTTCATTGCTGGCAAGACGGCCAAGCAGCTGTGGCCTCATTATGCCCTCAACCTACCTCTGTACACTCATTTCACCAGCCCCACCCGGCGCTACGCTGATATCATCGTCCATCGCCAGCTCGAGGCTGCGCTATCCGATGGCAAAATCGAGTACACGGAAGACCTCGAGAGCCTCGTCAAGACCATTGAGTCTTGCAACACCAAGAAGGACTCTGCGCAGAACGCCCAGGAGCAGAGCATTCACATTGAGTCCTGCCGCGAGATGGACAAGAAGCGACAGGAGGTCAACGGTGATCTCATCACTGAAGGTATCGTCCTTTGCGTGTATGAGTCGGCCTTCGACGTTCTCATTCCCGAATGGGGCTTCGAAAAGCGCGTGCACTGTGATCAGCTCCCTCTCAAGAAGGCTGAGTTCAGAAAGGAGAAGAGAGTGCTCGAGCTCTATTGGGAGAAGGGCGTGCCGAGCTCTGCCTATGTGCCCGAAGATGAGCGCCCCAAGGCTGCCGCGTCCGTTAGAAACGCCAACGCCATGGCTGCCGCTCGTCAAGCGGAAGCCGCGGAGCGTGCCAAGAAGGAGAGAGAGGAGGCCGCGCGTAAGCAGACGGAGACGGGCACCATCTCCACCGACGACGTCGATGCGCTCTTCGACGACGATGACGACAACGCGTCTGACATCACCGAGGCCATGGCCGGCGCCTCGTTGGCCGAGAGGCCCACGCAGAGCGTTCCCGGCTCGCCGACTCGATCCGATGCTAAGCCTCTGCAGCGCACGAGATCCGACTCCAAGGTTCCTGCGCCGGAGGCTCCCGAGACCCGCCTGTCGAACAAGGAGAAGTATCTCAAGCTCTTCAAGCTGCGCGAGGAGGGAGGCGAGTACATTCAAGACGTGACGGAGATGACCAGGGTTCCTGTGATTCTTAAGACCGATCTCTCCAAGAGCCCACCGTAAGTTGGACCCATTATTTTCAGCGGTTTTATTTCTTTCCGTTTTTTCTTTTCCTCTTCTTTTTTGCCATGAGAAACGTGCTAACATGACGCAGTTGCTTGACTATTCGCTCTTTGAACCCCTACGCCCTGTAAAGTGGTGTCTTGATATGTACGGTGTCCGATAGGTACACAGATTGGCCACTCCCACGGGACAGACGAGCACATCGAGGGTCCCCGGAGTTAAAATACATCATGAACGGTGTAGAAAAGTTTGGGTGAGAGACGGACGATACATCACGATTGGAAGGGGTAATAGGAAGTTTTATCTTCGTCCCTGGATGAGTCATTTAACACAAAGGTCGGAAGCTGAGAGGGAGGCGGGAGATGAAATAGTAGAGATAGCGTCCATCAGTTCGTAAAATGGCACATTCAAATGCACGCTTTGACGCGCGACCCGACCTTCACCGGTGGAGGGATCGTCTAGGTAAGCTGGCTCGATCAATCAGTTCCGGTGAGGCGGCAGAGTTCGTACGACGAGATAAGCCACACGGAAGATGGTTCGCCTTTGCCGGGGAACAAGGCGACCCTTGCTCCGCGTTGCAGACGGCAGAGTTTCAGCTGCGGTGGTTGACAGGAGAGCCGGTTTGGGATCTGACGTGACGACTTGTGCCAGGGATCGGATCTGGAAGTGCAAAGGGTGGCCTACATCGTAGAGGGGCAATGGGGGTTCAAGTGGACCGGAGACACGGGGCCGAGGGTGGGGCTGTTCATGAAGCATCTGGGCAAAGCAAGCAAGTAACGTAACCTTGGCGGTCACGGAGCGGAAGACAACGTTCGCTTGGGGGAGGGGGAAGGGGACTCTGAGAGGGTGAGAGACTGTGGGAGGTCTCTTGGCTTGGTTCCCACTCTCTGTCATGCGCATGCATGCTTACTGCGCCGTTGAGTCTGTCTACCTTTTTATCTACATCCTATGCGGTAAGTCCCAACTCTAGGCCTGGTGTTGCGCAGGGTTAGACTGAGTAGCTTGTCCCTTGTTAAAACGTTGACTGGCTGGAGTGAGGCCTGAGTCTCTACTGTACGTGAGTGCCCAAATGTGCTGCTGCTGGGTCGAGTATGATTGCACCTCCGCAGTCTACCTACCCCCACCGTCGAAACTTTTGCATGCAACCACAGAAGCAAAATGGCTCCGAGGCAGATGAGTGCACTGCATACCCGTACATACAATAAGTCCCCAGCAACCCCCTTGTTGAGGTAGCAATGCTGCCCCCTTCTCCAAGTTCCATAACATGCGAGAAGGGGGGGGTGGGGTCTGCAACATGTCCAAAGTTCAGACAGATTACTGATGTTCAATGAGATCTACGCGACGATCACCAGGAAGTGAAGCATATTTTCGTCCGGTTCAAGCAGAAGAGCCCGGCGTGATCATCATTTTCATTTACATAGCAGTGGGAGATCTTCCTCCGACAAGCTCTGAAGAGAAGGGGGGGGATGGGTTATTCAAGTTATTCCAGATTGGGCCCGTCACCGGATGTTGGATACTTTGATTCCGGCTCAGCAGCCTTGTTTGCATGGTCGAGCAGGGCTTGTCCAGACCTAGGTACTTCAAATTGCTGCGCAGCAGTATAGCACTGAGAGCCGCAGCGCTTTGCCTACCAAAATGCCGGGACTTCGGAAGGACGGGGGCGCTTTAGTTTGTTTCTCTCCGAGCCAAATGGGTTCAAAACTTCTGCGGGGCGAAAACAGGTTGTTTCCAATTGCCTGGGCGATGAGCCCGAAGGTGGTGGGCAGCGCGGGTGCTGCAAGCCTTTGCTATGCAGAAATCGCTTGATAGGGTAATGACGAAAACGACGACAACGGACGAAGAAGCGAGGGGGTTGCGTATGTGTCAGGCGCGCGCGTATGCAGTGTGCATCAATGAAAGATGGCGGAGTCATGATGTCGTACGGACTAAACTGAACGAGGGAGAGTAGCCATGGCCCGGGTTTCGAAAGCTTATTAACAGGACAGGGTTGAGGTTGCGAAGGTGAAGCTTCTCGGTACTCTCCTCCGTTCGTGGAAATGGGCGACGGGAAGGTGATGAGCGTGGCGGGCGGATATGGCTCCCACACGACTCGGGTCACGGGTGGACGGAATGGAGGCTAGCTTCAAATCGAGCAAGACGAGCCCTGGGGTAGAGAATTAGGATGGTCCCGTTTTCCTTCGTTTGGTGCTAGATACTTGGGATGAAGAGGATGCTCCGAAGCCCAGGAGAACTTTTGAAACGGGCTGTAAGCCCTGCAAGGTCTTAGCTTGCCGAAACAAGCAAGATGATGAGATAACCTGTCCAAGTGGTTAGCGGCCATCCGGTGTCGCGATCTTGTGAGGAAGACAAGGTGAGGACAGACCCGAGACCTGCTTCTAGCCTAACGGAGAAGGGAGCATAATTTGGCCAAGCTGAGGAATGTAGCCCATGTATTTTCCGAGTCTGATATTGAGCCCACCTGCAAGGAAGACTGGACGTCTTTTTGTCCGTAGTGGCCGCCCGTTGATAAGCTTAGATGGCTAGTGTGCTGAGACGGTCTGGACGTGGCACTAGGCGGTAAAACTGGCTGACCGGCAACGGGGCGGCGAGGTCAATGCTTGGGTTGCAGAACTACCCTCGTACTGTGGACCTCGGAATTGCGGTGGCCGCTCATTAATGAATTTTCCGGGTGACGCTAGGCTGCGAAGCCCATAATATGGGTTGCTTTACGGTCGTTTCCGCGAGGGCCAGATCGTGAACGTGTCCCGGGAGTTCGTTTATGGGCGTCGAGTCAGGCCAGGCTGCATACCCGGATACGACCCTAGAGCCAGGCCGCAGCATTTCTTCTGGTTTTTTTAATAACAAAATATGTTGACCCAGACAGGCAATACCGTTCAATGCTAGCGCGGCTCTCAAGATGACGAACGGCAATTGACGAGGCAAGACAGATGGCCTATTGCAGAGGCGCCTCGCAGATCATCTGCCTGGACTTACAATGCGTGCCATCCCTGATGGATACAGAAGGATCAGTAGCCCTTAATCACATCTGGCACACGACAACGTCAGAAGGCATCGATGATAGTGGAAATGAGATCCATCTCCTTGTCGCAGGGTGGCGGTGGCATCTTGCGCCGGGAGTTTGAATAAATGCAGGCGGCTCGCCCAGGAACACAGACTAGTCGGATGGGAGGATGCGAGTGATTGTCTGGTCTTGGAAGTATGGGATGGACGGGAACAAAAACACCAGTAGGGAAAGGTGAAGAAAGGCTGCCCATGAAGCGAGGTTGAGGAATGGAAAGAGACGTTACCGAGAGAACGTTCCTGCAGAGGGATCGGTACGTACCGCACTGAGCCCAATGAGGCTCTATATCAAAAGGGGGCTTCACCAGCTCGGCAGGCCAATCACGTATTACGGATGCCGTCAGTGACAGGAGGGCCCGAGCGTCCACGGACCGGGGTTTCTGACGTGAGAGACGTATCACAATGGTTTCGGTTGACGGCCCGTTCGTGACCCGGGCTTACCTCGAGTCTTGGCCCGGGGGTCACGATGCAACAAGCTTGGCTCGGCTACAATGCCAAACAGCGTGGCGAGTGAGGGGAGGGGGGTCTCTGGATGCTTTCCCCGTCCCTTCTCAGAGACATCTCCGTCCGTCTTTTCCCCGTTCCCAAGGACTCCCGGTGGGGTTACAGGTAGGACCCTTGCATATCCAGAGTCAACGGGCAAAAAAGAAGCGCAAAAACAAGCTCGGCAGGGGTCGCTCCAGTCTCAAGAAACGGGCTTCATCCCAATCGAGGTGTCGGGCAGGTCCCCTGCTCAATCCCATCTTCCCCCCTTCTTCCTTCGAAGTGGAATCCGTGATTGGTGCTCTGCTCACAAGAGTCTCTGCCGATTCGCTGAGCTTGTTTCGACCGCCGCGAAACGAAACATGCAGAGCACACTCCATGCCCCCTGGCTCACACACCTCTAGATTTAACCATCCTCCTCTCCCTGCCATGTCGCTCCTCACTCACATAGTGCATTACAGGTACACGAATTGCGTTGCCAAGAAGCCAAGCAGATAACGCCGTACCCAGGCTTCGGAGCGAGAAGGGAAGGCCTGCTGCCATCTGAACTTTGACCCACGTTCTCCTACCATGCACCCCCCTCGACGCCGTTCGCAAGGGGGGGTGCGGACCATCTCCCACGAGACCGCTTGCCCGCTAGATCCCCCTTCCCATCTTCCTTGATACACTCTGCGTGCGCGCATCCGCTTGCATCCGTCTTGTCCTGGGCTCTTGTTCAGTGCCGGCACCAGCACCAACACCAGACGCAGACTCCTGCTTACTGTACCCTGCACCCCTGTCGGGTCTGAAGCTTCGCGGTCGAGCGTAATCTTGCTACCCGTATTGTGGGTTTCCCGTGTGAACCGACGACGGAAAGAAAGCTAGCCGCAGACAGTCCCCGGCAAGGACCCAGGTCGATCCGACCCCCTCCCGAGTTGCAGAACCTGAGAACGGCCATGCGTGGTGGGAGGCGAGATACACCACCCATGAATGGGGAGGAGGAACAGCAGGAGGGGGGCGGCGGCAATGAATCTGGCCAACGTCTCAACCTTCTTTATTGCTCGCTTGTTTCCCACTTCAAATCGTTCGTTCTCGCCCCTCTTCCCTTCTTCTCTTCATCCCGCTCACTGTGTGTCAATTTCTTCCATCTATCAAAAGCGCTGGTCTGCTTTCCCTGGGTCCACCGGTTTTGCTTACACTCTCCTTTCCCTTCGAGACCTCAATACTACGAACTGTCACTCCCTCGGACGACACTCCTAATTATTCTTGTAATCTTTCACTTCATCGACCGTCCCAGGTGGCACTGATCGACAACCAATTTCCCTAACAACAACATCATCGTCCGAGTATCTATCCCCGAAGAACAGCAGATCGAAAGGGAAGGAAGATCCAGGACGAGTACCGCTGCAAGAAACCACACACAAACTTAATCGACAATGCCCTCCATAATGAAGACCGCCCTCGTCGCCTGCCTCGCCGCAGTAGCCGCCGCCGCCCCTCTGGGACCCAAGTTGAACGCCGAGCAGATGAAGATCTACGACCTGGCCAAGAGGCAACAGGCCGGAGCTGGCGCTGCTGGACTGACGGATATCGACATTCTTCAATTGTGAGTTTTCTTTATTGGTTTTTTTGATACCCATATCCGATCGAAGTCGGACATGATCACTAATAATGATTCCGCAGCGCCCTTACCTTGGAATGGCTCGAGGGAACCTTCTACCAGCAAGGCTTCCAAAAGTTTCCCGCACAGGAGTTCCAGGCTCTCGGTCTGTCCCAAGAGCAGGTCAACGACCTGCAACAGGTCGGAGCCACTGAGCTGTCGCACGTCTCTCTCCTGCAGTCCGCCATTGCCCAGGCCGGGACCCAACCCGTTCAGCCCTGCCAGTACAACTTCGGCTTCACGAATGCTGCTGGCATGGTCCAGACTGCTGCTGTCCTCGAGAATGTTGGTGTTTCTGCCTACCTCGGCGCCGCTCCCCTCATCAAGGACAAGGCTATTCTCGGTACTGCTGGCTCCATCCTCACCATCGAGGCTCGCCACCAGACCTTCATCCGCGGCGCCTCCAAGCAGATCGCCATTCCTCAGGCTTTCGATGCCCCTCTCGGCGTCCGCGCCGTCTTCTCTCTGGCTGCTCCCTTCATAACATCCTGTCCCCAGGGCTCCAACTTGGCTCTGCAGGCTTTCCCCAAGCTGACCATGACCGCTCCCGCCAACCCTGCCGCCGTCGCTGTCGGCGCTCCGATCATGCTTCAGTCGGATGCTGCTTCCCAGGCCCAGGCTTGTGCCTTCACCACTGGTGGCATCCAGCCCGGCGGAACTGCCTTCACCCCCTTCAACCCTCAGCAGGGTTGTGTCGTTCCCCAGGGTCTCAGCGGCGTTGTCTACCTCTCCCTCACGAACCAGGCCCCGATGGCCGGCACGCTCACCGATGAGATCATTGTGGCTGGTCCCATGGTGCTTACTATCTCGTAAGCGCGTCCCGTGAGTCGGAGCACGTAGTCGCCCTTTTGGGGTGGCTGAAAAGGACGTGACGGGCGTGCGTTGATTAATACTGAGGGGACACGAAAAAGTCAAAAGGGGGAACAAGCGCATGATACCTCGCTTTACGACATCAGGAAGTTGGGATAGTCAAGACCATGCTCAGCCATATTTCGAAAATGTCGACCTTCTTTTTTTTCTGACTCCCCACTCTCTCCAAAAAAGCCCCCCATCCGGCCGACAATAACCATTTCACTTCTCTGGCTGAATAGATAGCCTGTATATATGATTGTCATATTATATATATTCCCAGCGGTCTCAGGAGTCGAGTTGAAGACTCATGTATTGTTTAAGTGGTAACTCAACTTTCCTTCTTCATTATCTCTCACAGTCTTGTTATATCAATTTTCTTTTGTGTGCATCATTCCGCGTCCTGAACAGACGGGGAAATCATCAGGAAGAGCGGGGGGGGGGGCCAAGGGGAAATTGTCCCAAGAACAGTGGATAAATTCTATGATACCAGCAGAATAAAGTACGATTTATCTGAAAGAAACATGTTCAACACATCGGTCCCCGCTCCCACGTTTGTGCGCAAGAGCCTGCGCGGATGAGATATGAGGATGGACATGAGAACAGTTGAGTTGCCAGGAAAACCCATACGACTGAGACCAGCGAAAAATCAAGAAGCTATATTTTGCCAGCTGCAAATATGGCTGCCCATTAACACAGGTTCCCAACTATTGTGTCAGAGGGGTGAGACGTGTCCGTCCAGCCGAAATTCGTCAAGCTCGGAGTCTTGGCACCTATTGAGAAACAGAAAAAGTTGGAGGGGGTCTGGTTAGGATGGAAACAGATGCCTGTCTTGGTTCGGGTCAAGGTCGGTGTCTGGTGGTTCGGGCAGGTCACGAAATGATTTCTCGAGTCATCATCCACCAGCACATGGGCAGCTCTTCCCTGGACCGGATATGCTGACTTTGAGTATCCGAGCCCCCCGTTCCGATGCTTGGAGTAATGCGCCTGCAAGGTGCCGGAAGTCGCCGATCAAAATGGCGCCTTGGCTTATGCGGAGTCTTGGTCCTTCTGGGCCCTCCTGAACCATGAGGAAGAGAATGCTGACGAAGGACATGTTGTGTTATGAAAGAGCGTTCTTCTCGGAGAGACTGCAATTAGTCTTGAAGCCAAGGTTGATCAAGGTTGACATCTTCACAGCTCTGTGTCGAACTGTTCTTGACCGCGACCGCTTGAATGATAGGCTTGGTGGGTCCGTTGTACACAACGAGATCATGCCTATACAGTTCTTCTCGTCAGGTACTAGGTGAAGTGATCAAAACTACTGGCCGGCTCATGCGATATTGAATGGTTAGAGGTAACCCAAGTATCATGTAGAAAACGGCCAAATCTGAGAAGACTAGCATACGTTCTTGACCAGAACCGTATGAACCAGGCCAGATGCTCCGACAACAACCATGGAATTTCATATGCTATGAGACCTTGGGAATAGTTAACAGTCACCTATGTCTCACGCATACTGAAGGTGTTATGGAGCGCTTCTGAGACGTCATAGTCAAAATTAATGATTTGCTGAATATTACCATGCTAGAAGACACGAGGGCATTGCCTTTTCTGGCAATTTGACAAGCGAACGCGACGCATTGGCGTTGTTTGTTGAGCCTCTGGCAATGGTTGGAGAGTTGACAAGATCCGTGCAAGAGCTCGGACCCGTCATTCCATCATGAGGAACCTCAGAAGCTGGGTCGTGTTCGAATCACTGTTGGCTGGAGACTCATGCCTAGGGTACGCTGGCAAGGTTTGGTTGGTTGTGCGTGAGGGCAAGATCCGGACGCGGGTTGTTTGGACTAATTACCGAGAAGCACATCCGATGTCGTCCCGCCCCGGGAATCGCTTCCGGCCGTGTATCCTGGGTGAAGCAAGCTGGAGGAAACTCCACTACTCCAGAGAGCCCGAAAGACACAATACGAGGCCAATCGAGTCTCTCAGTCCCGAAGCGTCGGGTGGTATTTCCAGCACAGCACCCATGCTTAACTACATACCTCATTGGTTCTCCTCCCCTCTCTAGGCTGCTATGCTATCAAAGTTGAGACCAAATGGACCATAACTACAGTTGCGACGATGTCAAACGACATTTCCTGGTGTGATGTCAAAGCCATATTGACGCGACGTAGTTTGACTTGCCAGCTGCGTCGGCAGGGCGCCGACGTGGGGCCGGTTAGTGTCGGCGGAACACGGGGCTAACCTTCCGGAAGTGAACAGCAACAACGACGACATTCGTCTATTTCACCGAGGCGGCAAGAATGTACGGAACGAGGGGTTGAATCACTTGGTGTGCTCCATAAACCTTCGGAGCTTCGAGCCTAGGAGTCGCCAAGATCTCGTCAAACATGGGTCGACGTCGGGTAGATACGACCTGAGGACGAAGGGGAACCAACAATTGATCCAGTCCAACCGCCTCGTTTCGGCTTTCATTCTGCCGAAAAGCTGGCCATGCTCCCCGTAAGCAGATTTCGTACTGCAGCTTGCTCCAACCGCATATTGAGAGCCCGCCCCCAATCCAACCGTTCTCTTCAGACGGGGCACGACCAGGGTCATGTTTCCCCCACGGCAGAACAGTTGGGATACATGACGACACCGCCCTCCCGCAAGATCTCTCGCATCTGTCTGGAAGACCCGACAACCAGAAAGTACTAGCTACTCAAGTGTGTGAAGATGAAGGCCGAATTGAAAACCAAAGAGAACAGCATCCGGCCCAAGCCGCTTCGATGGAAGAAGCCCAGAAAGATCTGCCGAACCGTCAACCCCGCGCCCGTTAGCCCCTCATGATTTTGCACGCCAGTGCCAGTTCGTCCGGCCGCGTGGTGACGTCTACGGGGTCGACGCCTGTTTACAATACGGGGAAGACTGGAGACGTCCCTGAAATGAGACCCCGGCAATTGCACCAACCGCTCACTCGCGATATGTGTGGGCGGTTGCAGTCTTATTTGTTGCGGGGTCAGGTTGGGCCTTTGGCACATATATGGCTCTCTCCCAAGGAACGAAAAATGAGCCGTTTCTTCATGAGCTTGAAACTCGCACGATTGTCATCTCGTAGTATATGTCAAAATGAGTCGTCCGTTTAACAAGGTGCGTCGACGTGCCAGCTCGCTCTGAATATGCTGACTCACTAGACAGGTCGTCGTCATCGGGGCCGGCCCCTCCGGCCTGCTTCTCGCCCTGCTCCTCTCCAAACACGGTATCGCGGTTCAAATACTCGAGGCCCAAGATCATCTCGACCAGCAACCCCGCGCCGCCCACTATGGACCCGCCGCCATTCCCGAACTCATCCGCGCGGGGGTCCTAGCAGAAGTCCGCCGCCGTGGGATGACGACGAGCCAGTTTGTCTGGCGTCGCTTCGAGGACCATAGTGTCATCACAGGCTTTGATTCGACCGTACTCCGCGATGTCGACGGCGAGGATCTACGACCGACGTGCCTCGTACTGCAGGAGCTCGACCAGATCATGCTCGACGAGTTCTTGGGGAAGTACAACGGGACCATCAGCTGGCGGCACCGCGTCGTCGGACTGGGACAAGACGACGACCGTGCCTGGGTCGACGTCGAGACACCCGGCGGCAAGAAGCGGGTCGAGGCCGACTACATCATCGGCTGCGACGGAGCCAATAGCGCCGTGCGTAAGGGGCTCTTTGGGGACGAGTACCCCGGCTGGACGTGGGACCAGCAAATCGTCGCGACGAACACCTATTACGACTTCGCGGGCAAGTTCGGGTGGCACGACGCCAATTTCGTCATCCACCCGGAGCACTTCTTCATGGCGGCCAGGATCACGGCGGACGGGCTGTACCGCGTCACGTACGGCGAGGAGCCGAACCTCTCGCACGACGAGCTCAAGGCGCGCCGGCGGGAGAAGTTCAAAACCATGCTGCCAGGGCACCCCGGACCCGACGAGTACGAGGTCGTCAACTTTGCGCCGTATAAGATGCACCAGCGCTGCGCCCCGCGGTTCCGGGCCGGGCGGTTCATGCTGGCCGCCGACGCCGCGCACCTGTGCAACCCCTGGGGCGGGCTCGGCATCACCGGGGGGTTCGTGGACGTCGGCGGCCTGTACGACTGCCTGGCGGGGATCTGGGACGGGGCGACGGACGAGGGCATCCTCGATCTGTACTGCGAGAAGAGGAGAGAGAAGTGGAGGACGGTCATCGATCCGATCTCGCAGGAGAACTTCCGGAGGGTCTCGGACCCGGACCCTGCGACGCGGCTAGAGAGGGACGGGTTTCTGCAGATGTGCCAGCGAGCCGACAAGGATTCGGACCTCATGCGGGAGTTGATGATGGGCACTCTTGACGTGCGGTATGACTTTACGCAACACTACGAGAAGGTCAATGGGCACAAGTTGAATTGTGGTTGAGATTTGGATAGGACTCCTCCAGTAGCATGTTTCTGTGTGGTGTCAGGAACACCAAGTGTGCAAGAAAAGAGAATGATGACATACAATTATGATCAGGGTTCTGGATGTATTGCTCAGTTTAATCCTGTCCTATTGACGACTGTAAACGTTCAGGGGCATTCTGTTCTGCAGCAGCTACAAGGTCTCTGATGGATTTACCCTCGTTCGACACGACAAAAATGAGATACTTGCCCATACGTCATAGTAACCAGGAGAGAAGAGACTCTAACTGAGAACAACCTTCCGCAGGTAAACAATCTGCTAGCTGGTACTACAAACTATGCATGTTGCGGATCACACAGAGACGACAAACACGGGTCGGCTACGGCGACAATCATGTACAGATAGGATATACTAGCCGAGACTACGAAATGGGGACCCGCCATGCACAATGCGTCTTTGCCCCAGACCCATCTATCGAACCCCGAAGACATCCTCTCGCGGCGCGAGCGGATGTTGACTAAACAGGACAATATTCAAAGCTTAGGAGCGCTTACTCGTCAACAACGGAGGCAAACTTGTCCAGCATCTCCTGCTGGATATCCTCGTACTGTAGTGATTTGTGTAAGCCAACGTGGATTCTCCAAGCATTGTGCGGTGCGGAGACTAACCTTCTTGGTGATAACGTCCTGGCCATCATCGGGAACCTCGAACTTGAGTTGACGCAGCTTGGCCTGCAGATCTCCAGTAGCCTCGCGAACCTTGGCCCAACTCTGGCCCTGAGCAACGGCCTTTTGTGCCTCGTCGTGGAAGCCGACCATAAGCTTCATCATCCACTCAGTCTTCCACAGGGGGCAGAACTGGTCGTAGTCCGAGTAACCGTTCTGCTGCAGGAAATCCTCCTTCAGCAGCGCGGCGATGTCCAAAGTGATTTTGTCGGGGTCAGACAGCGCACTCTTTCCGACCAGCTGCACGACCTGGTCGAGCTCTTCAGAGTCGGACAGGAGCTGCTTGATGCGGTCGCGCAACCGGGGAAAGTCGGGGTAGTCCTTCTCGTACCACTTGTCGAGGACCATGGTGTACTTGCTGTAACTGAGCGAGGTGTTGATGGAGGGGAAGTGCTTGCGCTGGGCGAGCTTCTTGTCCAGACCCCAGAAGACCTGCACGATACCGAGGGTGGAGGTGGTGACGGGATCGGAGAAATCACCACCGGGGGGGCTGACAGCACCGACAATGCTGACACTGCCCATCCGCTCGGGCGAGCCGAGAGACTTGACGCGGCCGGCACGCTCGTAGAAACTGGCGAGCTTGGCACCGAGATAGGCGGGGAAACCTTGGTCAGCAGGCATCTCTCCCAAACGACCGGAAATTTCACGGAGAGCCTCGGCCCAACGCGACGACGAGTCGGCCATCATGGCAACATCGAGTCCCTGGTCACGAAAATATTCAGCTACAGTGATACCGGTGTAGATGGAGGCCTCGCGGGCAGCGACGGGCATGTTGGAGGTGTTGGCGATGAGGGTGGTGCGCTTCATGATGGGCTCCTTGCGACCATCGACCTCGATGGTGAGCTCGGGGAAATCCTTCAAGACTTCGGCCATCTCGTTTCCGCGCTCACCACAACCGACGTAGACGATGACGTCGCTGTTGGAGAACTTGGACACGGACTGACTAATGACAGTCTTTCCGCAGCCGAAAGCACCAGGAATGGCAACGGTACCGCCCTGGACACTGGGGAACAGGGCGTCCAAAACTCTCTGGCCGACAACAAAGGGCTCGTTTGCCTGGAGCTTCTCGGTGGTCGGGCGGGGAACTCGCACAGGCCAGGTCTGCATCATGGGGTATTCGGTCTTCTTGCCCTCGAACTCGACTTCGAGGAGGGGCTCCGCGACTGTGTATTGGCCCTTGCTGGCGATCTTGGTGATGGTACCGCGAGCACGGGGCGGGAGCAGAATTCGGTGGACGGAAATGAACGAGTTCTCGTTGACGGTACCCCAGACGTCACCGCCTGAGATGTGGTCGCCAACCTTGGCGGTGGGCTCGAAATCCCACTTCTTCGTGCGGTCGAGGGCGGGGACGGCGATGCCACGGGGGATGTAAATGGTCTTGGAGATTTCGCTGATCTTCTCGAGGGGTCTCTGAATACCGTCGTAGATACCGTTGAGCAGACCAGGGCCAAGCTCGACCGACAGGGGCTTTCCGGTACGGTAGACGGGGTCGCCGACCGTGACGCCAGCTGCGCATTCCGTCAGCTGCATGTAGCCTGGAAGCGATTGTGGGATTGGGGTGTCGAAGACGTACCAGTCTCCTCGTAGACCTGAATGGTCGCTTGATCGCCATTGATTCGAATGACTTCGCCAACTAGGTTATCGTGACTGACTCTAACCTACGGCGCGCGTGTCAGCCAACTCGCCATCGCGGATGCATCCAAGCGGATCGACCTACCAATTCGTACATAGCAACACCAATCATGTCCTCGGCGACAATGACGGGTCTAGGAATGCGGTTAGTCGTCGGGCGCGGCATATCGAGGGATAAGGGCGAGTCGGGGGAGCTTCAAACGAACCCTGAGACGGAGAAGATCTTGCCTGTACGCACGCCAGCGTCAGTCAGTCGATGCCATCGTCAAGAGGCGACAGAGGAGAGAGAGTCTGCAAGCTTACCGCTTCCGAGATCCTCCTTCTCGACCTTGGTCTCTTTCTTCTGTTTCTGTTGGTTGGCGGACGAGGTCAGCTTCTAGCAATCGAGGTCGGTGGGGCAAGCATATGCCGCATCACACAGGCAACGATGGCGACAGCGCGGCGTCGGGATTGGGATGCTTACAGGAGGCATGATGGGCGTTTCGACGCGAGCAAGGCTCGGCTCGTGCAGCGTCGTCACAGGAGGAAGGTCGGTGGAAGGTGAAAAGGGGTCCGCTGTTGAGGGGGAGGGCGGGTTGGATGGAGCGAGTCGAGGTGTTGTTGGAAGAGAGGATGGTAGAGGTTGAGCAGAAGCTATTTCCAGAGCTTCGACGTCCACTGTGACTTGGCTGCTCGGCTGTGGATGCGGCTGCGGCTCCTGTGCACGTCCTGGAAGTACCTCGTCCCGGTCTTGTATGGGACCTGTGGTGCTCCAGCTGGAAACGGTACGGGTGGGTGATGGTACTGCCCCTTCTGGTACATGGGAAAGTGGGGGCGATGATGTATGGCCGGGGCCCGTGCCTGCTTCTGAGCCTTCTGTCGCTGAAGGACCACCACCGCCGCCTCCGCCACTACTATCAATGGCGTCTGCAGCGCTGCCAGGAATCTGCAAGTAGATGCCCGAGATGCCATTGCCAGTGCCAGTCACCCTGTCAGCTGGCGGGTTGGAAGGTGACACTTGCGGTGACCCGTCGTTGCCTTGTCTTCCCCGGACCAGCAATTCGACCAGGGACGGCCGCGCCCGAAGGCGAGGGCGGAATCCGACCTGCATGCACCTTTGTCGTTTGGGTTATGTGTCTCTGAGATGGCTGTCAATGAGCTCTGTTCAGTCGGTATTTTTCTTTTCTTTTCTTCTTTCTTTGCTCCTTCTCCCTCTGTCTGTCTGTCTGTCTCTCTCTCCCTTTTCTGGGTGGTGTTTCGAGTGTGGAAAGAGTTCGGAATTGCGGGTTTGTGGTGTTACACTTGATTGATGGTCGCGCTCCGTTGTCAACAACGCCCAAAGGACTTGGATAATCCGCAGCAACGACCCCCCCCCCCCCCCCCGGGAAACTGCACTGCCACGACTGCTTGACACCGCCAGCTCTCCGCACCCGTTGGCCCTGAGACGAGAGTGCACCTCACCTTAACGTCAGCTTCTCTTCCGACTTGTTGGTATCTGGTCTGTCAGGACATTGAGGATGTCGATGAACAGGCTCGGCTCGCTGCTGGTTTGAGTTTGAGGTCCGCTCACCGCAAACCCACACGCTTCGTTGCCTTGCGCGGGACTATAGCCCGGTTATCATACCTGATGCTTATGAGTGCGAGAACGAACAAGTGTCCAACGTCGTGAGAATATGAGCCACGCCATTCCAAGATGCGACAACACCAATCAGGCCTCACTGTCTGGCGCAGGACACTCAATTGAATCCAACGGTCGAGCCATACACATTTAACACTAAGTCTAACTACGTCCAACCAAGTCATTCTTGAAGTTGCGCTCTCCACGTCATGGTCCACGTCTCCAGTATAGGACAAGAGATACGCTGCGCGACAAGCCAATTATACCTGACCTGACGCCTGTGTTTCGATCCGATCCATTTCCATTCCAAACAAAGCACGAGTAGCTTGCGTTCGTACATTCATTACTATCGTCATTATGCCATGCCATTATCCAACAGATCATCATCATGAATGACTGCCAGACCGCCAACCAGACATACGCCGATATAAGCTCCTTCTCTCGAGAGCTTTGCTTATCCACGCAAGTCACCGTCGACTTGCTGATATGAGCAGCCTTCCCGCTGCTGTCCTTCCGCTTTGGCCTTCGGCCTCTCTGCCCCTGGCCATACATAACCTTCCCCAGGAGGGGGAAAATCTTCTGTGCTCGGCGGAGAAACATTGTCCGCTCGTCTGGCCGTTATGTGCATTTCGTGCCAGTTTTTGTACTTTTATCTAAACTTTGATTGCAATTGCAATCCAAACGATGAATCCGTTCATGTGCGGGGCTGGCTTTTCATGTGCGATGCAAGCGTGCCGATGCTTGCGTGATGCTCGTTCCAACGCTCATTCTTTGCGTAGACGGCACTCACGCCGTAGTCTCCTTGAAGTCAATGAGCTGCTCCTCGTCGTCCCTCTCTTTGAGGCTCTTCTCCCACTCGTCCATGAGGTTGTTAGCAGTTCGCTGTAGGTTGCCGGGAGACAGCTTGTTGACGACGGTGGGAAGAAGTTCCTCTAGCCGGCTAGGCGACAACAGTGCTGATTCGGGACGCGATTCGGATCGGACCGAAGTGTCTATGGTGATGGACGACTTCTTCTTCCTGATGACGCGTCTGTCTTAGCACTGGGTGTGGGAAAAAAGGGTAGAAGTGAGGCTCTTACAGAGGAGTCAAATTTTCGCTATTCTCGGACATGGACGGAATCTCCTCTGGTCCACCCATCGTCGAACCGCTCCAGCGCGCCGACTTGGCCGATGACACCTGAGGCGATTCCCAGTTTGACCAGTCGTTGTCATCAAACGAGTCAAAAGTCAACGGTGTCCACGAAAAGTGCTTAGCCTTCGTCGTCGTCGTTGACTTGGCTGCAGGCTTCGGATTCGGTCGTTCCTGGAGTGGCTTTGAGGGCTTGCTCGGCGTGTCCATCGGCGGTAGGTCGAAGGCCGAGTTCAGAGGAACTCTGGGGCGTGACGAGCCATTGGCCTTGATCGTGTCCTGGTCTCCAGCAGAAGACCTCTCTCTCCTGCCGTGAGGATCGGTTGAGCCCGGGCGTCCGGGAACGCCGTGGATCGGCTCGTCCCCGACAGTCGCTTGTCGTATGTCTTCCATGAAGCTCCAAAGACCTAGCCTGAAGTCCTGGGCCATCTGCTTCACGGCGGGTGGGGCGGCCGCGTTGTACGATCTTGGCTGCCAGGATGCTCTCTTCGAAAACGCCGCGTTCGAAAGCATGGGCGGAGACCGGAGCACCGGCGACTTGAGGCTTGCAACGTCCTCGTGCACAGTGAAGCCATCTGGTTTGGTCGGCGACAGCAACGATAAGGTCCGCGTGTGCCCGCCACGGAGGACCCTTCGTCGATATTCCCTAGGCCCGGTCTGGCCCTGCAAGTCTCTCAGAAGTGACTTCCTCCTGTCCAGCTCGACGCTCCGTTTCGATGCTGCCTCGTCATCATCTAGAAGCGACGGTTCAAACTGAGGGGCGAGAGGACGCATTGGCTCGTTGCGTATCTCTCTCTTTCTCTGCCCCCCCTGGATCGTCCATTGCTGCTTGAGCCTCGTGAGCTCGGCCTCGGCACGAGTCAGTTCCTCGCGGATCTCCAGTACTCGTCGCTCTTGCGCTGCTATCGCAATAATGAAGTCGTTGGGATCCGCAGGGGACGTGATTGCCGAGGTGTCGACGGGTGTAGGAGGGTAGGACGTCGTCGCGACGGAAGCAGGCCGGGAGGGATCGCTGGTTGGCGGTGCAATGGGAAGAGTAAGGGACAGGCGGTTCGTGTTTCGCGACGCATTGGACGCCGACCGTGACGCGCGCGAGAAACGCTCCTGGGTCGACGGTGTCGGCGGAGGAGGAGGCGTCATGGCCTCAGGGATCTCCATCTCTCCGATGAGGGTCTCGACATTTGATTCGGAGGGCTTGAAATGGCAAGGTCTTGGGGTCATGGCAGGTTTGGGCGTGAACGCCGTCGTTGTTGTGGTGGCCGGGGTGTCCGCCGGCGGACGCTCGACCACGGAGGCGCGACGGCGAATCTCGTGGGTGCTCTGCATCTCAGCACGAGCGAGATATGCGGTGGACGCCTCGTGTAACGACTGGCAGCTCGTAGCGGTGTATGCTCGGCGGCGCTTGGGCAGAGAATGTGAGGGAGATGCGTTGTTGGCTCTCCGAGGATGCCTTTGTCTCCAGGCGGAGGAGGAGTGAGCGTGATTCGTTCTTCTGGCGACGACAGCCCTGTAGGTATTCAAATGTCTCTGGTGGTCATTTAAGAGAGTGCGTGAGCAATTTGAGATGAAGCAGATTTGTAGCAAAAAGATGGCTGTCATGGAGAGAGTGGAGAGAGGGTCATTATTGACAGCCCGGGTGTGCGGGTTTGTTGTTGCGAGTGACCGGGCTCCTCAGATAGCCGCAGCACACCGATTAGAGAGTGAGAGAGTTCGGGCGTCGGTGTCGTGGAGGGGGGGGGGGGTCCAGGTCCAGAAACCGGCTGCAGAAACCAGCTCCAGCTGCTCCAGTTCCAGTTGCAGTAGTAGTAGGGGTGGTTGTCGGGTGCGTGGGATAAAGTACCTCCTCTCTGGGTCTCGTCAGGGGGGCTGTTGAATGAGGGTTGCAGCGCAACGGGGGCGACGATTGGACAGCGAGATTGGCTGAGCTGGCGTGGCGGACGAGGGTGTTCTTTCCCCTTTCCTTTTCCTGCGGTCGATAGGGGTGGGCACGGCGGGTTTCGACGCTTCGGTAGTCAAGGTGTGTAACGGGTTGTGGAATCTTTTATCTCGCCTGTGTCCTGTACCTTGGGGCCTTTGACGTGAATCGAATGACGGATCCGGGCACAAATTCCCTGTTTGACGAGCGACAAGGACTGGAAATGGGGAATGTTGTGTTGATGTAGAGATTATGACTACCAAGCGAGGTCAAAAGGAGGATGCGAATGTGGGCGAGGCCCTGATTGTGATTGTGGCTCTGGGCCGTCAATGCTGCTTGGATTGCCTGACGTTTGCTTGTTGATGGACCATGGAAGACTTGTTGCTGTTGCTGTCGTTTACGCTGGGGTCGCGCCAGGGGGAACAGGGAGACCGATGTCTGGACCCAAAGTATGAGGTAAGGTATCCGTAGCTGTAATTGGTGTAGAGCAAGGTTGGGTAAGGTGAGATGAGATGAGGTGAGGACGGCAGAGTTCGGACGATGACTGGAGAAGGAAGCAATGGCAGCGGCAGCAGCAGCAGCAGCAACAGAATCGAGCCAATGGCGAAGTTAGGTACGTAAGATGGGAAAAAGGGTGGGATGAATGAACAGAGTTGAGATAAATGGGGGGGCGGGCAGAGAAGAAGAGTTGCGACCAGCCAGTTGATGAACGAACGAACGAACGAACGAACGGATGCGGTGCGGTACAACAATATGACAGTAGGTCAGTTGACTCTTTTGTTGGCTACAACCCTTGTTGTTGGGATGGGAACCGGAGCATGTGGTCTGACCTTGAGCCGTTGATGACGGAGCTGTCGTGATTTCCTGTGCTGTAAGGTTATGAAGTAACGTCTTGCGTTTGTTTAAGTCTGACCTTCTCCTCTGTATCGTCTACCTGATGTGTCTTATTTACATCCACCGTCCCTATTGACAGTGACAGCCGATTGCGCAAAGCAGGCAGCTAAGCAAGCATCCCCCCTCCTTTGATCGTCTAGTGTGGTGACATGGCGACTCCTCCTCGTTGCTTTCGGCCCCAGGTCTGGGTTTGCATGTGTTTCCCATTGTTTTGACGGACGCCTCATCGGATCAACAACAAGACGAGACGAAACCATCGCCCACGGAAACCAGTGGACCAAGACTTGCGTTTGGAGGCGCAACGATCCACTCGGAAGGACGTTGTCCAGGGGCTTGCAGCAAGCGTGCAGCAAGCGTGCAGCACCGTCCGCGGCGGGAACCTGTAGGAGGACACAACGAGCCGCAGCAGGAGTCAGGAACCTGTCGGGGGCCGATGGGCGCCGGGGCAACGGGCCTGAGATGGGCGGCGGTGCCAGACGGGAGGTCTTGGAAAAGGGCCCGAGGTACCTGCTAGTCTCTCAGCAGATCTTGCCTTCTTTGCGGTGGCTTGGGAGGAGGAGCCCAGAAGTTCCAGGAACCTGAAAGCCCCTAGGTAGTAAACACAGAAAACTTAAAAAGACCGGTCTCGGCAAGGGTCCGCAGGAGAAGAAGCTGGGATCAACCGTGGCTTGCGTGGACACGTCCCAATTTGACAATTTCTCTGAGATTGATGGCCAATCAGAGAGACGAAATGTTTCCCCAAATCTTGAAAGGGACCCACGTGACTGTCTGTCACTTCCTGCTTGTCTCGGGAGCAACCAACACCTCCAGATAATAACAGCCAAAGCCCACTATCTTCCACTATCTCTGTTCACGGAAACGGGACTGATAGTCCGACCCTAATGCGCTTGATATTTCACGTGTTGGCCTCCTCCAAAGGCTTGCAAGTGGTGTCAGGACATAGATAACAGTTGCAGCATCAGCATTTTCGAGTAGAACGCCTTGAATGCAGCATCCGTTTGATCAGTCTAGGAGCAACCATTAATTGATCCCGCCTCTTAGACTCGTAAGAGCAGCCTCAGAAGCAGCCAAGTACCGTCAGTCTGTACGAAGCAAATCGTAGCCACCAACTTAAATTAGGTTGGCGTCTCATGGACGGTTGGTCTATACGACTGTACTATGGTTCAAAGTCACTTCCATTGGAACTTGGAAAGGGACTCTATTCTTTGGTAAGGCCGTCTTCCAGCTTCATCAGAACTCGAAGGGGACGGTTGACTTCTTCTTTCATCCCTTCCACGTTAGGCAAAACCCCAAAGATAGACGGACAGGCGACCAATGTACAATCTTAAGAGTTTGCAATCTCCATAACTGCTGAAAGTTGCGAGGGAGGTATGGTGATGTGGGGGGAACACGTACAAGAGACAAATGACATTCTGTGCATGAACAGGCCCAGCGCAAATACGATGAGAACAAATACGGCAATGCCGACGACATCGTCTCTGCTGACCTTGCTGCGGAAGTCCGACTGGTACGAGCACAGAATGGTCAATGCACCGCGTGGTAACATGATTGACGAAGACCATCAAGGAGACAGTGATTGATTGCGACATTTACTAGCATGTTCAGCTGGCTCACCCATGTTGCGCAGCGCAAACTTACTCATGGCCGCTCGAAAAGAGAGGAGAGACTCTGATCGGTGGACAGCCATGATACCTCGTTGGGGCGGTCGAAGATACACCCAAAGCCTGTGCTAGGTCTTTTGCATGGAGCCGACACTAAGGCGAATATTATGATAACTACGGGAACGCTTTCAGCTCCCATAACTCTAAAGCGATATTCAGCAGCTCGGTCAAGACGATCAACTTTGGACTCGAAATGGCATGATGAAGCAATCGAAGGATCAGCTCTTCCAAAGTATACGACGACAGAAAAGCTGTAATTGGAAGCAAGACCAGGCTTTCATCCAAGACTCCGTGAACAGCATATCAGTACTCGAACTTTCCAGTGGCACTCGTGATGATGTGCAAGAGCATTGTTTATTCGATCGGTGGATGATCTCTTACGAGCAGTAACCTAACTAGCTTGCAACAAACACCGCTATCGGAGTAATGGTGGTCTAGAAGTGAGTGACCGTTATGGGAGGCGTATTCAAAAGGGCAATTGGACGCCTTTCCTCGGCTGAGAACGACAGCATTTGACCTACGCCAGACAGAGTATCATTGACGGCTTGATTGCTATACTTGAAGCCCCAGAGATATCTCTCAAGGGTATCAACGCCAACGATACCTTCGATGCCAATCAGGTAAGACTTGAATTGTCGTCTAACAAGGGTGCACGATTGGAGAGGCATGGTCGGCGCAATTAGGGAGAGTTTGCAGTGTTAGTCGGCTGTACGACCATCGAAACGACAGAGATCAGTGGCTTCGGCAGGCACCAAAGGACAGCCATCTTGAAGAAGCGCGCAGATCCACCGCTTTCTTCGTCGTCAACTTATGGCTCGGGATCCATGGTATCCCAGTGAATGGTCACTCCGTTTACGGCATCCAGGACAACGGCATCCAAAGGTATGGCATCTCGAACACTACTGAGCGAACGAACATCACTGAGATTGATGCCCTAATGGTCTTCTGTTCGGTACCACTCCACTTCTGGAGGCACAAGTCAATTCAACTGTTCCAGGAATTTCCCGCTATGGCTAAGAAAGCCAAGTTTGACTGTTTGTCTTCCGAGACTGATTAGGCGGCCAGTCAATGCCCTCAGAAAGACGAACACTACGGGAGGCCGTTTTGGATCGAGATAGATCGGAACGTGGATACACGATAGAGATTGTTCCGTGTTGTTAATCACGTCGGAGATCCATCACGGCAACTGCATTTCCTCCAAGGTACAGAGTAGTAACAGAACCTCCGAAATCAACGAAATTGTGCTGGAAAGCGGCCAACAGGCCGGGCAACCAGGAGGCTGCTAAGGACATGAATGATGAAGAGAAAGGCCGAGAGACACCAGTAATCATAGATATCCAGACCAAATTCCAAAAAGGCTTAACAAAATACAGAAACCTTTCTCGAAGTTGGTGATGTCAAGCTTGTGGACTGCCCTAGAATGGGATGCGGCAATGGAGAATCATCGACTAGCAAACACTTATGCGTGTATTAATCAGAGAACAAAGTTATGCAATCCACGATTACATAAGCAAACTACGCTCACTGCACGCATCCCACTTCGGACTTTTGGGCCAGCCCATTTAGGTATTGTCTCACCATCACTACTAGGTACCTTGGTAAGTGCCTGTGTAATGGGTACCTTAGGACGCGTGACGCGACTTTCCTCGTCCGACCATCTGCATGAAGCCCTTGTGAGGCACAGAACGGCGATCTGCTCTCCAAGCGGCTACTGACGACCAGGTCAGCACAAGTCACTTGCGCTTCACCTTAGGCATCATCATGATCTTACCTTGCTCTGCGCTCACTCCTTGCCTGCACCGGATACCCCACGCGACGCGGATGGGTGGTCTCGCCATTCCCATTTGATATCCTCGTCGCACACATCGTGAACCATACTTCCATAACCTAACGCTCGTCTATGCGGCCATGCTGGAACTACCGAGGCCGCCACGATGCCCCTTTCTTTTGTTCACGTGTGCGATCTGCTAGAGGAGGCTCGTAAACACGCCACATCCGGCAACAGGAACCTCAATCAGCGCGTGTCCGACTGGTTCACCCGGCACCGCCGCCATGTCGACGACGCTGGGACTGATGTCTCTGCACTGCTATCTACCCTCCTTCCGGACAAGCGCACCGATCGAGTGTATGCGATCCAGACCGACACGCTGTCTAACATCATCGGCCGAGCCCTGCATCTTGGGGCGTCGCGCGTCAAGGAGTTGCGCCGATATAAAGAGCCCGGCCGAGGCGAGGATCTGGCTGACTGTGTTGCGAGACTCCTCAAAGAAACGGTAAGTGTTGGTCTCTGCTCTTCCTTGGTGCTATATGAGACAACCTCCCAGAACAGTCCAAGCTAGGATGATGCAAGCATTAGCCATTTCTGACATTCGCAGCCGAACCCTATGTTTGCCGGGAAGAATGCGGTAACTGTTGAGGAGATCGATTCAGTCCTGAATAGCCTCGCTGCCTCCTGTCGATTCAGCTCACCCGCCGTTCGAGCCTTGCCGCCTCTTTCGACCAGTCGGGACGAACTCCTCGGCAGCCTGTACTTCCGCATGCAAGCGAGAGAAGCCAAGTGGTTCACCCGCCTGATTCTCAAAAACTTTCAACCCGTCATGCTTGACCCGGGACATGTGTACTACTGCTGCGATCCCCTGCTCCCTAACATTTTGAGGGTTCGAGACGACTTTTCTGCAGCACTGTCTCTTCTGCAAGATCTGAGGAGACTCAGGAGAGAACCCTCGTTCCGCAGGTGCATGGGGGAAAAGGGGGAGGCACTGATGAAGCACTTGACACCCGTCTTGGGCGTCAAAGTCGGCAGGCCATTTTGGCTGAAGGGTCGTAGTATCAAACATTGCATTCAACTCGGCCATGGTCGCATGAGCTGCGAGAAAAAGATGGACGGGGAGTATTGTCAGATCCACGTAGATTTGAGCAAAGGATTCAAGTGCATCCAGATCTTCTCCAAGAGCGGCAAGGACAGCACCAACGACCGTGCCGCGTTGCATGGGTGAGTATCGCACCCGTACATGACCGTGGACGTACTGACGGCCACGCAGGGCAATCCGGGACTCTCTGAACATTGGAAAGCCCAACTGCAAGCTCGCTCGTGGTTGTATTTTGGAGGGGGAGTTGGTGGTTTACAGTGACAAGGTATGAATGATTCCTGCACCCTTGCCGTATCTCCTCCCCTAATACCCGTCGCAGGAGCAGAAAATCTTGCCGTTTCACAAAATACGTAAATACGTTACGAGGTCGGGCAGTTTCCTCCACACTGAGGCAGACTCACAGTGAGCACGTTGTTCCCAGCAACCAGGTCCTAATCTAATGTGTTCAGGCGCCACGATTATGAACACCTTATGATCATCTACTTCGATGCTCTACTCATCGACGGAGAGTCTCTTCTGGGCGTCCGCCAGAATGAGCGCTTTGAAAGACTTACAGATCTGATCACCTGTCGAAAGGGCCATGCCGCGCTAGTAGAACACCAAATCATCAGTTTCGACCATTCTCTTGGGCCACATCATTTAAGAAAAGCGTTTGCCAAGTCGATCGCAGCACGAGAGGAAGGCCTGGTACTGAAGCCCGACGACCCCTATTTCGACTTCAACAAGAACCACCGCCCATTTTCGGGTTGCCCCATCAAGCTGAAGAAGGAGTACATTGGCGGGTTTGGTGATGTGGGCGACTTCTCTGTCGTTGCGGCGCGGTACGACGTAGACCGAGCAAAGTGCTACAGCATCCCGAATCTCCAGTGGACGCACTTCTACCTGGGGTGTCTCGAAAACAAGGAGGATGTCCAGAGGTGTCAGGCCCAGCCTGAGTTCACGGTGGTTCACCAGGTAGAGCTCAACGAGACCCTGCTCAAGATGGTGGTGGCATACGGTAATCCACTGCTAGTTCCTTTTGAGGACAATGACGCCTTGATCCTCAACATTGCGCCAGGCATCGCCCAACAAAAGATGCCCAGCGTGGTCTTTACCGAACCTCTGGTGTTTGATGTCCGTTGCTTCTCGTTTGACAAGGAGGGAAACACGGGCTTCTGGCAGCCAAGGTTCCCGCAGGTGTCCAAGGTGCACTTTGACCGGTTTTTTATTGACACCATCTCCTTCTCGGAACTCCAGTCCATTGCCAAGGACGCAACTACAGCACCGGCTATGGAGGACAGTCAGGAGATGCTTGACTGGATTGCTAGACTGGAAGGAGCCGATCCTCGGGGAATTCCCGTTGACGCCGCCAGTCAGTCAACGACCACATCCCTGATGACCCCGTCTCACAATTCGTCAATCCGACCGTCGAATTCACCGGCTCCATCTCCTGTACAGAGCTCGCTGAAGTTTCGTAGACATCTTCCGGCGTTGCTGGAAGCTCCGGAGTCCGTTCTCATCACAGCCCCGACAACTACATCAGGTACAGCCGACATCATGGCCGATGCCACTGGAGACTCTCCGACCAGCGAAGTATCACAGATTCCCAACAAAAACAAACGGGGACCAGAGGGAAAAGACGCGTCTCCGCGCAAGCGTGCGAGGGTTCGCTCGGAGCCTGGTCCCATCGCCCAAGGATCCCCCCGATCAACGCGTCAGCCTCTCGCAGACATGAGCATCAACCAAACGACCCCTTCTCCTCACGCCTCTCAAACCCAGCCGCCGACTGCGAAACAGGACGAAATGGACAACACAGTGACGAAGCCCGTCGCTCCCGTCTCTGTCGAATTGAGCAAGAAGTCCATGGAAGATGCCATGATAATCCCCGAGTCGCCCGCTCCGAGCGCACCAAAGCCCTTCGCGGCAGCGCAAAAGCATGTATGCCAACACGCCGGCGACAACTGCCCCCTCGCCAACACCACAGTACTCCTTTCCTCCTGCATCGCCCAACAGGCCTGGATCACGGAAAACCTCCTCCCCACCCACGGCATCCGCGAATGGACGACAGACCCGCAAGACTGGGTCGACGACCCCGCCTCATCCCGATCATCACCCCCGGATCCAAATATCCAGAATCGCAAGCGGCGCCCCCGCAAGATCTGCTTCGTCGAGCACAACCGCAAAGAAGCGACCCGCGCTTTGCTGATGCGCCTCGAGAGTAGCCCGCAGTACACGCCCAGCGGCAGGCGCGAGTACGTCGAGGTCTACGACTGGCGAATTCTGGAGGACATGACTGCTCTGGAGAAGGTCTTCAAGGGGTCGAAGCCCTCGGCCGAGCACCCGGACCCCAAACGGAAGTGGTGGGTTGGCTTGGCTTAGAGCACACACTGACTGGCATGGCGATGGATGAGGGTTCTGTAGTACTTTTCTGGTTTTTCTTCTTCTGCATAGTGTAGTCACAAGCCTACACCCCACGGCGTCGGCGGGTAGTAGTCAGCCACCGAAATCCCGACGGAATCCCGTATTTGTACCTCCAAACTCGTTCGTCATCGCATCACGCCTTGGTCTCATCCTTGTACAAACCCTTGTAGCTCTCCCTCAGCCTCATGAACAAATGCTCATCCGCGGTCAACACCTTCCTCTCCGCGTACGGATTCGCATTCGGCGTCCCTTCTGGCGCGACAAACCCCTTGACCCTCTCGCTCGGCACAGGGTCCAACTCCACGGACCCGACGGGGTGGCAGAAGAAGGCCATGCTGTACCGCGGCCCTGTGTCCGTCTCGCCCTCAGCAACTTCTCCCCCGAAGACGACGCGGTGGACGGTGCTCCGGAACAGTCCGTTGGTCCAGTAGCTCAGCAGGTCCCCGATGTTGACGAGGATGGGCGGGGAAACGTCGGATTCCGTGCCGGGCGGGGTGACAGGAACGGGCGCCCATGCGTTGTCGCGGGTGAGGATCTCGAGGCCAGCCTGGCCGCGGAGGCGGAAGAGCAGGGTCAACGAGCCGTAGTCGGAGTGGGCACCGGCGCGGATGTCGTCCGGGGAGGCGGTGGTAGAAGAGGTCGGCGGGTAGTAGAGCATGCGTAAGATGGTGCCGGATTCGCCTCGGGAGCGGAGGTGGGCGGAGGAGAAGAAGGTGGGAGGGTCGACCTGGATGCGCGTGAGCGGTTTGCCGCAGGACAAGGGGATATGAGGTGTATATACTTCGAGGCCGATGCCGAGGAGCTCGAGGAGCTCTAGGCAGAGGGCGTGGCATTGGTCACTGAAGGAGTTGACAAATGGCTCATCTGGTTGGATGGTTTGGGGGAGCGGCTGCTGGGCCTTGCCGTCTCTGAACTCTCCAAAGTTGAAGGCCCTGGGCGTCTTGTTAGTCACTCTCAACTGTGTTGGAGCCCACAAGCCTTACTCCTTGTAATCGCCGACCTGCCAGAAGTTAGCTTATCATATCAGGAGATTTCGGGATAGGCAGTAACCCACCTTCTGGTTCTTGGGGTCCAGAGTTTCAGAGTGCATGCCCGACCAGCCGCGGTTGTTCTTCTGGATCGTGCAGGCGGCCTTCTCCTCTACGGGAGACTTGAAGAGCTTCTTGGACTGTCCACCGGTTCAGCGATACCGAAACTGTTTATGGGGAGCTCAAAGAAGAGTAGTACCAGGCTGAAGGCCGTGTCGATATCGCCGAGCGCAACATACTTGCCAGTGCTGCGGATATAGATGAAGCCGTGCTCAGCAGCGGCGTCGACGAGCTGTCGCGCGACGTTTGCCCTGTCGACGTCAGGGGAGGCAATATCGATGATGGGAATATTGGCCTTGGGAGCCATGTTTGTTTTCTGTCTCTATTTTCCCCTAGCAAAGTATCCTCTCTTTGACCAGCCAAATGAATTCTGAAAGCGATTGAAAACTGGCCTAGGACCACAGACGTTTGGAGGGGGCACCAACCGAAGCCTCCTCAAGTGGGATCGATAAGCGATAAGAGCGGGATCATGGAGGGGCGGACGGAACCGTCTCGGAACAGGCGTCGACTTGGATAATACCTATTACGTAGCGTTTGATTGTGAGAAGAGATAATAACCAGCTCACAACAAATTCGCTCACATCACATCTTGAGCGAGGTTGACGAAGTGTTATGAGGGGATACCCTCGCATGTGCGACAGAGCTGAGAGGGGTCTATTCGATGTTCGGCTAGCGGGAAGGAGAAGTGTAATATGCAATTAGCGAAGCTTGGATCGTTCTAGGAGGGCTTAGAAACAGGTTGTTGAGAACGTCCCTCGACACCACAACACGCCATTAGAGCCTGACCAAGAAAGAAAGGAAACGAAAAAGATGACGTTGGTTGGAGGAAGAATTGCAAGACGGCGGAAGTGAAGGTGGACGTAGCAAACTCATGTATGCGCGGCGCTGCAGATGGCCAGGAAAATGTAAAAGGAATGCGCGCGGTTGAGATTTGGTAGGTAGTAGAGAGAAACTTTACTGAAGAGAAGCTGTTCACAATCCCTCGAGATACATTAACGTTCGTCTAGGCTAACTCTGTTTCTATTCTCCAGACACTGGACAGCTAACCTACGGCTTTATGAAATTGTAATGCAAACTTCATGTCTGTCCGCCGGATCCAGCAGCAAGCCTCGCCGCATACCCTGTCCTCTCGGGCTATATGTGGACCTCCAAATGCCTCATATCCTGCCCTTCAGAGCGAACACTGCCAACGAACAGTGACAGCTCGGCGTATTTTGTGCTGTCCAGAACACCGTCTGGTTTTTTTTTTACTCTCCAACGCCGCGCTGCAAGGCCAGATATCTTCAGTGCTAGAATCGTCTCTGGTCCAGATAATTGCTTGCTGTTGACCAAACAGCCTTGTCGGCCGCCGAGACCTCCTTGTTGAGCGTCTGCACACCCTTGTGGATGGCCTCGAAGAAGGCGAACGCCAATTGCACATCGTCCTTGAAGTTGGTAGCATAAGGGAAAAATTTCCCAGGAAAGTCATTGATTCTGGCCTGACGCTTCTCCACGCTCTCGCTGGCAGGAAGCTCATCCATGAGTGTTTTTACCGCGATACCCAGAGCGATGTCAGGGTTGTGAAGGAACGGCAATCTGCAACAGGTGAGTGACTGAGACGTGGGCGGCATTCGGGAAAAGGGGGGGGGAGGGGGACTCACGCCTGACTGATTTGTAGATAATCGGTTCGATCTCTCTTGGACTGAGCGTACAAGAACATAGACGCCACGATGGCCTCAACAAGATCACGGTCCGCCTCGCGGACAGCAGTGGAAAGTGACCGGAACAGCAGCAGGTTCTTGTTGAGCGGGCCGGTATATCCGTTGGATTCATGACGAAGCTTCAAAAGCGAGGCACATCGACTAATGAGAAGGATACTCGCCTTGTCCTCGTCACTGCCAGTCATTGGGGCACCGTTGAGCTCCTCGTGTCGATGGCGCGCATTTAGCACGTCGTGTCTGATGAGCTCGAACGCAGACAAGATAGCCTCGAAAATGTTGAGGCCCTCGGGGATTTGCAGCTCCTTGAGGGAGTCCTTCATCGCCCAGATTGCGCTGGCAACGGCGTTGCCCCAGTTGGTGAGGGTGTGCGAATCGTCCACATAGCCACGGAGATGAAGGAATCTCCAAATAGCCACTGCGGTGATGTTTTCAATGGAATCAATACCACCGATACGCTTCTTATCCTTGGGGAAGGTGCCCTTGACGAAGTCGGGAAACAGTAAAGCCAGAATCTCAAAGGCGATAGAGCCAGGGGGGTCCGCAACATCATCGGCGACAGTCTTGAAGGAGCTTTCCTTCACGTCCCAGGTGGCGGCGCGCTGAGACGGAGATGGCTGGAGAGACTTGTTAATCTGGTAAGAGAAGCTGTCGTCAAACCACACTTTCATGGTGATGGCGTTATGCTGTAGACCGCGGTGGAGTCGAGGGATGAGGAGGGCGATGCTCTGCTCTTTGAGAGGGACAATCTGGCTGGTAACCAGCTTCTTGTACTGCTCTGATGCGACACCGTCCAGGGTCGGCGTCACGACGATTCGACTATGTGTTATATAATCAAGAACGCGGGAGCCGATCAGACCAGTGTTGAGGTAGTGGAACAGTTCTCCAGGTAGCTGAAGACCGAGATACTCGTGATTGTCTCTTGTGATATGGTCGAAATCGTTGACTTTGATCTCGCCGTCCTCGGCGATGTAGATGAAGTGGTTGACCGCCATCTTGGCTTGCCTGTACTTGTCCAACCAATTGGCGTCCTGTTTCTTGAGAATGTCACCGTAGGAGCTGCAGGCCGATTGAACAGACTTTTCTGATGCTCTGAGCAGATTCACGGCGTCGTTGATTGTGAACGGCTGGCGAGGGTTGAGTGACGTGTCCTGGAGTGGGGGAAAGGGTGGCAGAAACGAAGTCCCGGTCATTAGAAGGGCGTCGCCGAGCATGCCTTCGCTGATGTTCAGCGACCGAAGGAGGTTCTTCTTGGAAAGCGACGTCACAGTCTTTGCTTCCCAATCTATTGTGCGAATCAGTGTGTCCTTGATTGGGTACAGGAGCAGCTCTTGTGAGCCCATGACGGCAGCACATTGGTCCGAGTCGATCATGTCGAAGTAGGCAAGCTGACAGCTTATCAATATTTGCGTCTGTCATCCCTCAATAACGGCTGAACATACCTGAGCGGAGGCGTTGTAAGGAGGGACAAGGAAGTGAAGATCGTTATCCTTCAGAATCGACTTCAGCAAGGGGTAGAGATTTTGGATGCGGTAGGCGCCTGCAGTATCCTGGTCAGCGTATCCCCTCAGAGTCCCAACAACGATGCGTACCACTGTTGGCGCCAAAAGAATCGACAGCCTGCTGCGCCTCGCTGTTAAAGTACAGATTCCAGGCCGTATCCGTCTTCTGGTTGGCAGCCTTTCCGCGCTGGACAGCAACCTCCTCCTGGCCAGTTACAGACTGGCCGTCGAAGATGAAGAAGGGAACGATCTTGTGGGCCTTCCATTGGTCAATATCAGCTCGTAGATGGTGTTCGATGCCAGTCATGCCACCGAGGGCGGGCAGAAGCGGTTCGTGGAAAGGGGGGGTGTCGAGAAAGAGTTGGAGGTAGTATGTCGCATCAATAGCGATCGCGCAGTCCTCGAGCTCGGAGACATCATGACTCCTATTCCAACACTTTAGCTATGAGAATCGGAGTCGAGGGCCGTCCGACTTACGCTGCCTGGCCATTGATCCAAGCGTCCTCCACAAGGCCTGCCATGTCGTGTCAGTAAATTCCACAGTTCGAGCTACACGACATAGAGGGCGGCGTTGGCGCGACGGAGGGGTAAGAAGGAGCTGGGAGGTCCGAATGCTTGTAGACCGGGGGTTTGGAGGTGGTGAGGTGTAAAGTTGCTGGACAGACGGGCAGCTCGGATGAGTAGCTTCCAGCGAAGCAGCGCCAGCGGCCAAGACGGAAAGGAATTTCTGGTCCTTCTCGAACGGTGGAGGTACGGTCCACGGAGGAATCCCACTTAGATATGGGATCGAACATCTAGGCGCGGGAGGGAGCGGGTTTGACGCAGGGAACGTTGGAGGCATGTGGCGGTTTCGAGAGGGGCAATTTGTACAGCAGACGGCCAGCGCATCGCGGGGTGTGAAGTGCGTGAGGATAGAGCAGAGAAGAGGGGACTCACAAGGCATCTTCTCGGGCCTTGCGCAACGGCGAGCTAGCTTCGTCGGGCTCGAGTTGACAACAAGCAGTTCGGAGGTGGGAGGTCGTCGAGGTGGAGCTTTGGTCGCGAGACCACTCGGGGGAGCAGGACTCTTGGGGTCGGGCGCGTTTGGAGGAAGAAGTTCAAACGACTCCAAAAGGAACGACTGAGCTTGTCATAAAAAGAGGACGGCCAACTGCAGGGCCAATGACACTGACAAGTGTGTCTCAAAGAAGAGGGGAGTTTTTGAAGAAAAGGACGCTGATGGAGGGGAGTAAGTTTGGGAAGTTTGGGGGTTCAGTTCAGGTACGAAGGTGCGACGTAGCGCATCGGTGCCCGTGTACAGGGGGAGCAAGTTGGCAACCCTTGAGTTCCCGGGCGCTAGGGAAATCGTAGGGTTAGCGCGTGTGGGAAGGAGGGAGGTGGGCTCCGTTTGTGGCGGTGCCGTGTGGCTGGCAGCTTCCAAACGTTGTTTGATTGCAGGTGCGAGCCAACTGTTCTTATTGGATGGATCCAAGAGCTCTGAGTTGCTTCAAGCTCGAGAATCTCTCACTCTCGTACGCATAGTAAGTACCAGGGTCGCGACGTACCTAGATTTTCCTACAGACATAGGTACACAAGGCAACTTACTCGATATTGGCGTCGCAATCAACGCTGTCATCTGCCAACCAGAGGGCAAGCGTTGACTTTCTACCCCGGAGCCGAATCCACTTGCCGTCTCCAGCGTCAACAACACGCCGTTTTCCGTCGGCACGAACCACTGTTTCTCAGCCAAAACCAGGCCACAAAGAGGCAGACAGTGTGGAAGCGTGACAATGGCAGCGTTGCTCAGCCTCCCGTCCCCGCCCCCCGCCTGTCACGGCCTCCGCCCGCGCTTTATGAACGCCTGTTCTTCCCGTCAAGGATGTGCGATGCACGCGCTCGGCTTCTTGCATGTTGTATTTTCCGGCCAACAGCTTGCATCTACAATCTTGGCACTTTCCTGAGCGACACAGTCGCGGCTACGACGAAGACTACGACCCCATCCCCTTCTCGCGGTGGATTTTGCCCAACGAGACTTAGGTAGGGTAGAGGTTCCCCATGCTCTTTCCTCCGCTCGTTGAACACGCCCCCTCCCATTCTCCGCTTCATGACAACTTCGTGTTTCAATGTCAACGACTCCCGAAAGGCCGGGCAAAAGCAGCAATGCAGGCCAAGACCGTAGCTCTGCACGCAAAACCATAACTATTTTCGACGGTCGCCAGGGATATCACGAGGTCGATACAACGTAACATAGACGAGTTCCTGCTATACAACTATTCTGTACGCGCGGCCTCTCAAATAGTCGAACCGAGCCCATCTTCGCGGCCGGTCATGGACATACCATGGCCCATTTAACAGCCAAGCCATCGTCCTCATAAACTAAGCCGTGTTTAGCACTCCCTATCCAACTCCAACCACCTCCTTGTGTCGTTCTGAAGAAGCAATACTACCCCCCCCAAACGCCGCCCATGCCAATGATATCACTTGTCCTTGAATAATCTCCCGCCATGAATGAGGCCCAACCGCGTCGAAGCAAAGCTGTAAAGAAGATCTTTCAGGTAATCAACCGCCGTTTGATCGGTTGAGGAACTGGTACGTCATCAATTGTGATTTCTTCCTTCGCCTGCATCTTCTGGCCCATTTGGCGGATCTTGTCGAGGAGGTTGCTGGAGTCGCGCAAGATTTGTCAGAGAAACTTTCATCTTCAAGAGGGTTGGTAAAGAAACGAATCGAATGTGTCAGGCAGAACCTTGTCTTCGTGCTCCGAACCAGCGTCTGAAGCGGCTTGAGATGAGAATGTAGTTCTGTCGGTAGTTGGTCCACTCGGATCCGACTCCCAAAACGGGGATACTTCACCCTGAACGCCTGAAAGAAAACGGTATCTGAAATCGGGAGATGGAGACGGGGAGGAATACTCTATGGGGAGGTGGTTCCGGCCACCTTCGGCCACTGCGAGACTGATGCGCTCGACCTGCTCCTCAACCTCGTGATAATGGACGTCCTGCATGTGTTCGTGAATTCTCTCACGGCCTTCCTCCGACTCAGGGTTTCGCTCCACAAACCCGCAGTCGTCCTCGTCACAGACCCAAGTGCCATGGGGACCTTTTGGAATGGTGGTCGGGATGTTCTCCGCTCGAACGACGACCTTGAGAGCTGCAGGCGAGTCCATGGGGTCCAAAGAGGACCCTTCCTCGTCGGAGCTGCTAACATCATTCATGGCATCATCTTCCTCGGAGTCGAAGGCATGGGATCTCCTCGCCGCTTTTCGAGAAACGGACTCAGGGCTCTCATCCGACGGGTCGAAGCGTCGCTTGCCACCGGTACCGGCCAGACGAAGACCCGACATCTTTCCTGCTGGGCGGCCAACGCGTCTTGGTGGAGGAGTTGCAATGGCCGCGCCTTTTTGAGCTTCGTCATGATTGCTGAATGCTTGGCTGCGATTTCTTGGCACCGCTGTGGTTGATGCCTTCCGCCGGACGAGACTGTCGGGGATTTGTTCAAGTTTGACGTGCTCAAGAGTAATACGAGGACCTTGTGCAGCCTCCTGGAGTGTACTCCAGAACCCAGAACCACCCCACTCATTCTCGTCCAGGCGTTCGACCAGCTCCTTAGCGTAGTATTTAAGGATGTCCGACGCTCCCAGATAAGCCTTGATCTTGTACTTGTAATAAATCTTGGACGAGACTTTTGGAAATGCAACTGCGTTCAACGGACCAACTTCCGACTTGATATCCTCGATACCTTCAAGGAGAGCGTCCACATTGGAGCGGTTGTGGGCCACTTCAACAAGCTCTGTCTGGGGTGGCGTGGCCTCTGGAACGTCGTCTACGTCCATTGCTTCCACTTGCGGCTCGATGATGGATGGGGATTGTGTCTTCGTTTTCCCCCTTGATGTCGCTCTTGTGCCTCGCTGCGTGGTGGTGAACTCGTGCGAGTCGATCCGTTGAATGCTACCATCGCTTTCCGATGGCGTGTTTATTTGTTTCCGTTTGGAAAGAGTCTTCTTCGCGGGGGGCTCTTCGGAAACGACTGACGGGACCACGACCTCGGTCCCCTCAGACAACGGGGGGTTGCTGGCGACTCCCTTCAACCTCTTGCTCCTCACTTCTAGGACTTTGGCGTGGGTGGCCTATGCTAGTTAGTCAGTGCGTCCCTAATCACGAGGGAGGCCTACTGGGTGTCTTTGGGTCATCCATTCGAAGAAAACTGTCGGAGGCCAGTCAAACTCGGTGTCTTCGTAGAAATGGGATATCAGAAACTGTGCGTGGTCGTCACAGCGGCTAACAGCCTCATCGTAGGTAACGCCATCGCCCGTAGCGACAGCATACTGCCATTTTCATTAGTGATGGCGGATGCAACCATTCATCGGAGAACCCACTTTGAAAAGTAAAGCTTCGATACTTAGCTGTTCGTGGGCGGCCAGCTTTCCCCCTTTCCTCTTCCCTTTCTTTCCTCGCTTCGCATTCTGGGCCTCCACGTGCTCCTCGATAACTGACAGGATGGTGTAGTAGAGCGATACGCCTTCAATTGTATGGTCATAGATTGCCTTGTATGCTGCTGACGGAGGTCTGATCTCGTACCAGCCTGCTTGGCCACCAGCCCAGGCACCGTAGGTGTTGCTAGCACCGTGTGCGTTGCTGCTGACGCCAATAGCGTAGCGGGTACAATCGCGGGTTTCGATCAGGGCTGTTCTCGTAGCAGGATTGACGGCTGCAAATAAGTAAGCCTGAGAGACTGCTGTATCGGGTTGCGAAATGGCGAAACTAACCTCTCGACTTCTGCGCATCGTCGATAATCACTCGGCCACGAACAATGAATGGGCCTTGAGTATTAACGGTAAACAGCTCGACGAGGCGACCTGTCTTATCGCAAACTGTGGCGTCTTCCAGAACGAAGGTCTGCAGCAGCTCGGTATCCTCATCGGCGTCGAGTTCGGGCTCATGTCTCTTGAGAACGCTTAGCTCTTTGGCAAAGGTTCCGTTGTCGTAGTCGAGAGTGCCGATCGTCGAATTCGACGACGTCCGTCGTCGTCGTCCGACCATCGTGACAACGAACTAAGCTGTTGCTACCTTTCCTGAGGAAGGGAGCGGGTAAAGCTAGAAAACATGCGCACGAGAAAGACAAGCGACGCAATAGTTGTGCGATTATCGCGGTGTTTGCCACAAGCTCTGTAGGTAGGCCTGGGCCGTAAGGTGAGGTGCAAACAAAACGGTTGCGGGGAGCGACGGGGAATGGCGATTAGGGCGTGGGAAAGGGAGCACGCGAACGCGACTCAACCCATTAAAGAGAGCGCGAGCGAGGAACAGCGCTAGCCACAGTTCTTAAAGTGGACCAAAGAGTAAGTGAGTCCCTTACCCTCCGCGAGCTGCTGGAGGTACTGATGCGGGGCAGGCTCGGCCACTCCCCCACTGAAGCTGGGAAGGAAAAGTAGCAGGGACCAAGTGTCAACGCAGGGGACTTGCTGGTTCGCGGCCCCAGCCGGCATGGGTTCAGACATTCCTTGCCCAATGGATAAGCCGATAAGAAGATTCGCTGGAACGCCGCTTCCTAAAAAATTTACCAAAAAACGCATGCAGCGACGCGCAAATCGAAGCGCAAAAACGAAGGCCGTACCACACCACATCTCTTCTTCCCACACCCCACCTGCCCTCGATCCTCTCCTTCCCTCTTCTTTTCCTAAATCTTTCGAGATCGAGCGGATGCGAGCTGTGTCTAATCTCTGGAAGATGGCGAAAGACACCGTAGTTGAAGGCGTCTTCGGTAAGTCTCGACTCCTTGCCTGCTTCTGTTCGCCCTCCGCGTCGTACTTCTCTCCCGCGACGCCCCTGGGCGCAATGCGACTCGCCGATCGCTGACGATGGTATCTTCCATCAGCCATCAACAAGCCGTACGGCATGAGCTCCGCGCAGGTGATTCGCGATTGCCAGACGCAAATGAACCCCTCGGGTCTGTTCAAGCCATTGATTGAGAGGGACATCGCCGCCAAGCTGTCCGAATCCAAGCAAGAATGGAGTCGTCGTCGGGCCGTCAAGAAAGGCTCACAGGTGAAGATGGGTCACGGAGGGACCCTCGACCCATTGGCGACTGGCGTTCTCATCTTGGGTGTCGGATCGGGAACCAAGTCGCTCAGCTCATTCCTCGATTGCAACAAGACCTACGAGACGGTAGTCCTCTTCGGCGCAAGCACAGACACATACGACCGCGTCGGCAGAATATTAAGCAGGCGACAGTATGACGAGATCACAAAGGAGAAGGTCGAAAAGGCATTGGACGACTTCCGGGGCAAATTCCAGCAAATCCCACCTCTGTACTCGGCGCTCAAAATGGAAGGCAAGCCTCTGTACGAGTACGCCCGCGAAGGCAAGGCAATCCCGAGAGAAATTGCAGGACGAGACGTCGAGGTTACTGAGCTCGAGATGGTCGAGTGGTATGAGCCCGGCACGCACAACTACAGATGGCCCACCGAAGAGGCAGAGGCCGCCGAGAAGAACCTCGCCGAGCAGGTCTGGCGCGTAGAGAAGCAGCAGGGGACCGGCCGCAAACTGACTCCCGACGAGGAAAAGGAGGAAGAGAAGGCCCTGTCCGAGCACGAGACTGTGAAGAAGAAGTTTGAAGAGCGCCAGGACGGTCTCATCCGCGACAAGCCCGCCAAGAAGCAGAGGCCGCCAAAGAACCCGGCCCTCATGTCCGGCGCCCTGGGACAGCTCCCGGCCGGCAAGGGGTCGAACCTTATTCCTCCTCCCCCGTCCGCCGACGAGCCTTTCCCTTGGACCGACAAGGGGCCGCCCGCTGCCCGAATTCGCATGAAGGTCACATCCGGCTTCTACGTGCGCAGTTTCTGCCACGATCTGGGCGCCAAGGTCGACTCGGCGGGCATAATGGCGGAGCTGGAGCGTTCGCAGCAGGGCGACTTCAAGGTCGGCACCGACAGCTGTATGGAATACGGAGACCTCCTCAAGGGAGAGGAGGTGTGGGGTCCTAAGGTGACGAGAATGCTGAACGCTTGGACTGAGAAGTACCCCAACGGAGCGCCCCAGGTGCCACAGAAGCGGCAGAACAACCAGGAGCAGCAGAACCGCAGCCGCAAGCAGGACAGGAAGCGCAAGTGGGAGGAGAATAAGAAGTCCGACCAGAACCCTAAGAAGAGAAGGAACTCTAGCTCGGGAGACGAGGCGCCCGCCTCTAAGGTGGCAAAGACGGAGGTGGCCAAGGGGGAGTCACCCAGGAGGGAGTCGCCCAAGGGGTCCCCCAAGGCATCATTGGTGAAGTCTTCACCCAAGACATCGCCCAAAGGTTCGCTCAAGTCTTTCCCAAAGGGTTCCCCCAAGGTGAAGGCAGCTGACACGAAGAAGAAACTGAGGCCTGAAGAAATCGAGTGGGAGGGCATCCAGGACTAAGACCGGGGGCTCGTACAGAGGGACAAATAAATAAATAACAGTGTGCACAAGGGGCGACGACGGAGGTGTTGCTTAAAAGAAAAAAACACTTGAGATCTTTGGCTGAAGCCGGAGGGGAAGGGCACGGCGTATGGAGGCTTTATTTTGTTCTTATTAACCCCCCCACCCCCGGGTCCCAGAAAAGCATTACAGACGGGTTTGGGAACCGGCAATAGTTGGCTACCCGAGAATTTTCTCATCCTCAACCGGCCGGTTGTCGATAGGCAGTTGAAAGACAGAGAAAGAGAGAGAGAGAGAGAGAGAGAGAGAGAGAGAGAGAGAGAGAGAGAGAGAGAGCATGTTGCAGGTACCTGAAATCATGGTTGCTTATTTCAACTTTCCCTCTCCCCCAGATGGTGGTAACCCGGTCCGAGAATGCAACTCCCCATCCAAACCATTGTTTTAAAGATGCTCCTGTCCAGTTCCATTATGCATGCCATGTATGTATGCCCCGATTGCCATCCCTCATCCAGAGTTTGTCCAATCCAGTCCTTAGGTATCAGAAAAAAAGGCTTTGCCAAATATCCCGCCCAGTATGTTTAGTCATGTCGTCGTTGAAAAGAGTCCCGCGCGGCCAACGCTCCGCTATTATGCATCGTACACTCCTCTCGTCTCGATCAGCACCCCCCCCCCCCCCCCCCTCATCGCGCCTCCATCACGGCTGCGACGCCCTCTTCTGCTCCGCTGCCTCCCTCACCCCGGCGTCTTTCGCGTTCATCTCCCCCAAAAGCGACCTCACCCTCTCGATGCGCCCCACGGCGCCCTCGAGCCTCTCGAGGCGTCGGCGCTTGTCCTGGTCGCGCTTCTCTAAGGTCTCGACCCGCTCCTCAAGCCTCGCGCGCGCGCGACGCTCCGTTGCGACCATCTCGTTGGCCTGTTCGAACAGGCTCACGCTCAACTCCTCAACCTCCTGGCTCGTCGTGCTGAGGCGGCTCTCGGCCGCCAGCCGGAGATTCTGCTCCCTGCTGAGCGCCTCGCGCAGGTCCTCGGTCGAGGCCGGGGTGCCGGGGGGTGGCGGCGACGGGGCGCGCAAGTTTGGTGTGGACTTCATGCCGCGCGGGCTGAGGAGCTGAGATAGTCTGTTGGCGCCGCCGGAGAGGAAGCTCGTGCGGGTGGGCGATGGGGTCGGGGCCAGCGCGGGGGCGGCGGCGGCGGCGGGGGATGTGGAGGTCTGGGAGGCGGCGATGCGCAGGCGCGTGAGCTCATCCTCGTAGTCGGCCCAGCGGTCGACGGCGGCGGCGGCCTTTTGGTTCAGTAGACGGACCTGGGCCTCGAGATCGGCGATGCGGGACTGTGCCTCGAGGAGAGCGGGCGGGGGTTCAAGGACGACGCCGCAGCTAGGGCAGGAGTGCTGCTCGGAGCGGTCCGTCGAGAGCGAGAGGGTCGGCGGCGGCGGCGGCGGTGGGGGCACGGCGGCGGCGGTCATTGTCATGGTTGCGCTCATGGCTTGAAGGGGGTTTGCCAGGTCGTCGCTGCGCCTGTGGTGTATTTTTGAGAAGCGTGGTGTTGAGAGGAGTCGAGTAGGACGGCCCGAACGGCATACGGCGGGGTGAGGGGGAGGGGGAGGGGGGAGAGGAGGAGGAAGGATCAAGCTTCTTTTTAGGTTATGTTCGAGTCGTTCCGGCCCAATTGCTGTAAGAATCGGGAAAAGCTAGCGGAAGGTAGAGTTTGAGAGGTGTAACTTCGAGGTGCCAGAGGGTCGTCGGGAGGGGAAGGATTGCGAGGGGTGGTGGGCGGCGCACGATCATATGTAAGTGGCCGGTTTCTATAATGGAAAAGTGCGGTGGTGTTACTCTACGCTTTGAGCGTGTAAGCAAAAGGGGACGACTCGTCGCAGCTTCTGCGCAGTCTTGTGCGTCCGAACGTTTTCTGACAGCAAGGGAAAGTAAGATGTCAAAAAGAGAGAAAAGGGAAAGGAAACATATTCTGGCGTTCGGACTCGCAAAAAGGGAGCGGGAAAAAACTCCGTCTGCCTGAAGGAGGAAAACCCGCCCACATGCCACCTTAGCCACCAGGTTTAATGCGTGACACCACCGCCACCACCACCCTTACCCTATTTTTGGGCCGCCCCTACCTATGCCTTAAGCTGGCTGGCTCTAGCACCCAAGGTAAGAAAACTCCACGACGCGCGCGAACAGTTCACTGCGCCTCCTTGCTTTCACAGTGGGAATGGGGAATGGGGGTGTTCAATGAGATTGAGGACCGGCAGATTCCAAGCTGGCGGAGCGGCGGGTGGGGATGCCTTGTTAAACGGCGTCGGGCGATTGGGCGAAGAACCCCAATTTGGGCGACATGACGGGAACAGGATCGCTCCACTCGGCGTTCCAGCAACCTCCTTGGGGTGCACCAATGCACCCAGAATGGCTAGGGAGAGAGAGAAGGCACAAGAGACGGGAATGGCCTGCGAGCTTGCCTAATTTTGCTTCATTTCTTCCGCCTTTTGCCGTTTGCGGTCGCAAGACTTCAACGCGGCAAGCGACTCAAATCATGTGCTTTTCCTGGCTATGATTGACTGATTATTTAATTTAAGGCAAGCTCAACTGCGGAATGTCCGGCCTCGTGTATTCATGCCGTACCGTCGTCCATGACATACGGGAACGACAAATTAACGATACCTATCTAATTGATAAGGGCAGGCGATTGGGATGCGCGGGCGTGTTTGACAACTGACGACTGCGAAATCCCGTCCTCCTCCCCCTCCCTTTCCTTTCCTCTACGCTCGTTCATTGCTGAGCCCAAACCCCATCCCGCTATTTTTGACAGCCCTCGATCGCCGCCCTTGCATGAATAAGCTCCCACATCGGACTGCCAATCAATCAGCCCTTTGACCTCGACTAGTTTCCTGTGCTGTTGCCACAATGAACACGCAGGGCACCTTGCCGGCCATGCCCCTCCCCTGACAGTAGCCGACGGTGGATCTATGCTTGGTTATGGTCGAGATGTCATGCAGGCGGGAGCAGCAGCAGCTACGGGAACAAAGGTAGAAAAGCAGCGTCTACCGAGGCGGCGGTTGCGTGCCCGGCAAAACTGGCCCTCGGGTGCGGTCCAAGGCTCTGAAACCGCCAACAAAAACCCGCTGTCATGTCGTCATGCCCGGACTCTCGTTTCGAAACACCACGAGAGCTCTTCCCTGTTCGGCGGCGGATGGAGACATCTCAGCCTCCTTGAAAAGCCGGGGCAGAAAACTCTATTGCCTCAACTTGCGAGCATCCTCGGCTGGCGTGCATGGTCCAGCGTGACCTGCTCATCATGAAACCCAAGAGGCTCTGCCCCGGAGTGCGGATGGATGAGAGGCGATCCCAATCAGTTCGGCTTGGCCACCTTGCGCGGCTCTCCGACGCCCGTCTCTGGGTCCTTGTACTCCTTCCAGCTCACCGGCACCATGTCGTTGCCAGCCTCGCTGGTGGCCATGATGACGCCCAGCTCATTGGCCGCGGTCGAGAGGTAATAATTCGCCTGATCACCCAGAGAGATCTACACCCCACGTTAGCCGTCTACGCACTCTCAACACATCCTCACCCAGGACAACGAAAGAACATACCACCTGCGCCCGCACGACATCTCCAGGCTTGAAACTCTCATAGATCTTGACCTTGTCCTTCTCTGTCGCCCTCACGTCTTGCGAGCGGATGACGCCCTGCCACTCCGTCTGCAGCGCCGTGTCGCCGACCTGCTGGATCGTCACAATGGCCTGCTTGGGCATCAACCGCACGACGCGGCACAGCACGACGTTGCCGACGTCCGGGAGCACCTCGCGCTTCTTGCTGGCCCCCGTGCGCGCCACCGAGATGGTCGCCAACTCGTCGGCCGACAGCTGCGTGATGCGGTTGAGACGCTTCGTGAGACCCGCCTGTGCCTTGGCTGAGGGCTTCACCGTCACGTCGCCCAACAGCGAGGCCACGACGTTGCCGTTGTAGACGTGTGTGCCCGGGCCGGCGGCGAACCGCGTCGTCGGGCCAAGGATCTTGCCCGGCACGGCCGTCTGGGGAATCTCATCAGTGGCCATGTTGCGATGTGTGGACGTGGGAGAGAGCTGGTGGGGGTATCGTATCCGCCGTTGTACTTGTGACCTGTCGTCGCAAGAAGTAGATTGAAGTGACGGGAAATGAGTAAGCGAGATGTGAGTGTGAGTCTGTACCCCGGTCAAGATTTTCCCCTCAGCTCCGTTTATGAGGCTGAGTTTTGAAAGGCCGTCCCGTTTGTTTCGGTGGTTGCTATAGCGGTTGTTAAAACCCGAAAGTCCGAATTTTTTTTTCCAGTCCCGCGGCCGCCGTTTGGATGCGAGGTGCGTCCCGGGGCCCCGCTATCCGGACAGCTGCAGCTACCTGCCCACCTCTTTAGGTAGCTTAGGTGCTGCAAAGGATGCTGAAAAGAACCTGAAAAGGTACCGAGTCCACTATTCAGCCCTCTCAGGCCACTGGGAAGTCAAGCTTCCGGGGGCGGTGGCGTAAGGCAGAAAGAGTCTTGGAGGGTCAACATGCAGGGTCCGATCCCTCAACCAAAAAACAATCAATTGGCGATGCGACCATATCCCGTTGGAGTGCAACCAGGGGCCTCTTCTCTTCTTAAATACCACCAGTGCTTCCGTCACAACAACTTTTCAACCCCCACCCCCCTTCATCCTCACCACCACATCTTGCCCATCGGGTCATTACATTCCTTAATCCTTGGTTTGTGCTTTTTAGACTCTTAAGCAATTAAAATGGCGTCCCTGAGCCGGTTGTTTACGCTGGCGCTTTGGATCGGTCTCCTGACGCCCATTTACATGTTCCTCGAGAAGAACTTGGAGAAGTTTTACATCTTCGACCACGAGCACCTGCACGACCTCTCCAAGCGCGCTATCGCCGCCCACGGCAACGACACTCGCTCCGTCGTCAACTACATTGTGGCCGAGCTTAACGGCATCGTCCCTAAGCACGTCAACCTTGACGAGGAATGGGTCTTCAATAACGCCGGCGGTGCCATGGGCGCCATGTACATCATTCACGCCAGTAAGCCTTCATCGCGCTCCTAGCATCTTCTACTACGGCGAGACGACCTGCTGACATACTATCTATTAGGCATCACCGAGTACCTCATTGTCTTTGGCACCGCTATCGGAACCGAGGGCCACTCAGGCCGCCACACTGCCGACGACTACTTTAACATTCTCTACGGCACCCAGCTTGCATACGTTCCCGGCGCCTACGAGCCGGAGGTCTACCCCCAGGGCAGCGTCCACCACCTGCACCGCGGCGACGTCAAGCAGTACAAGATGGACGAGGGCTGCTTTGCTCTCGAGTACGCCCGCGGCTGGATCCCGCCCATGCTCTTCTTTGGCTTCGCCGACGGCCTGTCCAGCACCCTCGACTTCCCCACACTCTGGAAGACGACGCGCATCACCGGCCGCGAGATGATTGCTAACTTGCTCAAGGGCAAGTTCTAAGGAGGTGGGGGTTATGGACGGCGGGGGGCGTAAGACGGACAGCGCCGCTCGTGGACCGGCTTAAACGGTCGACGCGAGCAGGGAAATGAGCCCACAAGAAGGCACATGCAGAGCTACGGCCACCGCTGCTTTCGTCTCGAATATTCGATTCGGTCATTCCGAACAACTTGTCTATATCACCATTTAATAATGCCGAGCAGGCGGCAAAGCCAATTGTACCTGAACCGTTTCGTCAATGCATTCTTCGTGGGAATTGTCGGTCCATGCCGGTGAGGATGCGGCTGGACCCGTATTTGCAGGTGAGAGACATGCATCGAATCGGCGAGCCAATGGCGCAACGCTCTTCTGCGCTGCTGGTCTAGGAACGGATCTACTGTACGCGCGAGACCCCCTGTCTTGAATTTTAAGTAGACAATCAGCCAAGATTCCTTCCTGCGAGTGTCGTCAACACTCGCGCCGGACTCAGACATCCGTTCCGGCCTCGTCGAGTCGTCCCATATCGGAGGACACATCCGATCCCGACGCGTTTTGGCTCCACATCAGCGGCACTTTCACCGAACCGCAGCAAGACTCCGGCGGCCGGCGGTGCGGACCCGAACAACGCCTCCCATACCGCAAAGCCTAGCCGACCGTCCCTTGGAGATTATCGGTGCGGTCATTAGCGCTCTTGAAATAATGAGAGCCACTTCGAAATAGGTGTGCTTGGGCCTGGAGTTCTGCTTGAGATCAACGATGGATCAAGCTGAGAGAACACGACGGCTGATAAGAATAGTGTTTAAATAGCTAATCTTATAAATACAGAAATAAGAAGCGGTCGAAGCCTGAGACATGAGACCCTCGGCCCGTCGCCAGTTTATTACGGTAACACTTGATGGATATGGGGGTTAGCAGAGACATGTTCTACCTGGAACAGGTCACGACAGCCCAACCGATTGTTTGCTCTGATACTGTCAACAACGGCCCAGGATGCCCGCGATCAAGGTGTGTTTCTATGCAATCCAAAGCCCAGGCCTTGGAGGGGAAAGTTTGCTCTCTTGAAGCCCGCAGTCCAAGAAGCGACGAATATGAAACACACTCTGGCTCTCGCGCAATGCCTGGAGACCGCGGGCGCCCTACACGCCCTGTCGAAATCCGTGTGTGGAAGAGAGAATGATACTAGTTGACTCGTCGTCCACCATGAAGATGACAGGAAGAAAGGCATCCGTCGTGGAGCTGGCGATGAGGCCTTGGAGATGACGTGACTGAGTTCAACAAGACCCCGCCGCCCAGTCGAGTGTTGTAAGCCTTTTCAACGGAAAGCAACGTCGAACTGCCGCCTTGGATGGAGCCCAAGTATACGTTTGCTCCCACAGGTCAACCTAAATGCCCCTTGACATCGTTTTGTAGGGAGTGAACGTCCCTAAGCTTGTTCGGGGGGACTACGACCAGGGTAGATTCGAATACCACAGCATTCATTACCATTGCGCCGTGGTCGGTGTTCAATAGCAGAGGCACAAACTTCGCCTAGGTATCGGAACACCAAACGCTCCTCAAGACGTTTTAACTCGCCGCTAAGTGTCTTCACACGATGAACGGAGTAGCCCAAGTGGTGGAAGGCCTTGAAACCGTCCATCTGGTTTCTCATCTCATCTGGTCTCTCACACATCTGCCCCCTGAAGCTCAGGCCTACGCCCCCCAAAACTGGTTGCTCTCTGTGTAATGTTCCCCCCTCCTCATCTGCTACGTCGCCGTCCCTTCTCTTTTGTTTTATCCTCGTCCGAGTATCCCTGCGCGCTCGACTCTGCGCGCTATCGCGAGCCAAACTGTACTCGCTTGCCCCCCAAGATAACGATCTCCTCCTATCCCTGCCTCCCGCATGTCTCCGGATGCAGCTGTTTCATACATCAGGCGGCGAACAGAGACCATATATACCGTTGGAAACCCCCACGACCGGTTGCTCGGTTGTCCGACGCAGCAACCGCCTCGAGGGACCGGCGACTTCATCCCGTCATTCGATATCGCAGCGCGAGAACGTAGACACGATGTCTGCCTGGGACACGATCGAGCAATCCCACCCGGGCACCCAGCTCAGGGACACGCCTTACGAGATGAAGTACTATGAAGACATCTCTCTCGACGAGAAGAGAGGAATCCAGCCCCGGCCGGATGCGCCAACCGACGAGGAGCTGCAGACCCTCAGACGGGTGTCTGATCACATCCCTTTCAAGCTCTTCACCATCGCCTTCGTCGAGCTGTGCGAGCGCTTCTCCTACTACGGCTCCGTCATTGTTGTAAGTAAAGCCGCCCCTGCTCTCCAAGGAGCCCTTGCTAACCTGACCCAGTGTACGTACGCGCGCTTGTCTAAGAAGCATGACCACAGTATGCTTGGAATACTGACGGCATCCAGTCACCAACTTCATCCAGCAGCCGCTGCCCCCCGGCTCAACAACCGGCGCGGCCCCGAATGGCCAGCCCGGCGCCTTGGGGATGGGCCAGCAGGCGTCCACGGGCATCACGACCTTCAACCAGTTCTGGCAGTACTTCATGCCCCTGTTCGGCGCCTGGGTCGCAGACAAATACTGGGGACGCTACAAGACCATCTGCATCTCCATTGCCATCGACCTGGTCGGCCACTTCATCCTAATCGCGGCCGCTGTGCCGCCCGTCATCACGAAGCCTGCAGGCAACTCGCTCGCCGCCCTGCTCGTCGGTATGATCACCATTGGCTTCGCCACCGGCGGCTTTAAGCCCAACATCAGCCCGCTCATCACGGAGCAGCTCGACATTGAACACCTGAGCGTTCGCACGCTGCCGTCAGGGGAGAAAGTCATCGTTGACCCGGCGATCACGATCAACAGGGTGTACAACTGGTTCTACCTGTTCATCAACGTCGGCGCGCTCGTCGGCCAGATCTCGATGGTGTACGCCGAGAAGTATGTGGGCTTCTGGCTTAGCTTCACGCTGCCGACCTGCATGCTGGCGCTTTGCCCGTTGGTCATGTGGTGGGGGAAGGGCAGGTACCGCGCGGCACCCCCCGCGGGCTCGGTCTTGGGTCCCGCAATCAGGACTTTTCTCTACGCGCAGAAGGGCAGGTGGTCGATCAACCCTGTCAGGACGTGGAAGAACATGCATGACGGGACCTTTTGGGAATCGGTGAAGCCATCCCACTACTCGGACGCGACGCGGCCGAAGTGGATGACCTTTGATGACGCCTGGGTCGACGAGCTGTGAGTTCCTCCGGCGCCCCGGCCCCTTTTCCCTACCCATGACGAGATACTGACTCTCCCTTCGCAAGACGGCGTGGCTTCGCGGCGTGTGCCGTCTTCTCGTGGTACCCCATCTACTGGCTCTCCTACAACCAACGTAAGCCCTTTCTCCTGTCATTTCCCTTGCCTGCACGTCGCTGACAAGCCCCCGGTGAACAACAACCTCGTCTCGCAGGCGGCGACGATGAAGCTCAACGGCCTCCCCAACGACATCCTGTCCAACCTGGACCCGATCGCGCTGATCCTCTTCATCCCGCTCTGCGACCTGGTCCTCTACCCGACGCTTCGCAAGCTCAAGATCCGCTTCACGCCCATCAAGAAGATCGCCTTCGGCTTCTTCACGGGTTCCGCCGCCATGGTCTGGGCGTGCGTGCTGCAGTACTACATCTACCAGCGGTCGGCGTGCGGCAGCTTTGCCTCGGGGACGCTGCCTAACGGCGAACCGTGCCCGCCGGTCGACATCCTCGTGTGGGCGCAGACGGGCGCCTACGTCCTCATCGCGCTGTCCGAGATCTTTGCGAGCATCACGAGCCTCGAGTACGCCTTCAGCAAGGCGCCGAGGAACATGCGGTCCATGGTGCAGGCCGTCGCGCTCTTCATGTCAGCCATCTCGGCGGCGCTGGGCCAGGCCTTCACGCCCCTGAGCACCGATCCGTACCTGGTTTGGAACTACGGCATCGTCGCCGTCCTGGCCGCCGTGGCGGGCGTAATCTTCTGGATCCAGTTCAGGGACTTGGACAGGGAGGAGGACGCGATGAACGAGCTGCCTGAGGGCCGCGTCGGGAAGGACGTCGTCGACGAAATGTCGCGTTTAGGTGTCCATGGTAAGGGGTGATGATGCCTGGTTCTGCAGCTTAAGAGTAGTTGTCCGGTATTTTGTTGATAGATAGGTTGGTTCCAGTTATATGCTGTATATGTTAGAATCTTAGGCAAGAGGTTTGATCATAATGACCAGAGACGACAGTATAAGAACTGTGTTTCTCGTTGTATGCGATCAACCGGCGCCATACTCCAGCCGGCTCTTTCATTGTATCAGTACTGCGCAATGCCTCTTGTGCATGCTTGTTTTTTTTCATCTTTTTTTCATGCGTAGTCCCAATGTACAATGGCCCATGGAAGAAGGACAGTGAAGCTTGGAAGAGATGACCTGGCTGAAGCTACTGATCGAGATTCTCTGAAGTCGCGGAGAGCCACGGGCTGTAGCGAGCCTGACGTCTATTGTTGTCGTTTTCGTCGCGTTCTCGAGAGTCGGGATCCCGTGTTGGCAAGCCGACACGAATCTATGGGGAATGGGAAGCAGATTCTGTAGCTGAGTTTCAATACGTAAATCTCCCAAGATACCCGAGTATGGGGTTTCTCAAGCAATGTGTTGCCCATATCTCCCACAGGGAGAGGGAGAGGGAGGCAGGCTTGGGTACCCGGGGGCCGGACACTATCCCGCACACATCGACGCCTCCCTCACGCGGGATTCAGATTGATTCCAGTGCTGCATTTTGTATGCCATCATCTCCATGGGGGAAAACTTTTTCAGGTGACCGCAAGAGCGATGAGTGGGCTTATCAGGGGCAATTTAGATGAGTCGAGCGGGCTGATAAGGGGCGGAGGCACACCAGCCCGGCCTTCCCCTGACTAGCGAATATACCACGCGGTGCCATGAAAACGTCGACGCCAGCGTCGTTGCTTCTCTCGTCGGATCGGTCATGGTATTGAAGGAAACAGGGTCATGATTGCCGCGAGCCGGTCGGAATGCTTCGACAACAGGTGCCGAGAGTATGGCGGCTGGCCAAGCCCACTTGTTGATGCTGGAGAGATAATGTATACAGGGGAACAGCAAAGTCAGTATTACAATGTCGAGTAGCACAGATGCGAAACAGTGAAGAGCGGGACATATGTCGGGCCCACGGGAACACCTACGTCTGTACCCAGCAGACCTTCACGGGGCATCTGAAAGCGTTATTTCACCGGCTCGTCATGCCTACTGGTATCCGGAACAAAACGGCGCACTCCCTACCTAAGCAGAGGATGATGAGGTCAATGACGCCGTCGACTACCTAGCCGGACGTAGAACGCGGTTCGAATGTGTTTGATGACCGCTACCCGCTCGTCTCTACATGTGCCCTCCCCATCGTCTTCGACATGCTGAATACAACCTTGGGCGGAAATGGACAGCACGTTACAGTGCGGCTTGGACGAGTCTATCACACGTACGTTTTCTGCTCGCCAGAACCGTCACTGTGAGCATGAGATGAGATGGCCCTTGAATCGGGCACGCAGCCAGCCCCCCAAGGACTGTAGAGAACCGCCGCCTTTCGTGTCCCAAGGGCCTTACCTCCGAGAATCTTGTTTCTTCCAATGGCTCACACGCCTCGTTTCCAGCTCACGAGGAACTGCGCCAGTCACGTTGTAACAAACTTGGCCCTGGCATCGCGCGCACGAGGCCGGTTGTTGCCACGAAAGATGCCGGGGGTTCGGAGAGCAGAAAGAGCATGGAACTCGGAACGGTGTTGTCGGCCGCCCCCCCTAATGTGCTCGGTGTGTTCGCAACCTGGGCATGTACTGCTCAAGAGGATAAAGTACATATGATTTGTGGCCGGCCGTGGGGGGCTCAGCGTGTCCTCCCACCTGCAGTGTCCCCTGCCGATTCAGGGGTAACGGACGGGAACCAAGGCGGCGGCGTGGGATGGCGGGCGCCGGATAGGAATGCGACGGGCGTACGTATACTAACAAGGTCTGCGGGACTCGCGAGCATGGGCGCCCCTCCCGGCATCATCTCTTCGTCCCCCGTAGATGGAAGCATTCTTTGGAGATCAACACTTCCTCATTCGCCCACGAACGTGTGAGAGTACCAGTCGGCAGCAGGACACACTGCAGGTACGCCGACTCATCGGCGGTTCTCCAAGGCCTTCCCCCCTTTTCTCATTGCTATGTGAGCCTCAAGCAAAAGTTATCCTGCCACTGTCGCGTCAGAAACCCTCCACGGTTCGTGGGGACATCCAACGAAAGGGCTAGTACCGGGAGCACGCCAGACGAGGGAGTACACACTGCCGGCCTCGACGGCCTTGTAGTTAGTTCTGTACGTACACCTGGTGTACGCCAGCCCTCTGGCCGCCTAGTTCATGCAGGATGAAAACCTAACCGAGATCTCAGAAACGACGTGCACATGTACCGCAGCCATGCTTTTTAACACATCTGGAAAACGTGGCCCGGTGGGTTGGTCAGGTGGGGTGTGTGTCCTAGGGGCACCGTGTACGCACGCCAGTTGAACGGCGCCACTCGAGAGATCGATTAGAGAGGAAAGGGAGAGAACCCTACCCTTGCCGGTGACATCGTCTCCTCTTCGTGCTCAGTGTACTTTACACTACTGAGTGCGTTTTCTCTCATGATGGCCGTGGGCGCCGTCCGACGTTCCCTACCTCCTGAAGTCGATCAACACCATGATGTAGACAAAGAGCCACGAACTTGGGGACGGAGGAAATTGAATGTTGACTTGAGCCGAGTGTGGTTCTAGATATACTTATCTACCTTCTTGCCCCTGGTGTAGGCAAAGAAAATAGGGAAACAGAAGAGGGAAAAAACAAGGACATAGCCCCCGTCAGATGGGTGGCCCGGAAAAGACGCGGCCGGAGGGGAAACGAGACCACGAACAAAGTACGAGAGGATGACATCAACTTCACAAAACTGGGATAGGAGTTGCTTCAACCGCTTCTCCATGGGCAGCCCCGTGACTGTCAAGAACTGACTCTATCTAGGTACTCATGAGAAGAAGAAAAAAAAGCCTTGGTCACCCTTATCGGATAGCATGAACGGGGGTCAACCTCCAGAGGCCCCTCCCTCTCCTATCTGTCTATCATATCTATCCAAGGTCGAGCCCCCCCCCCTGGTGAAGACTAACCAGACTGACTCAAAAAGCTTCTAGAACAAACCTTCTTTCTCACACGCTTTATCTTTCGGCCCCTTTACACCCCAGAGGCTCGCCATTGCTAGCGTCCCTATCCTCGACGTCAACTGTACACCTTTGCGATAAGACCACGTCGGGGCTCGGAAGCTTGAGCTGCACCAGCCGATCCCCCTCCCCTCCCTCATCCGCCAAAAATGATAAAGCTCCGGGGGACAGGAGAAGGGGGGAGAGGGAGGCTGCGGCAAGATGAAGTCATGCCATGCATCTCCCGGGACCCTTGTGCAAATCCGCGGCCCCCCCGGGACGAGGAAGCCCCGCCGTCGGGGGTCGCCCGGCCGGCCACCTCTTCTCTCATCATTGCCAAAGAGAAGAAACAGACCCCCACGCCTTCGAGCAAGGGGGCTAGGACGACGTGGACGGCGCGGCTCGCATGCTGCGAGTGACGTCCTGGTTTGGCCGTAACCGACAACAACCGCCGTCATAAACCAGGACGTTCCCTTCCTTAGATCGGCCTTTTGCGTCCGTCTCACCCTCGTCACCTGTTTTCATCTTCGCCCATATCCCCTCCAACGGTAGGCATGCTTGGCGGTTGGAATAAACATGTCTTTTAACACACATCTGTACATACAATGTGTATATATTGCGGTGATAGAATCCTTGGCCTGTTACCCTCCCTCCGCATTTTCCGACTCCATCCCTCCTTCTTCTTCTTCCTCCCGCAATGCTGTCATGAATAAGGGCAAATCAAATACCAGATATACCCGCGAGTTATACATCACTCGCTGCCCTTTTTGCTTTTTTTTTTATCAACCACGCAACGCCATGCCGGCCCATATGAACGATCCTCGAGGAAATGAGCTGTCATCACCATCACACAAACAAGCCTGCCCAGCCAGCCTTCGACTCGACCCCGGACTCGGGGGAGGTACGCTGCTGGGCCACAAAGAAAACCGAACCCCACTCCCCAAACGCATATTTTCCGAACCATTCCCGTCGTTTCCTCCCCCATCTTCGTCACCCGGACGCCGCTGCATGCAATGTGTATGTCGTGTGTGGGTGTGATGTGCTTCCAGAGCCGCTCGAGTCCGTGGCCGACGAATCCAAGTGGTGTCGCGTCCTTGACCTTGTTTTGGAGATACCTTATGCGAGCCATTCCTCCTCGTCTCTCTTGAGGCCTCTCATGACCAAACCATCCTCGTCGTCCGAGTATTCCTCTTCCTCCTCTTCCTCTTCTGCCTGCTCCACCTGTTGATCTCTCTGACGGGCGGCCGGCACGGCCTCCTCCTCGGGCACATCTTCCTCTTCCTCCAACATCCATGTCAAGCCATTGGCCTGTTCCTCAAGGGGAAAGACTTCTTGCGCGTACTCCTCGAGACCCCGCGGACCTTCCCACAGCGCCATGGACTGGGAGAGACAGTTGTCCTCCAGCTCGACGTCGCCAAAGTACGGAGGCTGCTTCTTGGGGTCCTGGTGGCCAAGCGAGAACAGCTTCTCCAGTGCCTCGAGTTGCTGGCGGTACCCATTGGGGATCTTGACCTTCAGGTCGATCGGACCTCGAACGTACTTGACAGGGCGCCCAACGCCTCGGGCGAAGACCTCGCAAGCTTCGCGTGGAGTCAGCATCTCCCACGCCAGCGCAATGCGCTTCGTACGCCACTTGGCCACGCCGTCCTTGAAGATTTGCAGAATGGCAGGGCCGACATCGTGCTCGGCATCGAGCCATGGCAGTTTCACATCCTCGTGGAAAGGGGCTTGCCACCGGAAGGACCCGTCGCGCTGAAGCTCCATGCAGAAGAGCGGGTACGGCAACGACGTAAAGTTGTTGTTGTAGATGCCTGTGTAGACGAACGTCGAAGGCAGATCGATGGAGCGCACATACTCCTCTACCTGGTGCTTGGCAGCCCAGAGGGGCAGCGACGGCCAGTCCGCGTTGTAGGCTGCGTGATCCGGCATGGAGGAGTAGACGTAGTGCTGAACACCAGCCCGTTTGGCGGCATCGGCAAGCGCCTTTCCGATTTCCAGCTCGTCGCCGTAGAAGGTGGTGTTGATGAAGGCCAGCTGGGTGCCACGGAAGAGCTCCTTGATCAGGTCGTGATTTACACCAACACCGGAGATGGGGCCGTTAGTGGTCACGTCCCTGTTGTCCGGGGTGGGCTTGTGTCTCGTGTACAGCTCACCGACGAGAACGGTGGCGTTGGGATTTGAGTTGACCTCTGTTGCCACGACGCCCTCGAGGTTCCGCAGCTGGGCGCGGACATGGTAGCCTACGGCGGTGGCAACCCTGATGAAAGAGGCAGCCTGGCGACCGCTGGCGTTGATGACGGCGATCGTCTTGTTAGGGGTGGGCATCGGGCGCTTGAAAGGGCGGAACGTCAGGGAGTTGTTTCTTGACGAGGCCAAGGGTGACGACTCGGAGTAGGAGGAGCGGGAGTGCTTGTGCGTCCTGGTGGTGCTGTACACGGCCGAGTCACCGTGATAGTGGTGATTTGAGGGATCCTGCTGCTGCTGCTGCTGCTGTTTGGCGGGCCGGATAGGGATCCCAATCCCGTTGAGTTGGGAAGGCATCAGGGTGACCATTTAGAAGTCTCCGACAGGAACTGCTCTTGCGGGGAAGAGCAGGAAGAGTAGAAAACCGACCGAGTTGGGAGAGAGAGTGGCAGCGCAGGAAAGGATTTGATGAGTTCGGGAAAAAGGGTTGCTGCAAGGGCTTGTCGTCAACCCCGCTATTTTGTCCCCCAGAGAAAGCGCTGTAGGAACCTAGGGTGTAAGTGCGGTCTTGGTTGGGCCTGTGGAGAATAACAAGAAGGGCGATGTGCTGCTACTGCTGCTGCTGCTGGGCCGAGCTGGGCTGGGTTGGGTGTGCGCCCCGAAAGCGGCTTCGTCGCAAGAGTCGGGGTTGATGGGAATGTTTTTTTCTTCTTTCTTTTCCTTCTTCCTTTTGTTTCCCGTTTTGAAAGAGAAGTATCGACAATGACAAACCGATACGTAAAAAATGCTACCTCGAACCTATAGCAGGCCGGAGGGCTATCGCAAAATAGGGGAGGACTGAACGGGCCAAGTGCAGGCCTGGTCTCCGGACTGGCCTTTGCGCACGCGAGGACAATGTACTTCGTAGGAGGCGGCGCGTAGACAGAAACAGACTTGAGTAAGGGTGTCGTGCCAGTGAAAAGGACGAGGTGAAGTGAGGTGACGGACGGGGTGAGTTCGCGAGGGGGGGTGAGGAAGTAATAATCGAAATGCGGTTCCTGGGCCGCAATGATTCAAGAACCCTGAGGGGTGTGGTTGAGAGGAGCAAATGGCGAAATAGATAAGTAGCAAACACCGTTATCGAAATGGCAGCTCCTTTTTTTGGTCGATGGCGGGGTTGACCCCAGCAAGCCGCCAGGAAAGCCAAGATCTAAGAGATGGACGCACGCCTTTTCAGGACAAAAGGTCGATCAAAAGATCCGGGGGAATGAACGGACGACAGGCTAGGCTGCGTTCGTCGGCGGAGGCGGTGATGGTGGTAGGGGGTGTGGAAATGCGGGAGAGACAAGAAGAGGACAAGTTAGGATACACTCGCCGATGCTGATAAGGGAAATTCGTCGGAACGAGGATGAGGCAGAAACCCGCAGGTCAGGAGAGAGATATCCCGGGGCCTTGTTGCACACTGTCTCGTCCTTGCCCCGGGTGTTCCTGAGATAAGTGCCCAAGAGTTGGACGTTGGCAGCTGCAGAAGCTGTAGAATGATGGAGGGGGGTGTCTGTAAGTGGACGAGACGGCAAGTCGATGGTGTGCGGATAGATGTGCGTCCCGTAGCGTTGTAGCTGAGGGTTGTGGGAGAGATAACAAGTGTGTGTGTGTGAGCAATAGCGAGTGAGACGTGTGAGTGTATGATAGTGAGGCGTGAGAGTGATGAGTGACAGCGAGAGTGGCAGTGAGAGTGTGCGGTAGAACGTGTGCGTGTGTTTGTGTGTTGACGTCCCCTGCCGGTCTCAGTCAAATGACCAACTGCTATAAGTCGACTTGCCCAGTCGGGACACTTTCGTCAGGGTAATGCGGGTGTGCGTGCTCGCTGGATTTGCTGCCGCCGTCGTCGTCGTCGGGTTGTCCACCGATGGTTTAATCTGCATGCAAATACACCCACCACTCAGGGTGCCGGGGAATCGACCAATCAGAAGAAGCAGTGGTTGACCGTGACCCTGTGTGAAAGGATGAGGTGTTGCTTGAGTGTCGTGCTGTCGCTGGCTGGGACGCCTCGTGGGCTGGTCGTTTGGGGAGACTGAAGCCAGCGAACGAGCAAGGGGGAATTTCGGCGTGGAGATCCGATGGCTGATGGCTGGTTTCGGGGGGAATGATTCTTCACAGCGGTGTATGGAAAGGCAGAGGGTGAAAAGAGGAAGAGCTGCACGGTGTGGTGGGTAGTGGACGGATCAGGTGACGGTGCTTGGGGTCTTGGATGATGCCGTTTCGTCCAAATGGCCTTCTGCTTGTGTCGTCGGGCGGCTCTTTTGCTTGCAGGCAACAAGGGCTCGCATGCAGAGCGAGCGAGAGATATGGGGTCGCCTTATGTGAAGTCGAACCTTATGGAGAAGGTAAGACGATCGGAGCAGAAAGTCCAGGCTGGCTGCCAAGTTGAGAGAGACAGGACGGAAGAGGGGTTGGATGGGAAGTGCAGATGGACCAGGAGAAGGATCCAACGCCTTCTGGTCAAGGGCAGAAGGTGGTGAAGACCGGATGACCTCAATTGATCTCGGTTCTCAGTTGAGGAGCATCAAAGCTTTCGATGCCGGTGCCAGCCAGTCCGTGTGGCGGATGGTTTGACCAACTGGAAACGGACAAGCGAAGCCGTGTCGTTGTGGGCCGTGCAGGCGGCGGTGTCTGCCGATTGATGACGGAGGATGTGTAAGTCAGGTATCCTTGAGGCAGGCGAAACAATCACAACTACAACAGTCGAGTCGAGTCGCGTTTCGACTCAGGATTTGGTGGGCAGGGCCAAAAGCAAGAGGGGAAACAGGGGGAAAAAAATTTGCTCTTTAACTAGGAGGTGACTTGATCCGGTGGACAGGGCATGGGCGATGGCGCGTCAAGACCTTGCGGCTGGCCCTTTTCTGTTAATAATTGAATCTTCGCCGGCGGCCACGAGGGGAGGGGGATGGATGAGCACGTTGCGTTTTCGCTTCGGACCTTGATGCAAGCACAACAACAATGGGGCTCCATCGGGCGGAAACACCAAACACCACACACACATAGTGTACATACTGCACATACGCACAGGCACAGGCACACCAGCCATCATCAACCATTTGGGAAGCCCCGGAGTACACAGCTGGCGTTGGGCGCAGCTGGAGGGAGGGCTGTTGCTGTTGCTGTTGCTGTTGCTGTTGCTTGTTTGGGTTTTTGGGGATGCAGGATGACGGGATGACGGGATGACGGGATGAGATGGTGGTAGCAGAAAAAAGTTCGAACATTCGTTGCTTGTCTTGGTTCTTGTCTTGCAACAACCACTTGACGATGAAGGTGCAGATTTGCATTACCACGGGCAGTAGAGTAATACGCCGGGGACTAACAACACTATTTGACTGCACAGTACGTACATGGGAAGCTTCCTCCAAGTGGGATGGAGGACGGCGACACGGGGGGGCTCGGGTGGAATAATACGCGGCTACCTGGGCCGATGCCGTGTCGAGGAGGAGGCACGTGTACCGTGTTACCTTTCAACTTTTGTCATTCCCCTGCCGGTTTGCTGAGGACGGGTGACCATTAACCGGGGACTTCCTCCGCCAGCGGCTTCCAGCACCGGGGACCGTCTCAGATCGGGTACTTGGTCATAGAATCGGGGCGATGCATCAGCGAGACGGGGACGGCTGGGGCCATTCTGGAGCTCTCCATGGGCCACAGGGACGGGGACCGCCCTGGAAAGCCCCCGATGCATCCTTCCCAGTTTCTTCCCCCATCAACAAGATCACCAAGATTACCAAGTGGTGAGCATGCACTTTTGCCTGCGACCTCAGTACGTGGGAGGGTACTTAGGCCATCACTACGGGACTACCTGCTGGGGCATCCCAGCGCGCCATTTGCTGCCATTTTATTATTGTCCCGAATAGCTACCTACCTACCTTGGTGGGTGTCCGTATGTATCGTATGTTTCTATACAGTCCGTAAGGTCAAAACTAGAACCCAAAGTTGGTTATGTTATGTAAGAGTTTGGCTGCGGTTGGCTCCGAGGGATCACACGATTGCTCTTACCTACTAGGTACTCTGCCACTTCTCCTTTCCCCCCTTCCGCTCTCGCCAGTTTGTCTCCAGTTTTTTTTTTCACTTACTTTTTTTCTCCTTCCTGCGCATTGCGGCTACCTTGCTACCATGAAAAATTTTCCTTATCTTTAGCGCCCTTCGGGCTTTCAACACTGCCGCCGCGCCGCACCTCATGATCACGGACAGCTTATGCTTGTCTTGTGCAGCCATGTCCACATCTGCCCAACTCGGTAACAGTATCCTATCCGGACGAATACTGGTACGCGTCGGCCTTTCGATGCAACGCCCGTTCCATGTCCCTCCCCGCCATTGCTCTGCCTGCCGCTGACTGCGCCTTGTTAGTCACACTGACGGCTCCGGCCTGCCAATGCTGCCATCACATCGTTACCTCAGACCGAGACGCCGCTCATCATCTCGGTGTCTGTGCAATGCTCTTGGTCTCCCTCAGGCATCTCCCAAGGTAACAACCAATCCGCACGAGCTTAAGGCCATTCATTATCTGGCATCATCAGATAAGAGACACCTTGATGAGCGCCCGCATTTCGGCCCAGCTCCCTCCCTACCTTTTGGCTACCTACCTTGTACTTCACACGGGCGGGCCTTCTGGACGACGAGCGCCGCTGCTCACCACGGGGCCCTTGAATTTAAGCAATATCGCGCCGGTCAACCCCCGGCGCAAATCAGGGTCTCCACAAGTTGTCGACCGGCGCAGAGTCGCTCTGATCGGAACCCATGCCGATGTCACAACACTTATCCTCCGAACCCTGTGCAAACTTTTCGTCTCTTTCTTGGCCCACCACCCAGTCGGCAGTACAGTACTGGCTGTAAGTACTTGTAAGTCTGTAGTCTATCAGTTTTGGTCCTCTGAGTTCGGAGCTCCACAACAACACCAAATGTGATGCACGAAAAGAACCTGCGCCGTCGAGTCGTCTACAGTACTGTCCCAGATCCCACCGCCTCGTCTCGTCGAGTAGCTTTCGCACACGTGCAACGACAGGCCACAGACAGAACGGGCCGTTGCCCATGTTCGACGTTCGACGGGGGTTCTTGCGGTACCTACATACCTACCTACATGCTACCTACTTCAAGCATGGGCCTCGTCCCCCCTGGTCCCCAGACGGCTGGGCCCCATCGCTAGCCACCCCGGGCCAGAAGAAAAATCACCAGAATATCGCAATTCTGGGCCACGATGGGCAAATGCTGTGCAGTGCAAAACCAGACGCGCTCTCTCGCTCCGCCACAGCCACTGCAAGTGTCTTTGGCATCGTTCTCTGCAGTCGTCTGCACGCCTGGGATCGGCCTATACGCTGAAGTTTCCGTGCCACAGTCGCGCTCGGTAGTGCTCCAGCGTCTGCCCATGTCCAAACTCCCTAGCACGCAACGCAACCTTCGTGCACCCTCAGCTGCAGGTGCTGCCAGACGCCTGGCTGATTCGTTCCTATCAGCCTCACACGAATGGTGCCATTGGTCGTTAGAACATCGTCGTTGCCAGCCCAACAACACCTGTTGCATGCTGCAACATGTGCTATGACGAACGAGGGCGAGTGCGGGTGGGAGCGATCGAGACCTGCGTCTTGTCTTGGACTCACTTCCGAATATGCTGCATCCTGACGCGCCCCACGACATGCCGGCGGCCAGCATGGGAAGTCAACGGGCACGGCGAAACTCTCAAAGACGCCTGGGCCGAGTCTCAGGATGCAAACGCAACCCAGCGGAGCCATCCCTCAAGACTAACGCCGAGTTCGAGGCGGAACCTGCCTCGGCTGAAAGTCTAGACGTGCAGCAGCTGCGACCGTTGTCTCTTACGTTTAAACTCCCACACCCGCCCGCCCATCAGCAGACCACAGCCGGCCTCTTTCTTCTTCCCTGGGCAATGCCATGTCTGGTGGTGCCTGGCAACAAAAGGACTGGCAGACAAAGATAAGCCGTCAATCAGCCAGACTGACGGGAGGGGAGGCGTCAAGGTGCGTAATCAGATTGACAAAGAACCGAGACGACAACGACATACCGAACGAAGCCTCGACGAGAGATGAGGGACGCGCCAATGGCATTCCAAGAATCGCGCAATGCCAGCCATGCTAGCACCGCATTTTTTCCATTACGTACAAATGGAGCCAAACTAATGTCTAAACAACCGCCATGCCGTCATCCAGCGAGCCCGACTGGTGTTCTGGTCAGCTCATAAGCCAACATCCGCCGCACCCCCCCTCCCCCTCCCTCGAGGAGGATTGGACATCTCCGCGGAAAACCTGCCAGTCTGGAAACCTGCGCCCAAGAAGCTTCGTGTCGCTTGGCGTCCATGTTGAGTTGAGGCAACTCTGTCTTGGTGCAACCAACCTTGGGCGGGTGAGAAGCAGCTCTGGATCAGCGGCATGCTCAGCTCAGGGAAGAAGCATCAACAAGCTAGGCCCCAGCAGCAACAAACAGCATCTGGGCCGCCTGCTGGTCTAATGCAAACGGCCCCCGCTCCCTTGCCGTCGATGTGCGGATTTTGCGGGGAAGTTGGTCCCCCTTGCCTCATAGGGCACCATTGCGCGCCGGCTCCCACGTCGGAACCTCGCATCCTATTCCTCCCACAGCAGCAGGCCGATGGATATGATGCGCGCAAGGGGAACATAGGACCGAAACCACACCATCATCATTTTCTGCTGCTTCTTCCTCTTTCTCTCCCTCTTCAAAGACGACACGGTTGGGCTTTCTCACGCACCTCGCCGCCGGCCACATCCACCGGCCCACCAGTTTTACGTCATGGTATTCACTTTGTCTCGGCTACTACAGAGTTACCTCCTATACGGACGACGGAAAGAAATCCCTCTTTCGACTCGCAAGGTTCGGTTCTCCTGGGCCATGGCCGTTCACCGCACGCCATCGGTCCAGCCATTTCTTTTAATATGAGGTTGTGCCCGAAAGGAGAAGAAAATCCGGGGTCACGATGCTGGATTGATGTCCGACGCCGACCTCGCGTCTATTTTCAAGTCACCTGAGCCGACCTGTTTTAACATCCCTGCCCTGCTGCCAACCGGCCTGCCCTGGTTGACTTTATGTCTGTAGTAAACGAAGATACAGCCTGCAGGCTACCACAGCTGGCTGTCCCCCACGGGGCCCATCGTGGTTGTGGGCACCGATATCGCGTGTTGACTGTTGAGGGCAACAAAACTACACAACCCCCCACTTGGCCATTTTGCTTCGCTCGAGCCCGGAGGTGCTTGAGCCCGCGGAGCCGCAGCCCCAGGCGCCCGTTCCGGAGCCATCCATCTTGGCCGTGGGCCTGACCATATGTAATCTGTGAATTTATGTTTTGCCCATCTCCATATGTAAGCTGCCGAGTCGCCCTGGCAGCGGCACCTGAGCGGACGCGTCTTGACATGCGATCCTTGCATCTCGCTGTAGAATTACGGCATGGTCGGCTGGAGCTCAACCCTGCCGTCCTAGGGTCAAATCCCATGGCCCGGACGCTGGGAAGTCAAAGTCGTCTGGCGCCGATGCTCGGCCAAACCACGACGGGTTCGGGTCGAGGGACTCGAGGCCGATGGGGTCGTTGTTGGGCTGGGCCATGATGTTGTCAAAGTACCGCTGTGTAAAGATTAGCAAAATACATCCTGCCTCGTGTCATAGCAGTGAACGGTAAACGTACCCAGTCCATCTCGTCGCCAACCGCGACCCAGCCACGGTCAAGACCGGTGTCGCCTGATCCTAGATCCGAGGTCATGAAATCGAAGGGCTGGAGGGTATTTGCTGTGCTCGAGGGGTTCGAAATCGAGCCGGCCACATCGTCGACGAGCCGACGGCTGCCAGTCGAGTCCAGGTGGCTTGGTCCGCTGATGGAGAGGCCATTGAAAAGCTGTGTTTCCCGAGAATCAGCAGACCACCGGCCGCCCGAAAGCGAGCTGCTGCCCTCGCTGGGCCCTGACGCCGCCGCCGCCTTCCCACTTTCCTTCGCCTTCGGCGGCGAGTTCGGCGGCGACCCGAGCTTGCCCAGCATCGTCTGTAGAAAGCCCGCCGTTTTCTGCAGTTCGGGCATGCCGCTCGCAACGTTGGTCCAAATGGAGTGCGACCGCTGCAGCAGATGCAGTAGGTGCGCCTTCGTCGGCGGCGGGCTCATCTCGGCCATCCACGCATGCTCGACGCCCCCGTCCCAGAACGGCCCGTGGCCGGCGGCCAGGTAGACGATGGTGGCGGCCAGTAGGAAGTCGTGGACGGCGAGTGAGGAGACGAACCAGCCGTTCTGGCTGAGTATGTTGCCCGGTTGGCAGGCGTGCCAGACAATGTTCTGGAAGTCGAGCAGCGCGACGGCGCCCTCGAGACACTGCCGCCGCGAGTAGTCGTGCTCGCGGCGCGGCAGCGGCTCCAGGAGGAAGCGCCGGTGCAGCACGCACCGCGTCTTGTTGTACAACGCGGCGAGGCTGAAGCGCTGGATGACCAGCGTCGGCGGCGTCGTTATGCACTCCTCGAGGGGCCGGACCATCATGAACCGTGGCACAGCAGCCCACGTCTCGTGGAGTAGGTCGTCGAGCCTCATAACCTCGCTGTACGGCGGCGGCGAGAGCAGGTGCGCCTGCCGCGCGACCTGGCCGAAGACGAGCATCACGGCCGACTTCTGGATCGGGTACGTCATCTCGGTGTAGTCCGTCGGCGGGCGCGGCGGCGGCAGGGCGGCCGTGTCCTCCTCAAAGTCCTCGTCGATGAGGTTCCGCGGTAGCCCGCAGTCGCTGTCGATGCCGCTGAGCATGCTCGGCAGGCCCATGTGGAACGAGACGAGGAGGTCGAGCTGGACGGCCATGTTCCATATGCGGCGGCGCATCTCGCCCTCGAAGGCTGACACGTTGGCGAGCCGGTCCGGGTCGCGGTGCAGGCCCATCTTGAGGAGCAGCCGCAGGCAGACGGATGAGAGGACGTAGCCGTTGGTCTGGGCGGCGCGCGAGACGATGAACTCGGCCTCGACGTAGAGCATGAAAGGCGGGATTGTCGCCATGGACGGCTGCGTGTAGCGGCCCCAGACGAGGCACCAGGCGGCGGCGGAGCGGAAGAGCTTGAAGCGGTCCATGGGCGGCAGCGGGGAATCGGTGGGGAGCTCGTGGGGCGCCATGAAGGTCGAGTAGAAGATGCCTAGCGACATCATCATGAAGAGCTGGGCGAACCAGTGGCTGGGGGTGCCGTGGGGGTCGGCCCAGAATCGGGCGTACTGGACGGCGTGTGAGCATGAGCATGGTCTGTCGCGATGATGATGATGATGATGAAGGCCAGGGAGGGGAACGGTGTATACAACGTACTTGTTTAGTAAAAGTTGGTCTGTGGATGATGTCTGCGGTTGTAGTCAGTACACACTGTAGTAACCAAAAGGGGTAAGTTTCTCGAGGGAGTGAGTGGTCTCGTACGTTGCGAAGGACTCTGTGAGGAAAAGTATCGCATGACAAGGCGGTCGGCAACCCTCCGCTCGGGAATCAGCCGCAGCATATCCTCGCGGTTGCGAGGTGCGTTCGTCGAGAAGAGCAGCAGGTCCGGCGATTCGAGCTCGTCGGACGGCTCGGAGCTCTCGTCCTCAACGAATTCGGGCTCCTCAAAGTAGCTCTTCATGTCTTCGATCTAGTTTGTACGTCAGCCCATGTCTCCTGCCGCTTTCACACAATGCAGTGTCGGATAAGACACGCAATTGCGAATCGACGATGGGTGGAGGTGGAGGAGGGCGGACGACTTACATCCTCAAGAACAGCCATGAAATGCGTCGCACCGACGTACGTGCTCGCCCTCTCTCCTTGCACGAACTGGCCCCCAGGCTGGGCGACGCCGACGTCAGCAATCCCGACGGAGGAGTCCTGCGGTTCTGCGGCGGCGACGGCGCCTTCGTCCATCATCGTCCGCACCATGCCCTCAAGCCGCTTGAGCCGCGCCGCCATGCCCTTGACCGGCTTCGCCTTTTCGGGCTTGGGCGCGTAGACGCAACCCTCCGGTCGGGACTTCTTCAGGCACTGGCCGCACGGCTCGGAGCGGTCGCATTTCAGCTTGGAGGCGCGACAAGGCCCGCAAGAGAGGAGGATGCGGGAGCGCTTTGCCGCGGCGGCGGTCGAGGGCCCGGAGGTGGGGGCGGATGGGTCAGAACTGCCGGAGCCTCCCGTGCTGGGACCGGCCGGGCCATCGTTGGGACTCGGGTTCATATTGGACCGGAATGGAGCACGCAGAATTACTGTAGATCCCTGCGCCCGTACCTGCGTATAGGTGCCGGGTGTGAGTCGGTGTTGTGAAGTGCGGGGCGGGCGAGGAAATTACGCCGCCGTGATGCCGATACTGGATGCGGAGGTCCGAACGCTTTGTGACATTGATCTCGGAGCCCGGATTCAGTGAAGGGGGGGTCACGGGAAGAAACACGGGGTTTCGGGTATCTCAAAAGGGGGCGGCGAGGTCTCAGATGAGCAAGTGTGGTACAAACCACGTGTGTCAATTCTCTTTTGATTCCGGAGTACTCTAAACCAGGCAACCGCGCTGACGGAGCCTTCCGCTCGTCAGCCTCGGGGATAAGATTTCTTAGGCCCGAATATCTAACATTTCCCTCCTAAGTGTTATAACCACGATACCAGGTAGCCGGGGCCGAAAAACATCACGACCCAGCTTGATTCCTCTCTTGTTGCGGATTGGCTAATGGCCAATAGCCCAGATGGTGCTCTTGTGTCCTCTTCGTAGTGTTGGTTCTCTAGCCTTCCCGTGAAACTGGGAGGAGCATCGCGTGGAAGAGCTTCTTCTCTAACCCATCATCTCACCGCTGCACATTCACCCCTCCACCATTATCAAGCGATGTTGTTCGTGTTCGTCTGCATTCGATGGTTCCATTTATACCGGGGCGTCGGGAAGTCTCTCGATAACGTACTTTCCGCGGGCACACTTCATGATGGGAACACCTGGAATCCGACGAAGGCGGGAAACAAGGCCGGCGTCGTTGGTCGCGACAATGTAGACTCGATCTTTCGATACTTTCGATACCTAAGGCACAAGAGTTAGTATGTGTGTGTCTTTTTGATAACACGGATGTAGCCTACAATGCAGTCATCGGCGTATACACCCTTGTGAGTGCACTTGTGACGTTCCCATCTTTCGTCCTTGGCTATTCTCAGCGGGAGGCGGAACTTGGGCCCCAATTTCTCCAACTCAGCCTTTAGAGCTTCTGTCAGTAAAGAAAATCGTATTTAATCTGAACCGCGGAGAGCTCACCATGACGCAGTCGGTAACGATGGGTTGGCATGTTGCTACGAGACTTTATTAGCTGCGGAGCCAACGACAACGTCTTCTAGGCCTTACCATAGAGACAGTCCATCATGGTCTCGAGAGGTTCCAGTTTCATTTGAATAGTCCTACTCCAGAATGAAGTGTCCACGATGACACTGTACGGAGGGACGAGGGCGCTATTGGCCTGGAAGAAGAAAGATGATGGCATTTGAGGAACTTCACGAATCCTCTCGTTTCCGTCGGGACCGGCGCGCTCACGCTTGGCCTTTTCGACAGCCTCTTCGGCCTTCTTCAAGTTCTCCTTGCGTCGGACATCGTTCTTGCCAATAACTCGCTTGACCTGGCGGAGGGATAAGTTAGCAATTGCGCTTCCCAAACGTGAAGTTGTCGCGAACAGGAGGGAAAAAAAAAGGCCCTTATCGATAAGGACAATTTTCAACGACAAGGCGAAGACGGCGCGGGAAAGGAAAAGAGACGACGTACTTCGGCAAACTTTCTGGTCTTTTTCTGGACACCCATTGTTTGCTACTTTTGTGACTTGGGGCAGATGTCGCAGGAGGCGTGTTTTGTCGGGTGACGAAGTGCTGGGTGTTGACGAGGCTTGGTAAGGCTATCGCCGCATGGAAGATGGAGAGACCACCACCACATGTGGCGGGGTGGGGCGCAGGCAATGGGGAAAAAGTTTTCGGTGTGTGCTCAAGCAACGCTTCGGTGTGTCTCGGTATGATCAAAAAGAAATCAGGGTGTGGAGGGTCTGTGCTTTCGATAATGAAAAAGGGTTGGCCGGGGACAATGACACTCTCAGGGATCCTCGACAAATAACAGGGGCCTCTTGGACGGTTGGTCCTTGGGTGAGCCTTAGCGTTGCAATCTCCTCTTCCAGGAAAAAGCAACCGATCGATCGCGCGGAGATGGCGCCTTGCATCAGGAATTTCCGTGCGTTTGCCCTGCGAATGCACAAGAGGGCGACTTGTGATCTGAGGGCTGTCCGATGTCAGTAACTAATAAGCTACCTGCCGCCAGTCGGCAGCACGCTGGCAAACGGCACAGGATATCCGTACTGGCGAATGCAAGGGATCTGTGGGGAGAATGGGGCATCATTCACATTCTTGACTTTTGAGAGAGAAGGCTCAGTGGCTCATGAGCTCTGTGGCCCATTTTAATCGACGAGCTTTGAAGATCACTTGCCGTTTGGTGGACATCTGCCAGGGACGCATACCCCAGATGAGGGCTCGTGTTGGTGATGGGTACGGCCTGCAGCCACTGTAACACTCGTGTTGAGAGCTGTCGATTAGCGTGATCAACGCTCGTCTGCTGCCCGACAATACGAGCATCGTGGAGGGCGACATTTGCACAGCTCCGGTTGCGCTGATTTGTTGAAGTCCGCACTGTACACTTAGCCTGAGATGGCACCTCCTGCAGGACCGAAACCCACTGTGTCTGCATCGTTCTGCATAAAAATAAACAAACATACCAGGCACAGCAGCACGTCAGAACCCCCGCTGGTGCAGCCAAATGCGCCACGCCACACAGAAGGAAGACCGCCCAGTCCCGCCAATACGAATAGGGCCCTCGGGCTCTCAGCACACGCACTCTCGTTCCCTCTCTCTTTCTCTCTGCGCGGCGCTGGTTCCTCTCCAACAGGGGACGACCCTTCCTCCCTTTTCCCCCAGGCCCGTTCCCTGTTGGTAACCCGGGCCCACCTCTATGACTTCCCTTTCCCTTCCCCATCACGCACACCTCATCCCTCCCTTTCCAACTCTCTCCATCCCTCTCCCTTCCAGCCAACCCTCGGAAGCTGCCCACCCAGCCAGACGATCAGCCGGCATCAGCAATGTTCTAGCCAGCGGGCCCCGTCTTACTCCTCAAGATCTCACACTGTTAACTCTGCATTTTGGCGTTTTGCAATCCCACGATACCTTCGTTCGACCCCTTCATAGTTACACCGCGCAGCATCCATCCATCCCAAATTGAACGAAGCAACCCACGCCATTCGCCAAACACGACGAACACGACAGCCTCTTTCTCTTGCCCGCAGGCCCCGACGACGCAACCACGCTTGGCGTTCCTCCATCGATCTCTCGCAACTGCCATAGCGACCGTTCTCAAGATATAACACCTTGTCGTCTTCATTCTGAGGCATTCCATCCCATCGTAAACGCCGACCCCCTCGGACATAACTGGGCTTGACGACCAAGAGATCATGGTCCCTTCACACAACTCGCTGAAGCGCACGCTTCTCCTGTCCACTTTCGCCGCCCTCTCCCTTTTCTCCGCCACGGGTCTCGCGCAGGACAATACCAATGGAGGAGATGCTCAAACGAGTGCTCGGCAGTCGTCGCAGGCGGCCTCCACGAACGCGGCCTCTACAAACCAGCAAGAGTCCAGCACTACGGCCGAGCCTACCCGCACAACTCAGCCGACCGCCGTCATTACAAACACTGGTGCCGTTGCAACCACGGAGGAGAGCATCAGCGCTCCTAGGATCACCGGCGGCTCCCAGACAGACGGCGAAATCCTTACTGGCCTCCCGTCCCTCACTAACGCACCACTCGTGACAACCTACCCACCGCCAACCGTCCCTCCCACCAACAATGCCCCATACATGCACCGGTCCACCGCCCCTCAGGGAACCGTCTTCATTGCTGTCGGCGCCATCCTCGGCGCTTTTGGCCTCGGCATCCTCATCTGGCGCGGCATCGTCGCCTGCCTGTTGCACCGCTCCGTCGCCCGGGCTGCCAACGCTCAGCATGCTGTCAATGACAAGGCGAGCTTCCCCGCCCCTCCGGCACAGTTCTACAAGTACACCGATCGCGAGTCTACTCCTTCTCTGGTCCCCAATGGCGGACGCGGCGTGCGTAGGACGCAGCGCGGACCTATTCCCTCTGCGACCCCGAGCCAGTCGAACCTGTTCTTCTCACCAACTGCAGCAGGCGGTGGTAGCAACAACAACTCGACCAACAACCGCGACTCACGCTTCCTGCCTTCTGGTTTCTACGCCGCTGCTACATCGTCTCCCGGCCCCGCTCACGGTCACTCAATAAGCTTGACGAACCTCCGCCCAGACTCCCGAGGCCAGTATGGAAGCCGCAATACGTTGAGGGAGTCTACGCCTCCTGATTCGCCTTCGTTTGGCGCGAGGCGTGACTTTAGCACTAGCTCCGTCAACCTGTCCGCGGCGCCTGGAAACGGCCAAAGAGCACCGAGCGCCTACCTCGAGGACCTCTTGGACGAAAACCCTCACGCCTTCCCGCCAAACACGATGCGTCCTGGTTCACGCAACGCTAACAACTCCCCTGGCGGCCGGTTCTAGAGGATGTTTCCTCTTTGGTTTCTCTCCGCATACCACCTGCATCGTAACAGTTTTCCTAACGTCATGAAGAAAAAATGGCGAAACGTCACGGCTTGGGGAATTTCTTTTTGAATGACACATTCACGGCGTCAGGGGAGTATGATTACATTGCATCGCTGGTTTGGAATACTTTGTTTTAATTTCCTTGTCCAACGCGCAAGGCCGGCCACCTGTTGCAGCACCGGGCCTCAGCAATTTTGAGATCGAATACCGTCTCGTCACACGAAAAGAAAGCCGGCAACTCCGCGGAGGCTTGCCGCTCGAGGGCAGTGTCCTCGTCGTATTTCCTTCTCCTGTATCACACAGGCACGCGACGGAGCATTTTAGACTGGGAGGCGCGGGTGGCGATGGTTTGCCATTGGCATTTCTTTCTTTGCTTCTCTATCGCTCGCTGGTACATATTCTTCAATGAGCAAGATTAATTCCACATTCGTTTCCCATGATGTGAAACCGCAAGAGCCTAGATGTTCCTCGGGCGACAGGTCCTCTCTGGAACCGTCAATTCCGGCCCAGCATGCCCAGAATGTGTCGTCATGGCAACTCATGTTTCCAAACGACCAAACCTAATGTACGTCCTGTGAGAGAAGTGTCGCGTAGAGTTCCGGTATCCTCACTGCCATCTGACTTTTTGGGTTACCATCTCAATCAATTAAAGTTTGGGGTGCAGCGTGGCAGTACCAGTCTAGAACCCCAAAGACCGAGCGGACCGAGAGGGAAGGTGGCCATCCACGTCCTTAGCACTGGGATCTGAGGAGCTCCTGTTTTTTGGGTTTTTGGTTTGTTTGCCCAGGCCCTGCTCCTTATTCGGACGTCCTGCCCTGGCCTCACTCATCTGGCGATACGGAACCCCGTTCTCCCCCCTCCCCCCATCCTCCTCCTCCCCCTCCTAGCCGTCGGGACAGACACATGACATATGCCTCGTCTTACCCGTGTAACGAAAGGATCCGACGAGAAGAAAAAAAAGAAGAAAATAAGGACACACACAGGCCCGAATTTTGGGCCTCGCTTGTCCGACGAGCCTTCACTTTACACCGCATATCGCGTACGCCCGCCTGTCCCATCCATCATCCCCCCCTTGCCGTCGCACCTCTCTCGCCCGTCAACGACAACCGCAACCCGCCGGATCTTGTGGTACGTCGGGGACCTCCTGTCGGTCTGCACTGCAGCCCCCCTCCAAAGGTCCGCAGTAGACGGACAAACAAGGCAGCACCACCACCTGAGAGTTGCGCTTCTTCTCGCCTAGATGAACGTCTTGTCTTGTCCTGTCTTGCACGTCTTCCTCGGCACCATGTCCATGGCCGAGACATCGTGGGGCTTTGGGGGACCACAATGTGGCGCCGGCCGTACGATGTGAGGCAAAACTTTACGTCGTGGTTCATCAATAGCTAAGCGAAGCCTCGTGTCTCTCTCTCTCTCTCTGTTTTCTTATTCTTTCCTGGATCTAATATGCCTTCACTAACCAAGAACCTGGGAGCTAGATGCTTGAGGTTGTGAGCTACGGAATATGGTTACGCTGGCTTCCAAACCGCCGGTGTTCGGCAATTACATTCTCATATTTGCCCTCCCCGGCTCCTCCCCTTCCTTTCTGACGGTCGGATTTCCAACTTCTTTCAGCACCTCCCTTCACGGCTGCATCGTCTCACAAGCCGCTCTGACTGGACTGGCCTACTTGAACCTCCAACGCCGTGCCCTCACTCGCCATTCGGACGTCCTCGAGCCTGATGCCGCTGCGGTCACACATGCTCCTGAAGATCCCTCCCTCCTGCTGCCACAGCGCAAGGGGCGTATCCAGCTCGGCAATCTGGCCGGCGTCCATGACGCAGATGCGGTCGTATCCGATGATGGTGCGAAGCCGGTGGGCGATACACAGCAGCGTCCTGCCCCTGAAGCTCGTGGCGATGGTGTTCTGGATCTTGTCGTCTGTCTCCATGTCAACGGAAGACGTGGCTTCGTCACAGACGATGATGCGGCTGCCACGAACGAGGGCACGTGCCAGAGCCATGAGTTGTCGCTGTCCAAGAGAGAAGTTGAGACCGTCCTCCTCAACGATAGAGTCAAGGTGGATGACGGAAGACTCTTTCGACCTGGGATCTTCCAGGTTGGCATCCACTGGGACGAGATCAGCCTGACGCAAGGCAGACCACAGCTCTAAGTCTGTGTGCTCGCCGAAAGGGTCAAGGTTGGACCGCACAGTGCCCTTGAAGAGCGTAGGATCCTGGGGAATAATCGCCAGGCGAGACCGCAGGTCGTGCAGGCCGATTGTCGAAATGTCGACACCATCGATGGTGATGTGACCTCCGGACAGCTCGACGAGGCGGAAGAGGGTAGACATAATGGATGATTTGCCTGCGCCTGTCCGTCCAACGATGCCGATACGTTCGCCGCCTCGTACGTGCATCGAAAGACCTGAAAGGACGAGCGGCAGGTTGGCACGGTACCGCATCTCGACGTTTTCAAAGACGATCTCGCCTTTTTCCGGCCATGAAGGTCGGACTTCAATGGTGTGAAGAGGCGCCTCCTCCTCGAGCTGGGTGCCGTAGTACTGAATTCTCTCGACAGCGTTCATGCCGTTCTCGACCTCGGCAAGCTGGCGCACGGTGAATTGGATCATCTGCACAATACCGAGGATGTAACTGAGAACCAGACCTCCAATGCTGGGCGGCACACTGAATCGCGACGTCACCACGAGGATGCCAACAGTGAAGACCAGAAGGTTGCCTATCAGGTCGAGGCGAGTCGAAAGCCAGCGCTGGTTCGAGAACGTGAGGTAGTACGCCGCGTTCATTTCATCAATGGCTTTCCTCAGATCGCCGATGAAATGTGCCTTCAGTCCGTACGCTCGGATGCTGGCCACACCGCTCAACCCTTCACCAAACTTGGCGAACACAGTCGATCTGAGAACCGACTCGAACCGCTTGACCTCGCGTGCCGATGCGCGATAATAGGAAGACGCCAAGATGAAGAAAACAAACAAGGGCCCGAGTGCGATGGCGAAGTAGTGGAAGAATGCGATGATGAGAGCAAAGACGGACAGAATCATGGCCAACGTGAAGAAGTACATCCTCATGGCGTCTGTCAGATTGTTATCCATCACGTCGACGTCTCTCGAGAACCGGTTTGTGATTCGGCCGAGGGGAGTCGTGTCGAAGAAAGACATTGGCGCGCGGAGAACTCTGGTTACCGCCTGCCGAAGCATGACCTTGCTGGACTTGGTGCCCAGGATGGACAGCAGCAGCGAGAAGACGAACATGAGAACCGCCTGCAGAGCACCGAGACCGGCATAAATGCCGATGTACTGCCCGTCAGACAACGGATAGCGCCTGCTTGTCCAGTACGAAAGCCAGAGACTGGTCATGATGTTTGCGCCCTGGGAGAGAAGCAGAAGAAAGATCAAGAAGGGCGCATTGAGCATGGATCCGGAAGCTCGGATGTAGTCTCCATACACCCTCCAGGGAACGCTTGCAACGGCGCGCTCCTCCTGTTGCATGAGAGCCGCGCCCTTCTTGTTCTTCTTCTTGTCGCCTTGAGGGGTCTTTGTCAGGTTGACCGGGGCGGTCTCGTCCTTCTCTTCCTCTTGTGAAGTCGTTTCCAACAGCTGCTGGAAGCCGCGATGGTCCCTCATCAGGTTGTCAAAGGTATCGACAGCTTGGATCTTGCCTCCTTCCATCCAGATGACTCTGTCGCATCGGTTGAGTACCCAAAGCTGGTGAGTTGCAAGTATTCGGCATTTGCCTTTCAGCAGGCCGAGGATGGCGTTATCGAAAATGTGACGTCCGACGTGGGCGTCAACAGCACTCAGCGGATCATCCATGAGCACGATATCGGAGTCGAAGTAGATGGCTCTGGCTATATTCAAGCGCTGCTTTTGACCACCAGAGATGGTAATGCCGCGTTCGCCAATCTCGGTCAGGTCGCCGTTTGGTAGCATTGCAAGATCAGGTCGAAGGGCACAGCTTACTCCAGGTTAGCACAGACGGATCATTGTTGTGGCAGACACGAGTGTGTTACTTACGCATTGATGACCTCTTGATACCATGCCTTATCCATATCCTTACCAAAGAGGATATTGTCGCGGACAGTGGCATTCTGAATCCAGGCATATTGCGGACAAAACGCCCGAGAAGCACCAAGGACAACTTCGCCCGATGTTTTTCTCATGTCACCTGCTAGGGCAGCCAGCAAAGAAGTCTTACCGCTGCCGACTGTGCCAATGACGGCCACGAGCTCATCTCTTTTGATCTCAAAGTTGAGATCTTGAAGCTTGAAGGGCTCTCGCTCCTCCTCAACCAGCGTACTAGCCCCATCGCCGGTGCTGTCCCCAGACGAAGTCAGCGGCTCTTCAGACTTGGTAGCTGGCTTTGGTGCCACCGTAGGTTGAGTGGTGCCCTTCTTGCCACCCTTACCGGTGCCAGCCGCACTCTTTTCGGATTCCTGTGTTGTCGTCCGCTCCCAGGTGAAGCTGGCATTCGTCATTTCCAAAGCATTCTCTCCATCGAGCTTGATAACCACATCCTCCTCCTGCTCCTCAGCTAACAGGAAGTCTTGAATACGCTTGAGAGACGACCAGGCATCGACAACTTGGCCAAGAACCAGTGGGAGCAGGTTGAGTGGGATTCGAAGACCATTGAACAAGGCCAGGGACGAGAATACCAGGGCGGGGTTCAATGCGTTATTCGTCTTCGCGTACGTAACGAAAGACAGCATGGATGCGAAAATGGGCAGTGATAGACTGACGGCGTTGATGGCGTTTCGGATCGCCAACAGGATCTGAATGGCGTGGATTTCGCGCCTTCGAATTCCCTTGAGACGTTCAAGAAACGCGCTCTCCCATCCAAAGTACTTGACGAAGCGGACTGACTGCAAAATCTCCTGGGTCAAGCCCACCCGCTGATCGGTGACCTTGTTGATGGCTTTCCTCCGCTTGAACAAGCTTCTGATAGCCCTCGTCAGCAACGGGATTCCTGCTACCAAGAGAGCGAAACCGGCAAGAGCACTATAGCTCAGGTTGATCACCAACACGACAAGCGTGATGATGCAGGATATGGGCGCAGTCCACGTCAAATGAAACAAAGCGGATGCTTGATCGATGCGATACGTGTCGACGCTCATGAGGTTGACAATGCGACCGTTGCCCCAGCCGGTTCCGTCGCCCGAGATGCCTGGGCCTTTGGTAGCCTCGCCTTTCTTTCCTTTCTCCTTATTGTCTTTTTTCTTTCCCTTCTCATCCACTAGTGGATTGCCGACCGGCTCCTTGATGCCGCCGGCTTTGGCACGACCGGACAGAGACATGGCTTTTTCGAAGATGACACTGATGAGGACGGCTCTCGACTGGCCTCCAATCATCATGCCGCGATAGATGAAATGGTTCGTACCCAGACTCTGGAAGATTTGCATGAAGGTGACACCGAGGACCAGACCGATTCCCCTGCCAATGGCGGGAGGCGCCGAGCCCTGCTGAGAGGCATCCCACGCGTCGTTTGCGAACTGAATGAGGTATCGCAGGGTAAAGGGGGACATGACCTGGAAGACGGTAGACATAAGCTGGAGCATGCCGCCGAGCCAAAACTCGAAGAGATAAGTCTCGTGTAACGCCCATAACAACGGATACTTGTCTCCTCTATCAACGCGTTTCTTGAAGGCAGCCTTCAATTTATCTGTCATGACATCTGCAGCTCTGTCCGGATTGACCGTCCAGATATCAGTTGGTTCCAGTTGTCGCTTGTATCCAGCCTACAACTGCCGGGTCAGTACGCTGGGTTGAAGGCTTGGCTCAGTCTGGCATGGCTCGAGACCTCACATGGAAGTACTGGATCGGGTAGTCACACTTACACTCATCAGGGGGGCCATCCATTGAAAGGTGAGCAGGCTGAAGAACCCGGCCCTGTGCTCCCGGGAGACAATCCTTTCTTCGGGAACGGGTGGGATGCCGCCCCATTTCAAGGGGTTTGGCGTCTTGTACCATGGCTTGCTCTGTGGTTGTCGACGGGTTGCAGCCGTGGTGGCGACGCTGGTGTCGGTAGCATGGCTTTTGGTTGACCTCAACTCAGGTCTAACCCTCTTCTCGTCAGAGTCGGAACCCCTATCGTTCCCATCCGCCTTGTCGATATCAATGGCAAATGTAGTGTCTTCCGGGTCCCTGGGCGTGATGGGTTCAACCGCAGCGGCCAGTGGGTCAGATGCCGTGATGTTGGTTTTCTCGCCCTTGTCTGCCATTCTCTGGCAGAAGGCTCATATGGTTATTGTTTGACTGGTAGTCCGTTCGTGCTAGAGAGTAAGGCCTTGTCTGGAGGGCAGCGAGTGGGACAAAGAGGCGAGCCCACTGTTGCTGCATGCGCGTCGAGGAACTGATATGTATAGCTATCAAGTGAGACGAGGTACGCTACGTTTTTTTTGGTTGTTTTTTTTGAGTGACCGGGGATGTATGTTTAAGTCCGTCACTGAAGGGAAGAATAGCTAGGCGCGGAGCGACCAGAAAGGCAGGCCTCAAAACCGCTTACCAAGGCTTATGGGCATCCGCCTCAAGTGGCGACGACTTCCGAGGGGACCAAGGGAAGATACAGGGGAAGGGAAAGAGAAACACCTGTGGATGTGAACAGTGAGGTGAGGAGCCAAGAGATGAAGATGAAGGGGAGCAGAAATGACGGAAAAGTCAGAGATATGGTCGGTCGGCTACCGTGTCAGTCAGTACGTGTAATGACGAGCATTGCCGACATATGGATGTGGGCAAAATGGGACCGGCAGCAGCAGATGGACATGCAGATAGGGTGCCTGGGTCCATGGAGACAGGCAGACGGGATTGGATTATTCGCCGCCGCCCCAACTCGCCGGACGAGATCCCACCAGACAGTGGAGGGTGAGCCATTGTGGCCGACTCTGACTACCTAGGCGGTATGAATGCCTCGCACGACTAACTAAGGATGACGGCCCCTGCAACTTGAGGGCTAAGGGCCGAAAGAGCGAGCTGCACTCCAGTTACGACAAGACCGCATCGGCCATGGTGGGAGAGGAGAGAGGGAAGAGAGCGAAAGAGACAGGGAAAAAGAAAGCGATGGCACAGGCCGAAATGGGATAATACGTATGGATACCGAGGGATGGGGGAGAAAACAGGGATACGACCGTACGACTAGTACGAGGCAAGAAGGTGCCACGCCCAGCCAGCGCAATGGTCGACGTAAGACTGCAAGCGCACATCCTACTTTTGGTTCCTAAGCGGCCGCTTTTTAGCCGAAGGCATTGTCCTCTCTACATAGTGCCTTGGTGGCCTGCCCAAAAGGTCCCTAGGTATGAATACCTACCTACCTACCTACCTACCTAGGTAGGTAGGACGTATCTAAGTACTTAGGTGGTAGTGCTTCGTAGCAGAGGCAGAAGGCCCTCCCTCTCTGGCCGCTTCCAAGCGTTGAGCTTAGCCAGCAGAAAGTCTTGTAACTGGATTGCAACATCCCCTGCTTCGACCCAAACAAGCACCCCACTACGACGGTTGCATTTCCCGACCAAGTCTGGGTCCAAGACTCTAGGAGTATTACACATCACTTACGGTACCGGCACCAGTTGCAACCAGTCCTGACAGTCCCAGCATCCGCAAGTGGCAATGGACTCACCTGAAGTAGCTGAAGCCACGCCTCGAAACTTTCCCCCATGGTTCGACGACCATCCAACTCGTCTCAACAGTCTGCGATAACAGAGCTCGCCGTTGTCGAATACACTGTACGAAGACACTACACGTCAGCGCCTCTTGATCAGATGAACCCCCTGCCTTCGCTCCATCCGAACCTGGGTTTGCGACGAGTGGGCAGACAACGCACGACTCAAGACAGGTCAGCAAGCAAGAACACATGCAGATGACTCCTGGAAATATGTGGCACGTTCCACACAAACAGAATGATTCCGCTGTTGTCTCTTCCCACCGAAGGCGACTGAACTGATGGATTATTCGATGTTCGCTAGGCCCACTGAGGTTAGATGTCCCCCGGACATTGTAGAGTACAAACGAACCTTTCAAGAAAGCCTGGTGTTGATAGCGGCCCAAGCTGGCCTGGAATGCCAGCGTCGGGGTCGGCAGAGGCCCGCCGGCCGCCTGCATCCAGCGCCCATCCCTGTAGCCAACCACCCCCGTGTAACGATCGTTGGTGCACATCCGCTGCAGTCAGTGGGATGGGTCCATGATTCATTAAAACGAATCCTCGGAACGGGCAAGAGGGTGGGAAAAAAATTTAAATTTGCAAAAAGGACTCCGCCGGTGCAAGCCAGCTTCTTCTGACTATGTCCCACATCATTGAGACATAACAGAAGCAAGGTCAAGGTCCTTCCTGGGCCGACGTTCTAGACGGCCTGCGAATAAGCTACTCTTGGCAACGACTGGCGGAGCCAGCCGTCCTTGTTGGAAATCGCCTAAGAGAAAGAAAAGAGCAGCAAAACGAGCTCCACACCACTTTGCATTCGCCCCATTTCTCCCCGTCATCTTGGCACATAATCACTTTGCTGTACGGTCGGTCCATGGCCGAAGCGGTCCCGACAGTGCAAAGATAAAGACGGATTTAGTCGGCAAGGACTTAAGCTCCCAGGACGAACCATGCCATCTTTGTCCGACCTCTCCCAACGCCTAGCATTTACCAAGCCCCAGGGCGGCAAGCCCAGAGATAAACCACTACAAACGAGGATACGCGCAATCGGCCAATTCCTGGCTGCTGGATTGCTCGTTGATCGTAGACTTGGGTAAATCATATGTGACTGAAGTCGACCCGGAAGTCTCTTCACCAAACCTGGGTGGAACTTTCGGTTCCTGATCGTTAAAGCCCCTCTGCTCTGAGAAGGTTCAAACGCAAGAGGGTCGACACATTGTCAAAAGAACATCGGACGGGGAAGTAAGCACCCTCCGGTTGCCCCTTCTGGCCAACAACATACCTACCTCCACCCCCTCGGAGCCGGCCCCGACATGCCACCCGAACCGAAGTCCCAGCCCGACAAAGCAATACCAGGGGAGGGATAGACGGTTGTATGCAGATCGTTTGCAGTGTGGCTGTGTCACACAACCGCAGGATGGCACGAGAACACCGGCTGGTTGACTTGGACGCAACCTCGAGAGTGTCGAGCTTCCAGTCGAGTGTTGTCATTGACTCGTCCCAATCCGATCATCTTAATCCTGCTGTTGTCGGCCTCGGCCGAGGTGCTTACCAACATCCTGTATTGGACCATGCGCGCTGGCAGTTGCCCGCGCATCATCAGGCACGCGAGAGCCACGTAGAAAAGACATCAGGTATAGCAAGTCCACTCTTCAGATATCAATATACCCTAAGGTACCTATCAGGGTCGTGATGCTACCTGGAGGTAAGGTTGTTCACTAGGATGATTATGGGCTTGGAAGCCTCCACGATGATGCGTTTCTAAAGAAATCTCATGATGTGTTCAGTGTTGGGCACAACTTTATACATTTTTTGTATTTCTTTTCCCGTGGGTTCTTTCACATAGTGTATCTGCGCGATCTTGAGAGGGACCGCATTGGCAACGTACCCTAGTAGATCAAGTCCGGGTAACCCGAGGGGCTAGATGAGGCTACGAATATGTATCAAGCTGCCTCATCCGGGTCGACATCTCGCTCGAGCCTTACACCGCCGGGTCGGTATACGGGATACTTTCTGGTGATATGGAAGTTGGTTCATTGTAGGATAGAAGTCCCTTACTATTCCCCAACCATGACCCTTGGGGTGTTTCCAATTGGGCACATGTAGTTGCAGAAACTGGTCTCGTTTGGATTGGCTCATCGCCTGAACTGTGAAACAAACTCTTTGGAGTGAACCGGCCAACCCCCCATAACAAGAACGAGAAGCAGCCAAAGGCCAAGACTTTGGAGTTAAATCACAAAACCGTCCATGAGTCTGTCTATGGGAGCATATGCCTCGCCATTGCATATCTGTATGTGTGGGCACTCGGAGTTGCTAAGCCATCCTCCCCGGGGTCAAATGAGGCAGACCACGATTCGCACCGCCACATCACTTCATTCCCGCCCCCATCCAGCAAGACCATGTTGAGAGCGTCGACACAAGGGAGGCAGCACCGTTTGAACCGCGTGTACGCTACGCAAGTCTCCACCATACGAACCCATGACCCCTCAGGCGGACGGTTGAGTGTTGTCCCGATGCTAGGGCATCTCTCATGCTTATTTGTAGCCACCGACATCACATACTCTCCGGCTAGTTTCTCCGGTACGCATGCCGGAAGACGACCGGAAACTACTCATGTACCAAACTTACCGATCAGTCCCGGGACCGGCTTCGCGTTCCTTCTCCCGGAATTTTAGCGCGCCAAGCGAACCACGGCTCGCTGGGGCAGGACATCATCACCCCCTCTCCTCGACAAAGGCACACGAACCAAAGCAACAGCACGAAGTATACGAATGCTGATGGAGTTCTCGTCACATGAAAGATAACACCACGATGGGCTGAGAATCACTAGCAGAGAAAAGGAGAAGAAGAAAAAAAGTTCCTACAAAAACGGCAAAACCCTCAATACGCTTCTCCCTATGAAACCTTTTCCTCTCCTAAGCGTCTTGGATGTCTGCACCGTCCTCCTTCCCATTTATGAAACCTTCGCGCCAAATTCTGGTGTAGTTTTGTTCGTGCTGCTAGTATACAACCCGGACGCCCACAATTCTAGGAAAAGAAAAGGACAAGAATAAGAAAGACTCAAGGAAAGAAAAATTGGACGAGGAATGGCTTCGCATGCCATCCATCAACAATGCATAATGCAGACATCGCCATGAGAAAGACGGTGAGCGTGTTCCCGGCATGAGCATTTCCGTCGGGGAGATTCAGTCAAATCGTTTAGAAGGAAACGGAAAAGACGAGGAGAAGCGTCAAATAACTTTCACTCGTCCTCAGAGGCAGAGTCCTCGGCGGCAAGGCCCAACAGAGACCTATCCATCTCGTCCAACTCTTCGTCATCGTCGGCGGCAGCTGTCTTGTCAGCATCGTCGCCGTCGTCCATGGTGATATCTCCCATCGTGATGTCGCCTAGGGTCTCGTCACCGTTGACATCGCCGTTCGCCCGAGCCTGTGATCCATCCCTCGCCTCCGAGGCTCTCAGGGTGTCAAGGTCCATTGTCATGTCGCCCGCTTCGTCGTTGCCGTTCGTCTCGCCGTTAGCCTTCTTTCTCTTCCTGGGAGGAATGACTCCAAGAGGAGGGCCTTCATGAGCCCCCCATCTTTTTAGCCGTCGTGATGTGCGTCTCAAAGCTGCGGTGTAGGCGTTCGCCTCTTCACCGAAATCGTCGTTCTCCGAGGCCAGGGGCGCGATACCCCCGAGACCTTTCTGTCGGAAGGGTCCAGAGTTCCCGTCGTTGTTCGACAGATGCTGACGGGGGTCATCCTCTGGGTCGCTGTCCTCGAACGGATTATCAATTTGCTTAATACGCATGAATGCCCGATAGAGAGTGCTTCCTTGCTGCCGCTTTTTCTTCGCCTTGTGAAGCTCCTTCCGGTAACCACGATCCAGAATGTATTCGACCCGTTGGTTTCTGTTCCTCTCCACCGCGATTTGGTGTGCCGTGGGGGGGCGAGGTTTTCGAGCAACGATGCCCTCCGCGGAGCCATGAGCAGGGCCTGCTGGGGAAGATGCCTCGAAAATCTGATACTTGAGCGGTGCCCCGCCACGTCGAACCGAGCCCCCAAGGCCTCGTGCCAATGCCTTGGGTGGCGGTGTCGACCGGACACTATCCATATCAGACTCGTGCTTCGAAGGGCGAATGCGAGGTAGGATGGCCGGCCCATCCTCAGCCATCACACGCGATGTTCTCGAGCCTCGTTTTGTTTGGTTGTCGGCAAGGTACGCCTGGTCTGCCTCTAGAATCTTGGCGCGCATCTTCTGCTTCTCTTCGCCGAATTTGATCTCCACCTCCGTATCGACATTTTCTGCCGCCTCGTCCTCTGTTGTCATCTCTATGAGTTCGGGAACGCCTTGGTTAGCAACATCGACACCGTAGTCGACGCCGGGTCCAAATGGGTTTTCGTCGCAGCCCTCTTCCGTGAAGTCGGATTCGAGATAGAACCACATGATCCAAAGGAACGCCTTAGCGCGGGATATGCTGGTGTAGTTGGTCTTCATGACCAAGTCGTGGAACTCTCGTCCCGGAGGAAAGTGCAACTCAGCGATCTTAGCGGCTGATTGGCAGATGACGAAGAGCAGGTTGACGGGGTTCGTTCGGGGGACATCGCGGGCTTTGATTTTGTTCAGGCTGCCAGGCTCTTCGCGGTCTTCAGCACCACCCTTGAGGATAGATTTTAATCTTGGAGCGTCCTGGAGCTGTTTGTAGGCATGCGCATCTTGGTGTGCCTGTAGGGAGGGGATGGCGTGGTATGTTCGCAATTGGGCTCGCATCTCGGGGAAGACTGCAGGCCTGTTAGCGGCCGATAATTGATGGACTTACATCGGACATCGACCTACAGTTGAGCGTTGTATTCATTCTGCCAATGTTGACGAGCAGGCAGACCATGGCCATGCCCTTTGCTGCACTGCGATCGCTTAGCAACTTGTCGCGAAGGACCTTGCTCGTCTTGCTGCTTCGCGACATGGTGTCAATGTAGAGATCGGCAAAGTTCTGGCGGGGTCTCTCGGGTTCGTAAGAGTTCGTGAAGACGGCTGTTTCGTCATCGAAGATAGCCTTGAGGAAGTCGTATTGGATGTCCTTGCGCCAGAGTGGCTCGCCATCTTCCTTCTTCAGATGCCGAATCTTGCCGGTGATGTTACTGGACGACTCCTTTGCCGCATTCTTCCCCTTCCCGCGACCCGATGTCTTCTCGGTTGGCTCGGGCGTGCCATCCATCATCCGTGTATCGTCGTCTTCGGTCATGGCTTGGGAGAGGAAGGATTTGCCCTCGTCACCGCGCACTGGGGAAGTAGGCGCCTCCGCGTCCGACACGGCGTTGCCCGCAGGGGAACTGGGAGAATCCGGCGACATTGCAGGATGGCGTGATGTTGGTCAATTGGCAGGCGTCAATGATTCAGAGCAGATTCGGATAGTTTGCGATCATTGGTCCACAGTGGACTAGCTCGTCACACGAATGCGGAAAAAGGCGTGAATCTCGCGATTATGGAGCTGGGAGGTGATCTTCGAATTAAGGGATAAATGAGGTTGGTGTTGGAAGGAAATTGGGGCGCGGATCGAGTGATTGGAAGAAAGTGTGGATGATGGATCGAAGTTTGGTGTGACGTGCTGTGTTGGGTTGGACTTTGCCGACCGCCCAGACCAGCTGCTGATGTTCGGATTCCACTACCAACTCTCAGAAAGCGAGGCACGGAGCGCGGCTCACGATTTGGGGGGGAAGAACCGCGTCAGGCTGACACCAACCACTGATAGTGAATTTGCCGTCCACAAAGTCTGGGACAGGGACCTTTTGCCAATTGCTTTTTTTGGTAATGTCACAATTCGGGCGAGAAACAGAAAGATCTCTAGTGCATCACCAAGCGATGATTATCACTTTGCGAATTATCACAGCAGCCACCACCAGTCGATGTTCCCGGGCACTGACATTCAGTGTTCACGGCTCGCGCCTAGGTAGGTAGCCTAGCACCCACCCTTCCTCCGTTAGCTGCGCCGCTTCCCTTGCCTTGTCTTACGTAAGGACCCCGGGGAGACTACCTGGCTTCTCCAGATCCAGTCCCCTTCTTCCTGGGTCCCGCTACAGAGATTGCTGCACCTTGTCCCTTTGTCTACTCTGAGTGTAGAATATAAGGATGTCGAGAGTGCGGTGATTGAGAAAGTGGCAACCAACCTTGTGTTGTGACTGCATTTCATTTTGCCCAGGTTCTGTCTGCTTTCCGCGTGTCACCCACATCCTAGCTAGGTACGCCGATGTATAGCAGTAATGATAGTGGATATAGCACATTATTAGCTGATGGCCAAGGGCTCTCGGGAGATCGGGTGCACTTCTTTCTAGACTCGTATGTGGAACGCCTAGTCGTATCTCGCAGTATCAACCAACAGCACAACATTATGTCACCACGTCGCATCACCCACGATATCTTTCATTCATGTCAGAATTTGTTTTTATGTGGGACTTCTCAGTCCAGACTGGCTGTCTATCAGGGGATGACCTTTGCCCGGCCGCCTCGCCCCGAACCCAAGACCGAAGTCTCTGATGCCTCCAGCCCCCCGCAATTCCTTTTTATTGCAGGAGCTGAAGACCACGTCCATGTGTGGCCATTACCGATCAAGAGCATGAACTTTTGTAACCCCTCCCTGTTCAATCCCATATCAGTGTCTGGGAGGGCCTCTGGTTCCCGCTCTCAAAACGTTTCGTGATTAACCGTCCTGTCGACCGTCCATCCGAACCTTCCATTACCAGTCCAGCCTACGCTGTCGCCTTGTCTTCAGTATCGCTGCCCTGCCCTGTTTGCCCCGGGGGCAGACCTGCAGCGTCGATGATGACTAGACGACCGAGAAATCCACTTTTGTCTATTGTATGCACGGCGAGATGCATGACCCTTCTATCATCGAAAAGCGTCGAATATGCCCTTCGGGAAACGCTGGAAGAAAAGCAGAACATGATCTTCGTAATGCGTAGGCAGATCCAGGATCCGTTTCGTGTATCCGTAGATCCGGCCACGCTGCAGCACACCGCATGTGTGTTGTCATGCAGCTCTGCCGTTTCTCAAAGCTTTTCCCAATGTCGGTCTAAGGGTATCATGGAGTTTCGGTCCAGCAAAATCAAAGAAATGCTCTCTATCGATGCCGATGCCTGTCCGAACACCTGATGATGCTTCTCGTTGAGAACTGAGAGGCACGACCGTCGGCTCTCAGGATCATGTCGCCGTGTCGAAAAAGTCGAAATGCAGAAAAAAACGTGACGATGAATGCGTACCATGTCGACCCATGCGCGCAAACCAAAAGAAAAAATGAGAGATTGGAAATTCACAACTTGTCGGAGAAGTTGCATGGCGAAACGTTGCGAGACCCCGTATTGTGTCGCAGTCGCCAGATGCCTTGGTAGGAAAATGTTTACCACCAGGACGAGTTTCCGCCACCGGGGTTACCGTAGCTACCGCCGCCGTAGCCACCACCACCACCGTAACCGCCAGCGCCGCCGCCGAAGCCACCAGCAGCAGGAGGGGGGCCACCAAAACCACCACCGCCGCCGCCAGCACTGTAGCCACCGCCGGCACCGCCGCCGCCGCTGAAGCCACCGCCAGGGGCTCCTCCGAAGCCGCCACCACCGCCACCGCCGCCAAACTTGCGGAAGTCACGGTTGGCGCCCTGTCCACGGCCACCGCCACGAGGACGACCGCCACGACCACCGCCGAAGGAGGACTCACGGGCAATGGTCTCAAGGAAGCTGGGAACCTCCTGGTTAGCCTCCTTAAGAAGGTCAAGAAGTTCGCGAACGACACCACGGTTGCCACGGTTGAAGAAAGCAGTGGAGTGGCCAGTGTTTCCGGCACGACCAGTACGACCGATACGGTGGACGTAGTCGTCAATGTCGGTGGGCAGGTCGTAATTGACAACATGGGTAACGTTGGGAATATCGAGACCACGGGCGGCAACAGCAGTAGCAACCAAAATGGGGCAACGACCGTTGCGGAAGAACTCCAGAGCACGCTCACGCTCACGCTGAGTGCGATCACCGTGAATCGAGGTGGCGGGGAAGTTCTGGTTGATAAGGAAGTCGGACAGAGAGTCGGCCATGCGCTTGGTCTCGACGAAAATGAGAGTGAGACCAGCACCGTGGGTGTGGAGAATGTCCAAAAGGACAGAGCGCTTGTCGACGTCTTCGACGTACTCGACCTTCTGGGTGATGTTCTCGGAAGTGGAACCAACACGACCGACAGACAGGAAGATGTAGTCCTTCAGGAAGTCGCGAGCGAGCATCTGGATGTCGCGGGGGAATGTGGCGGAGAACATAAGGGTCTGGCGGTTCTGGACGTTGGGCATATCCTCGCCCTCGACAATGCGGCGGATCTGGGGCTCGAAACCCATGTCAAGCATGCGGTCAGCCTCGTCGAGCACAAGGTACTTGATGTTCTGGAGGGAGATACGACCGCGCTCTATGAGGTCGACAAGACGTCCAGGGGTAGCAACGAGTAAGTCGCAGCCGCGCTCGATCTGACGGAGCTGAGAACCAATGTCGGCACCACCGTAGACGACGCAAGGGCGAACCCAGGAGCGGTACGCAAACTTGCGGGACTCCTCGTAGATCTGAGAAACCAGCTCACGGGTAGGAGCCAGAATCAGCGAAGTGGGGTAAGCCTTGCGCTGACGGCCAAATCCGCCGGCGGCGTTGGGCGGAACGGTGGAAGGACCGTTGATGAAGGCCTGGGAGAGAATGGGGAAGAGGAAACCACCAGTCTTTCCGGAACCAGTCTGGGCACAAGCCATGAGATCGCGACCGCCCATGACGATGGGAATCGAGTACTTCTGGACGGGGGTAGGGACCTTGTAGCGAGCCATCTCGATGTTGCCGATGAGATGGTTGTCGAGAGGGGGGTTGGAGAAGGTGAGGACCGGCTCAGGGACGTCGTGTCCAGAAGCTTCAACAGGAATGTCGTCGTACTTCTCGAAGTTGATACCGGTCTGCTGCTTGGACGAGTCGTCCACGCCAGTACCGAAGAGCTCGCGCTCCACGCGGGGGTTGGCAGGGCCGGGAATGTGCTTGCCGTCGCGCCACTGGCCATCGCCAGAGCCACGGGCCTGCTGTCCACCTCCACCACCAGCGTGGCCGCCGTAGCCGCCGCCGCTGTATCCGCCGCGACCACCGCCCTCTTGCCAGCCACCGCGGCCACCACGAGGAGCGAAGGACTGCTGCTGAGCAGGAGGGGGGCCGGGAGGACCTCCAGGACCTCCGGGGCCGCCCATGGCAGGCCAGTCACCACCGGCGGGCGCGCGGGCATCGAAATTCTGTTGGCCTCTACTGTTCAGGTCGGTTAGCTGTTGTCGTTCCCTAGTTAGGGTTGAAGGAGTAGATAGGGAAGGTGTTCCATATCGAAGGGGTAAGACTGACCCAGCCCAGGCGCTGTTGTTGATACCACCGCCGCCGTTCATTGCCGCCGCCGCCGCCGGAGCCGGAGGAGGGGGACCACCATTCATCTTACGCATGTGGGGAGGAATGTAGGAGCGGGGTTGGTTCTGCTGATCCTGGATGTTCAGGCCAGACATGTTGAGCTGATCAGCCATGATGATGAGTTGATCGGGTCGACGAGGTTTGGTTGTTTCGTTTTTTCGACAGAAGGGTATCTTGGATCGAACGTCGGAAATTGGGTTACCCTCGAAATGACTGTAAGAACAGCGGAGAGAGTAGGTTGAAGGTAAAGGAAACCGGTCCGCGTTTGTTTTTGTAGGGGGGAATAAAAACAAGCAAGCCGAAGGATGGGAAAAGAGAAATGAAAAACCGAAAGTCGGGGGCGACTTCCAAAAGTTCGTCTCTCGAGGGATCGTCTATTAGGCACGGTGCAATCTTCTGAAGACGCACGACGATTAATTCAGAGCCTTGTATTTCCCAAGATGCTTCAAAGGAAAGACAAGAGAACAAGTGATGAAAAGTGATGAGTCGGTGAGAGGGGGATGGGGGATGAAGGAATAGGAATCCCTTTTTTTTTTGCGAGGTGGGAAGAGTTTTGTGGGAGAGGGGAGGTGTGGGTGGGAAAAGGGATTTTGAAGATCGGAGGAGGCAAGGAAGTAGGGGAGGGAAAAAAAATTGGTTTGAGATTGTGTCGGAATCCACCAGAAAAGGCCAGACACCCCTGCCATCCCCGTTGGCACTGGCGCTGTTTGCTGATACTGGCAGTAATACGGTACCACTGGACCGCACCTGCCCTCCAAGAAAATTTGGGGGGCGCCTTCCCCCCTCGCTTCCCTTGTTGCCTTTTGCGCCTTCCTCCCACCCACTTCTGCGCAGAGGTGAATTGACGGCGGGCTTGCCCCTGCCTCGACGGGACTGGCAACGCACTGGGCCCAGTAGGGACACCCGACGCCGCTCGGTGCAGTCCTCAGACAGGCAGGCTCCAGGCTGCCTCAGCCGCTACAGCCGCTACAGCCCGCCAAGGGGTGGATAAGCAAGACACCGGATTGGCCACCCTGGAGCGATCGTAGCATGTGCTCGGATTTTACAGGGTGAACAGACAGAGGATGATGATGACATGTGAGGTGACAGCCCACGCTAGCCCATCTTTCCAACCAACAACCGACTAAGTTTTTTCTTCTTTGGCTTTGTCTTGCCATGCTAAAGTATCCTCTCTCCTGTCCTTCTTTCTATCTAAACAAGACATAATAGTTCCGTCTCTCTGGACTGAATTGGAGGGATAGCTAGAAAACCACTACTATGACAAGTCTCTGAATGGGAGAAGGAGGTGGGAGAAAAACGCGGTACGTACCTGCTCTGGCACCTGCCACACCTGGGTACATATTTACCTGCCTACACGTAACAACCCGAGTGCCTTACCCTGAGGTGAACAAACGTCACAAGTCGATGTCGCTACGGGCCGCGCATGAACGAGACCCTGGACCGTTGCCTATCGAGGTGTTATGTCTTCTTTATTCGTCTAACATGCACTCCCACGCAAATCACTTGGTGACAGTCCCAAATGCAACAGTACAACGTTACAAGTGGAAAGTGTCAATCTTGACGACCCCATGGTCACTCGAGATTGTGCGATTGGGAGCGATGCAATATCTGTAGAAGGCTGGCGCCCAGATGTTCTACATGGCTGGGCTGGATGGGTATCGGAGGTAGTAGAACTCTGGTGGCAGGGCACAGACAGACTAGCGCCGACGGGAAGGGAAACAATGCAGTTCGGGGTTGCAGGGTGCCCCGCAACGAGGTCGAGAAGATGGAGGCAGGTGGCCAAGTGGCGATAAATCAAGACATCGGGTTGCAAGTTGACCAGCTCAGCTTCGTTGTGGGATGACTCTGACTTCGATACGCTAATAGACACAGGCACATCCCAAAAAAGCGGCATCAAATTCCTATAAAAGTTGAGGCGATTTCCTTCCGTCAAAATGAATATCTGCCTGCTCGCATTTGTTGCCGCCCGAAGCCAGCGCGGTTCACGCCATACCCCACGAAGGGCGCCAAGTTTTGTTTAGGTCCCAATCAAGTAGGTTATTGGGTAGTAAGAAGCGTGGTTGAGCTGAAACCAAACACACAGGTCAACTGAACGAGCCGAACGGCAGGCACTCACTCCGATCCTCTTTGTCATTCGCTCCATTGCCTCTGACCAATGTGACCAATGTCCCATGACACTCTTCCACTGCTTTTCCGACTTCGACCTCTGAACAACCGTCAGACGGATGCCGTCATCTGCATGCAAGACAAACCCAAACAGTTGCTCGCCTTCAATCAACTGTCATCATGGTCGTCTGCCTGTAAAAGCAGCCAACGTCATTTCGTGGGGGTAAGGGGGTCGTGTGGGCCCATAAATCACCGTCCAAGAGCACCAAGAATCCTTGCGCAACACAGGCCAGAATTTGACGGCCATGTCACAATGTTGCACCTCCAGGGCGGGCTGGGGAAGAGATAAATCCACAAAAACTTTGGTTGTCTGGTGCATCGGAGCCGCCGAACCACCGTTGGCAAAGGATAAAGACGAAATGCGTAGAGACTAGTCAGCTCTGAACCTCACAAGGGAAAGCACACCATTACGCGAGTCAAACACCATTCCCGACGCATACTTTTAGACGAAGTATATACCCAGATGCTTGTACCTCACCTGCGAGTGGTCTGGAACCCCCATCCGCCGCCTTTCCATCCTCTTTCCCGGCCCTTCTTCCAAACGCTCGTGAGATGGGACGGGGAGTGGTTTCTGTAGTAAGGAAGAGCAACGAACAATTCGAACGTTCCGAGGAAAGGTAAAAAAGAATTGCTTCAACTGGGCCGGTGACCTGGTACCCGTTTCATAACCTGCGGCATCCCTGCGGCCGACCTGTGACCTCACCGCTTGCTCCAGCCTCCAGCAGCAGTGGCAATGCACTCGGTACCCGACTCAGTTACAACATTGCCCAACTCGCAACCACCCGTACGATAGACTGGCATAGCGATCATCACACCGTTACCAAGCACGGTCAGACCCGAGCCCGGCACAGCCTTGTGTCCGCCGGAAACGAAAGGCATGAATAACTGCCGGCAAGTTCAAACAATGCGGCCTTCTCTTTCCTTACACAGACCGGGTCCTCTCGGACTGACCCGTCCAGGGCCCCCTCAGCCTTGTCGGCTTGTGTCTTTTTACAAAATGGGTCCAACATCCACGCAGGATATTGACTGGGAATCAAAAAAGGGTTTGTCGTGATAGAACTAATGCCTGTATCATTCATTTACCAGCCCGGTCTAGTAATACATTTTGCTGGCAAGACGGGTTCCTCACCCTCACACCCATCGGCAAAAGGCTCATCCTCCCCTCTGTCATCGTATCCCACAAACCATCACCTCAAGCGGCCTTCACCACCTTGTCATCGTCGAACTCTATGTCCACGATGCCGTCCTTGGTCACGGCCTTGACAGTCATGCCCTTGAAGTCAATCGGTAACCGTCTCTTCAGCTCGTCTGTACACAAGTTGAGGATTTTGATGCCCTGGCCGAGCGTAATGTCGGGGTGGTGGTGTTTATCGAGGATCGACAAGCAGTAGTATCTGGATTCAACGTGTTAGCTAGACTCGCCACTTTCACCACCTCCCGGGGAGTCGTGGAAGCTTGGCAGGCGGAGGGCGGCTTCAACGTACTGTGCGTAGCCGTGAGCGGCGTATGGCAAGGGCGCCAGCGATGCGAGGTAGTCCAGCCAATACAGCGCGGGCTTCTGTGTGATGGGGTCGACGCCGCCGAGGAGCAGGTTGACGTTGTACGGCTTCCGCGACCGCAGGCTGGAGGCGAGTTCGCCGCGGACGAAGTTGGCGAGACCAGAGGGGGAGAGGTCCGTCTCGTTGCGCATGGAGTAGAGCTGGGAGTTTGCTTGGATGTAATCGGCGAATTGGACTGGAGACGGTCGGCCCATGTTAGCATACCTTCCCGCATTGCGAAAGACCCGCGGAGGGGTGAACCTCCAGCGGGGTAGGAGCGTCATGACATTTACTGACCAGTATCGCCCGACTCGCCAGAGTATGCAATCAGTGTTTGCTTGTTGAGAGCTCTCGTCTTGTCGTCGGCAGCCTTGAGAACTGTCGCGCCACGCATGGCAGCTTTGGAAGCTGCGATGATGGTAAAGTCCTTGCCCGTGATACCCAGTAGTACCTCCCTGCCGGGGCGCACTATGCATTAGCTTGCTGCTTCTTGAAGGAATGCTGAACGGGAATGTTCCTATCTCACATGTTGGCTGCTGTTGTTAGTTTTTCGGGTCGTTGTTGGAGGGAAGTGAATGTTCTGGTGATGTACGTTCGTCGATAAATGGGTGTCAGTCGTTCGTCAGCCTTCAACCTCCAAGGTCGGTCGAGCTACCCCCCGGAACGCGCAGTCAAGCTACAGCCTGAAGCGAACGGGTCGCCGCCCTGGGCGAATTCTGCCTTTCCAGACCGCTGCCGCCCGGAAAAACCACACCCCAGCTGTCTTGGTTTTGATTGGGTACATCAGTACCCCACCTCGACATCTGATTCTCCGAGATACGTACCCACCGAACTTTTTTTTCCTTGGGAAGCCCACCTCCAAAAAAAATATCGTCGATGTAAGCGGGCCAGGACGCAAAAAAAGTTGCCCAGATACCCAGGCAAGGCACCCAAGAAGCCCTGCCCAAAATGTCGTCCTTCTTCACAATCCCCGGCGCCAACAAGAAGAGGAAGAGGACAGACGCCCCTGCGGCTCCCAAGAAGCGAATTGCCGCCTCCAAAACCTCCGGCAGAGCCCCTCCGAAATCGTCTGCAGCCGCCAAAGGCAGCAGCGGCGGAAAAGGCAAGAAATCCTCAGCAACGGCAGCACCTGCCTCCAAGAAGCGAAATGAGCGCGACGATGACGACGAATCGATCTCGGGCAGCGACTCGGATGACGAAGGCATAGTCTCCGCCGCGGAGGAGAGCGACAATGGCTCATCAGAGGACGAGGATGGTGTCGCGGGCGAGACGGCCGCCGAGCGCCGCCTGCGGCTGGCGGAGCGGTATCTCGAGAACGTCAAGCAGCAGGTGGATGATGTGGGCTTTGACGCCGCCGAGATCGACCGTGATATGATCAACGAGCGGTTACAAGAGGACGTGGCCGAGTCCAAGGGAAAAGTCTACCGCGCCCTCGTCGACGACCTCGCCTTCGACTGCGCGACCTCGTCTTTCTTCCGCAACAATACCGAGACCTTCACCTCCGTCGCCGTCAACGCCCCCTACGCCTACACCACCACCAAGGACATGTACCTGCACAAGTGGAGGATACAGGACCTCCCGCAACACCAGTTCCCCCAGACGACGAAGAAGAAGCCCAAGAAGCCACCCGCGCCGCCGCGCAAGAAGCCCGAGCTGGAGAACTGGCTAAGGGGCAATCTGCACAACGCGACAAAAAAGACGTTTCAGCGTCACGTTGAGAAGATTCTGTGCGTTGCCGCGTCGCCGGATGGCAAGTACGTCGTTACGGGCGGTGAGGACCGCAGGCTCATCATCTACGACGCCGAGACCCTCAAGCCCATTCGCGTCTTCACCCACCACCGCGATGCTGTCACCGGCCTTGCCTTCCGCCGCGGCACGAACCAGCTCTACTCTTGCTCAAAGGACCGAACGGTCAAAGTATGGAGCTTGGACGAGCTGGCCTACATCGAGACTCTGTTCGGCCATCAGGACGAGATTGTCGACATCGACGCTCTTGCTCAGGAGCGCTGCGTCAGTGTAGGCGCCCGCGACCGGACAGCACGTCTGTGGAAGGTCGCCGAGGAGACACAGCTCGTCTTCCGTGGAGGCGCCGTGGACAAGAAGTCTCGCCCGGACGTAGACCCGCGCTCGCTGCCGCACGAGGGCAGCATGGACCGTGTCGCCATGATCGATGACGAGCTCTTCGTCACGGGTAGCGACAACGGCTCCCTCGCCCTCTGGAGCGTCACGAAAAAGAAACCTCTCCACATCTTTCCTATGGCCCACGGCCTGGAACAACCCCTCCGCCCGGATGAGGCTTCGGCGGACCATAACCCAGACCCGAAGATTGTGCCCCCGCCGCAACCGCGGTGGATCACGGCGCTTAAGACGATCCCCTACTCGGACGTCATCCTCAGTGGAAGCTGGGATGGCTGCATAAGGGTATGGCGTCTAAGCGAGGACAAGCGAAAGATTGAGGTAGCGGGTATTCTCACATCAGAGGCCGAGCAGGCGGCCTCGAAAGCCGCCAAGGGCAAGTCAGAAGATGCCGCAGGCGGCTTGAAGGGAGTGATTAACGACATTGCCATCTTCGAACGTGGTGATCGCGGCCAGGATGGCATCTGCGTCGTGGCGGCCGTAGGCAAGGAACATAGGCTTGGCAGGTGGCAGATGCGCAAGGGCAAAGGGAAGAACGGAGGATACGTTTTTGAGGTGCCCAAGATGTTGAAAAAGCCGGAAGTGAACGGCAACAATAATGACGCATCGAATTCGGAAAGCGAGTAAAAAAAAGCATATAGAATCGTGCCCTCTCTTTGAGGGAGAGAAGGAGAGAAGGAGGGACCTGAGGGGGAAAGCACTTATAGAGGATATTGTACTACAATGTACGAACTACGACTTCGGCCTCTACTCTTCTTCAAGGCTACAAGGAACATTACAACCACTTTCTTGAGAAATTAGGGTTTCATCGTTGTCCTCATACCCTGTCCTCTAGATCTATAGGTATGGGTTGGGCCATGCCGTCACCTGAACAACGCTTCGCGCCAACTTTCAGCAGACAGACAACACTATTCTGTTGACTCCTCTAACTACAGATCTAGCATCCCTTGGTTTTCTATTGCCCTCCGAATCTCAACCAATTCAACAACCGCAACGAAACAGGGTATCTTGGTACAAGTCGTTGTTTGCTATGTGGTGAGATCCACAGTCTCCTGTGTCGAAGTGCACTTCAAGTTTGGTGTCGCCTCTCTGGCTCCCTTCAAAGTATGTTTTTTCGGTTCTTTTTGAACCGCCAGAGGCGATGGTTCAGGTCGAGACGTCGTTCCCGCTGTGAAGTAGGGACTTGTCTCAGCAGGGCCTTTCGCCATTGTGTGCGGTGATGACATTGGGGGCGCTTCGTCCTTGATCACGATGCTCCCCTGTCCTTTGGCCTCTTTCTCGCCATTCTGCATTCCTGGGTTATGTTGTTGCATTGATTCGGATGAAGAAGTCATTTCGCCCAGTAACTGCTGGCTCGGGGAGATGCTCTTCTTGGAGCGGTCAACGGCTGGTCTGATTTTGCGGGCTGACTTCACCGGCGAGGAAGACAGCTGGCGCAAGCGGAGCTCGCTGTTGCCGGGTTGCCACTTGGTCCCTGTGGAAGCCGAATCTTTCTTGCTGGTTGGCTTGACGGGCGAAGAGACAAGAGGCGACATCATCCGCGGCGCACCATCGTCAATGTCATGTCTCTTCTCTGCATGACGAGGACTTGTCCTTAGTCGGACGGGTGTTAAGCCATCACCGCGTAATGTCACGCGATCTGGCGTTTTTGGTCCTTCTGAGCTTTGCTCCAGGGATCCCAAGAGCCCGTCCTCCTTGCACGGCGCAACAATGGCGACTTCCAATGTGTGAGCTTCAGTCCGCGGCAGAGATTCTCCGGCACTGGCAGGTTCGGACTCTGCAGTAGGCTGAAGTATTGTGGGAGAATTGACAACCGGCAGAGATGTTGTGGCGACACCAGCGTCATTCTTGGCAGACGGGCTGCTGCGGCTGTTCCACGGCAGATGATCGGTTGCTGGGGATCCTTTTACGGTTGATGACGGGTTCTTTGGCGCGTCAAGAACTGGCTGAGGAGTCCTCGGCGTAGCAGGCTCTGCTTCTTGACCCTTCTCCGGCGACTTGCTAGTGGCAGGTGGTCGGACATTCGACTTCCGCTTGGCCTTCTTCTCTGCCGCCAGTTCATTCTGTTCCTTTCGCTTTTCGATGATGATGTTGCGTAGTTCGCTGCGCATCGCGGGAGACGTAATGTCCCAGCTCGGTGCCTCCTTACGAACCAGCTTGGCGACCACGCCGTCTGGGTCCTTGAGGAACTCTCGCATGTACCCGAGGAGGAAAGCGCCACAACTTGCGTGATCTTCTTGCTCAGGAATGCCCTTCGCCGTCATACCAAAGGTACCGGGCGGTTCAACATCCATACCCCTCTTGTCTTTCGCTTCTCGGACGAGGTACGACTTGAGGTTGCCGCAAGTAGGGGAATGTCCAACTCCCAACGAGTCGAGGGTAATCACTCTAGCCTCAGTAGGATCTTGCTTTCGAGCCGGGGTCCCTGCGGTTTTCCGAGGCAGACGAAGCTTGTTTGATGTTGACTTGGGTCCCGCCTCTTCAGTTTTCTTCTCTTCTTGCTTTGGCGGGGGTTCCTGCTCCGGTTGGCCCTCCTGCTTTGGCCGATCTTCTTGCCGGGAACGACCTTCTGTTTTGGCCTCTTCCAGACTCATTTGTTCGACCTTCTTGCCGACGGTAGCGATCGAACCCTCTCCTGCTGACGGTGCATTGGACTCTTCGTTGGTCTTGTCAGCGGACTTCTCTGCGGATTCCAACTTCTCGGCTTCCGGTTGCGCATCAGTTGTCCGCAGCAGCTTGCCCGGGTTGCAAACGATTGCCAGGTACCAGTGGGCACTCTCATTGACTGGAACAACGATGTAGTCAAACGAGAACAGGTCGATCTTCGTTGTCCATGATTTCACACCTTCGTAGTTGATTCCACGGCCAGCTTTTATATCGGTCAGCTTCGGATAGAAGTAGGTGTTCATGATGTAAATCCGGTCAGCCAGAGCCTTGTTGTCCCGTTCTAGATTGGCTTGAAGATAACGTAAGTAGAACCCAATGAGGTTGTCGTTAAGGAACTCTCCCTCTTCGAGCCGCGAAATGTCATCACGATAAACTGACGCCCTGTTCTTGCCGGTGGTGGGAAATATGAGGGGTTTGTCATCCCAAATCCTAATCCAGTCAGGATTTTGATTGACCCACGAGACAGGGCTGGGGGATTTGCGCCTGAGAAAGCCGGGCGACGAATTCGAGATTTGTCGAGAAGGTCCTTGTTTCACCTGCCTAGACGGCATTGCCTTAGTTCGATGGGCATCGGTCTGGCGGTCCTTGACGTCGTCATTGAGACTGAAAACAGAAGCTGTCCTGGGCGCAGACTTTGTCTCTGACGCTGAACCATCACCCTGCATGCTGCGTCGCAATGACTGGCGATTTTTCTGGGACGGAGTGGTCTGCTGCGCTGGAGCCGGTCTAGAACAGCTTTCTGCTGTCGATTTTATTTCAGACTTGGCTTTTGCTGCCTCATGATGTTCAAGATACTTGATGTCGTCTGGCCTTTGCGCATGCTTAAGCTCCCAGTTATCCGCTTCATGCTGTTGCCTGTTCAAAATTCTTTCGAGGTGATTGCTAGTCCTTGTTAACTAGGAAAACATGGCGAAGGGGTACCAAGTGGGCCGGGCGGATCAAATACTCGTCAAACGTACCAGTCTACTGATGAACAACGGCCTTTCAGCTTGTCATCGGCCCAAAGCCCCAGGGTCAGCGCGTCCCCGAGTTGAGCGAATTTCAACACCAGTAAACGACCAACACCGTCACTCAAGGCTCTCGAAACTGCCACAAGTGGAGTGCCGCTCATGCTGTACTCAATTTTAGTACAGGACGCTAGCTTCACCCCTAGCCAGCTGTAGTCTGGACGGCATTCATTCTTGCCATCGACCGCAACGAGGCTTTCGAGATTATCATCCAATCTCAGCACGGGACGGTCATCCGGGGACAGATTCTCAGCATCCAACGTTTGTTTCCCAGAGACAGCACGAACGACACGTAGCATGGGAGGCGGGGCGACCCTAGACTTTGTGAAGTTCACTTTGGCCATGTCTCCACGCGATTGACTGGTGGCATAGTCCCTTGACTTTCTTGCCTCTTCGTCTCTCAAGGAGACATGCCGGCTCTTTGATGTCTTGTCCTGACTACCAAGCTCATCGTCCGAAATGTCTTCTGGCTGGCCCTTCGCGGTGCTGACGCCAGGAGGTAGATGAAACGCTGTTCTTGAATTGGCCTTGGGTTGATCTGCCGTATGTCTCTTCTTCGGGGGGCCATCTTCATCCTTCATAAGGTCGTCTTCACCATCAGAGAAGTTGTCCTTGGGCGTTGCCGGTTTTGCGCATTTCAACGAGCGGGCACGGGGACGACGTGCACGCTTGTTACTAGCAGTTGCGCTGTGCGCCCTCTCTACGTTCCGGTATTCAGGGACATGTGAACTCGATGTCAGTTCATGGTTCGAGCGGTTACTAACAACCTCGAGATCTGTCGACTGTTGTGACTCTGTCAAATCCACCAGGTGCGATTTTTTGGGCACTGGTTCTGGCGTCGGAGAGTCTGTTATCAGAGAGAAATGCCCCGAAGTAAATGCGTTGGAGTTCCGGGGCGCTTCGTCCTTGGTCTGTGTCTTTTGCCGTTTGGCAGACCTTGAGGGTTCGACATATTGCACTGGAGGCAGTCTCTTTTGGCTCGTATCCTTGCCTCTGTCGAGAGTGTTGATCCCACCAGTAAGACCACCGGAGAGGATGGATCTCGGGATTTTGTTCTATACCATTTAGTGTTAGCCGAGCCCTGCTCTCTTGCGTGGTAGACGCTCACCATTGGATTCAAAACGGGAACGCCGCCTTTCGAGCTCCTAACAGAGTGGCCGTTAGCAACATCCTCGCCCGCGGCTCTGTCTTGGGCTAAAATCGCACCCGTAGTTCGGAAATGAGTGACACTCTTTGTCTCTGTATCGTTTCCGCAGTTCCTCGGGCCTGTCGTCCATATGTGAGTACGAGTCTCTTGAATCGGAAGAGTCGTCTCCAAAGCACATACGATCGGCCTTGTCTCTTCCAGACAGCCCGTTGTTCAGACGAGACAGTTGCGCCGTCCGCGCCGTGCAGCTTGCCTCTCTCCTCGTCCTTGGACGCTCCCTCTGCCGCATGCGCAGTCTCTCGCAGAGCTTTCTCCTCTCGGTGTCTGGGAAGCCTCAGTACCGCGATGTCGGCCCTGGGTGTCGACGGCGGGATTGAACAGGGCGCAGGCGGGTCGGAAGAAGACGAAGGTGCGCCCTTGAGTAGCGTTTCATCGCAGGGAGGGTTCGTGGCTCTCGTATGGGGAGGAGAGGAAAAGGAAGAAGGTGAGTCGGCGGGCGGTGTCGTCTCTTGAACTTGCTTCATTCAAGACGAAAGTCGGTTAGTGGTGGGGTTCAGCTAGGTAGGAAAGGCAGGGCCTCTAGTACGGGTTTACGGTTGAATTTTTGGGGGTCCCCCAGTGCACACTGGACCACGGTTGGGTGGACGCGCTAGGGGAGGGGGGGAACGAAAAGAAAGAAAAAACCAGGTACAGCGACACGTCACAGGGACATGTCACACTATTGCTGTGCATACTTAGGTATGTAGTCGGTACTCTGCAGCGCTGGAACTAATCGAGCGGGGATCCACTCCATTAGAACCCAGGGCGCCGGGGCGCGACACCCGCAGGGGAAGGCAAAGGATGGCATTTGCTTGTTTGGAACGGCAGCCGAAACTGGGCAGCCTGCACCCGCTTGAGTCGAAAGAAACGCCCAATCAACAGACAACGAACGCAAAGTGACATACCTGGGTCTCGACACCTGCCCTTAAGAGAGCTTCTTCCGCAGAAGACATCATGAGTTGCTGATACAATCAAAAGAGGCTATCGTTCTCACTTGCTTTGAGATGGGGAGGTAGGACCATGGTTGCGGTCAAGTGTTTCTTGCAGAAGAGTAGAAAACAGAGTAAGTTTATTCCAAAGTTAAGAGAAGTTAAGGTGAAGTCATGTCGGCGAGCCGGCCTTAGATGATTTTGAAATGAGTGCGATGCATCCCTTCCTGCCCGGTACGCCCTTGATTTCTCTCAGCAATGGAACACGGCGGCAGATCGCATTCAGAGGTTGAAGGAGGGAAGATGCTTTACATGCTTGGGATGGCGCCGAATCGGAAGCGGTTGAGTCTGCGAGAAAGGAACATGCAGGAGGGCCCGCGGCCACACCACTGATTTTCAATCCTAACCAAGCAAACAGCGGCCAAGTGGAAATGAGAAAGGGGAGAAGGTACCAACTTTTGTTTGTATTTGGGGTCAGTATTATCAATAGCTAGTTATGTTGACAACAGGACAGATACCTCAAGGACGCGACAAGAGATCATCTAAACCATGGACGTTCTGGAGTTGCTCAGGATGCATATCTGCACAGCTTCCCCAGCGGCAGCAGGGGTACCACTAGAGAAACCCGTCATCCACGGCCCCATATTTTACCATCAGATCCCCTGGAGTACGTAGAGCGGCGGCAGCTCAACCCAAGCTGTGACCAATAGCGCTGAAGCCACATGTCCATCCCAGGCAAGGCTGAACGAAGCCGACCCCCAAAAACGTGGCCTCCCGCATCCATCTTCACGCTTCACTTCCCTTTCAGACCAGTATCCTTGATGCCACCAAGCTGCCGACAAGTATCCGAACATCTCAAGACCGAAGCATAGTCCACCGCAGGTGGCATTAAGGTCGCCCATAATGTACAACACAATAACCCGCGCCCAAAACACATTTGGCTTCTTCACGACGGTGGCCTTCTTCGTCGCCGCCTTCGTCGCCCTCTCTGACCTCGTCACCCCGCGCGCCCCCTCCGTCGGCTCTCTGAAGACGACAAACATCCAGGTCGTCAAGGGACGCCCCCATTACTACAGCTCCAAAAAAGAGGAGTACGCCATCATCAAGTTCTCCCTCGACGCCAACCTCTCGGACCTCTTCACCTGGAACACCAAGCAGGTCTTCGTCTACGTCACGGCCGAATGGCCCGACAGCTCCAAGGCTGCTGCCGGCACGAACGCCACGAACCAGGCTGTCATCTGGGATCAGATCATCACGTCTCCCAGCGCCGACCACCTCGCCAACATTGGCCCCGCCGCTCTGCGCAAGTTGAGGAAGAGCGCCGAGGGCAAGAGCATCGATCCGAGCCGGTAAGCCGTTCCGTACTATTTGCTGCTGTAAAGGAATACTTGAAGATTGACATGAACATGTCATAGTGGCAAGCTCCGCATAAAGAACCAGAAGCCCAAGTACCAAATTACCCACCCCTCGAGCAAGATTGCCGAGACCGACAAGGTCGTCCTGAAGCTGCACTACAACGTCCAACCGTGGGTTGGCATCCTGACATGGAACCAGAACCAGGATATTGGTAGCTGGAAGGCCCTCAAAGGCGGTGTCAGCAAGATCTTCAAACTTCCTGCTCTCAAGGTTAAGGAGAGCAAAGATAAGAAGTCTTGAAGTAGATAGATCATGCGATTCTGGCGTCACTTGATACAAGTCTTGAAACACTGACATCGAGTTTTCGCAAGTGACGAGATGCATCGTGAATGAGAGTGACGGCACCTCGAAGCGTTTATTATTTCCTACTGCTGACTACACCACTGTACGCCCTTTTAGCGACACTACTAGTCTCCATTGATTCCAGAAAGCATCGCTATGCGCGTCTTCGTATCCCACGTTTGCCGTAACTCTAGTTCGTGAGCCCTCTTTTGGGGCTGAGGCCATCTATCAGAAACCACATCGCTTCGTCAAGGGGTATCTACTGAGCCAAGAGAAACCATAGGAAATAAAGGCAAAAATGCTCTAAGACTGCGCGGCGTCAGGAGTGGCTCCGTTTGTCGCTCCGTTCGCACCACGACCGCGGGGAGCGCCTCTACCCCGTCCGCCACGTCCTCCACGGCCACGACCTCTGCCACGAGCGTCAAGGTTGGCAGGAGGCGGGACGTTGCCGTAAACCGGCTGCTGCGGTTGTGCCGGCATCTCGTGAAGACCCGAGTGTCCGGGGTGCTGAATGGGTCCACCCCGGCCTCGACCTCTACCCCTGAAGTTGCCCCCACCGCGCTGGGTTTGTCCGTTGACCTCGTGAGCCTCGTCCGTGCCATTCTGGTGAGGGCGGTAGACAAGAGTGCTGTGCAGCAAGTTGGGTCCACTCCCACGACCGCGGCCGCGGCTGGACTGGCCCTGACTGCCGTTGGCAGCACCCCGCCAGGTACCTCTGAGTGGGCCAGGAGCAGGCGCGTCCTTGTACTGCTGGACGCCCGCCGCCATGGTCGTAAGCGACACCGGAGCCGCCGCCGGTTTGCGCTGCATGCCAGCTTTCGAACCAGACACTACCTGCTTGTACGTGGTGTTGAGAACCGAGGAGGAAGCAACGGTCATGCCACGGAAAGGCGGGGCTCTTTCACCCAAGGTTGTACCGCTCATGAAGGTGAGATCCCAAACAACATCTAGAAGAAGGTTGTTGGCGGTACGGCTGAGACCAACCACTGTTCCCCGGCTTCCAAGTGGCACTTTGCCAGAAGACGACAAGAAGCTAACGCGGTCGCCAAGAGCGAACTTCTGGTTGCTGAGGAACAGCTCAGCATCGGTGGGCTTCATGATGGCCGATCGCGGGACGCCCTTCATGTTCTTGACCTCCACGTCGTGAGACTGAAGGAACACTTGCGCGCCAGCCTCGGCAAGCTTCATGACCACCACGGAGTCGAGCTGCTCTGCTTCCAATGGAACTCGCTCAAACTTGCTGGTCTGAGCTGCCTTGAGCCAAGCTCCGATCTCTTTCACTCGCTGAGCGGCCACCTTGGGGTCTTTCCACAGGTCAGTGTCGCTGACGTCACTTGACTGAGGATTCTGCTGGATAGCGGCGAAGAAGTCAGGGAACGCAGCAATGTATCTGGCCAGAAGCTCAATGGCAGCGTTACTGAATTCCCAACCGGAATCCGACTTTTGCGAGTAGCCAAGCACCTTCTGCTTCTTGGCATCAAACTTCAGGTTGAGACCCAAGTTGACTCTCAGGCCACCAACCGTGTTGACCTGATAGGAAGACAGGATTTTGCTGAGAATCAAGGGGTGGAGGTTGAGCATCTTGGCAACGGCGTAAGACGGTGTGTATCGATTCTGACGCTTCATGTCCTGAATAATCGGCTTGGCGAAATCGGGCTCTTTGTTCTTCAAGACAGAGACTCTGATATTGGCCTTATTGTTGGCATGGCCAGTAACCTCCAGGGCACGTCCGTAGTTGTACTCGCCCAAGAAGAAAGCCTGAGTGCCAGTGGGGTACTCCTCTTCAATGGGAACAGCAGCCCTCTCGATGAATCGCTCGTCCTCGTTGATAACTTGGTCGACGATGGTCTGAGAAGCATACACGCTTCTCATGCTGGGGTTCAGCGCATACTCCTTGACCAAGGCACCTTCTTCAGTCTTGATTAAACCCTTCAGCATATGGACGTGAACCAGGGATTCCACTGAGTTGATGACAATGCCGAGCCGCTTGGAGTGCCAGTTTTCAATGTATCCCGACTCCTTGTTGAAAAAGTCAATGTCTTTGGGGCCATGATGCTTCTGAACAACAGAGCCGTTGCCGTCAAGTTCGTAATCGAAGAGCTCATCGGTCACCTTAACGATCTTGGCCTCTTGGAGGAACGGGTATCCGACGAAACATCGCTTTCCAAGCTTCTGTGAAGCCTGTTCGGCCCTGGTTCTAAGTTCCGAGTCGGTGAGCGTTACAATCATGCTGGGGTTCTTGCTGTCTGCCTGGAAGACATTAACACCAAAGTTTTCCACCAGCATCGCCGTGTAGGGCAAAGTGTGCAGGGTTGGGAACCCTGCAAGTGCCTCGACGTTGATCTTGGCACCATCAGTGAGGCCATTGCGATAAGTAAGACCCTCAGTGTTGGGAAGCTCGAAGATGTTCTCCACGCAGTGGCATGGGCTGATGTCAGGAAAGACGCCCAGGAGAGATGACGGATAGGTGATGGAGACCTCTGGGTTGTAAGTGAATTTGAGAGCGACTCCGAATCCGTTTCGCTCCTTCTGGTCTTGGCTGAGAAGCTTGTTCTTGGGCTCCATCGCGCCAAGCAATCGCTTCTCATCAATGAAGGGAATTTTCACAACGGCCTCCCATTCCATTCTCTTTCCGTTCATGTCAAGCTCGAAGTCTCTGGGATAAAAGTCGTAAATGGGCGAGTTCGGGTTGGTCATCAGATCCCAGTAGACCTCAGGGACGATGGACTTGCTTCGGTCAGGCAAGACACCCATGAGCTGTTCGAAGGGCCTGAACGGCTGGCCCAGCTTGAAGTTAAGGTCGGCTCCAAGACCCTTGATGACGTCTACAAGGGGCATTAGCGCATACACATGTGCTACACTTGTTTGGACTTACCAGAGGTCAAAGGAGAGTAGTGGTACTGGTAGAACCACGGCCACGAGGCGATCCCGCGGTAGTAGTAGTACAGAACCCATTGAAGACCTTGAACGTAGTTCTCGCAGAGCTTGATGAGCTCAGCATCGTACTGCTCAGGCGCCCACTCGGGGAACTTCTGCAAGTAGTACTTGGTCTTCCAACCCTGGTACTTCTGGTCATAGAGTTCCTTGTATTGACGCTGGGCATCCTCGCCACTGACGTCGACAACAGTGGCCTTGTCATAAGTGCGCATGACTCGGTAGAGTGCCAGAGTTCCCTCCTCTTCTTCCTCGTTAACGTTCTCGGCGCCCTTGGGGAACGAAAGAAGGAGATGGCGATGGCCCTCATCATCCTCCTTGGTACTCCACTCAATGTGAAGGGTGTCGGCAAGGTCTTGAACGAACTTTCTATCAGCAGCGTTGAGACCAGTTCCGAGATCGAGTGGTTCGGGCGAAGGTTTGTTGACATAGGGTCGGATTTGCTGCTTCCACAGGTCTCTCTGGGACGAAGTCAAAACAAGTCCCTTGCCCTTAGGCCTTCTGTTGTCGGCGCCATTAGGTTCCGTGAGCTTTTTGGACTGGAACCATTTTTCGTCGCTGACATCGTTCTCGAATTGGTTGGTCTCATCCTTGGCAAGCTCATTCAGGAGCCTTTGAAGGCGGGGCAGGTTGATGACACCGCCCTCATTGATGTATCCATCTCCTTGGGGGAGAACAGACTTGTAGATGCGAAACATGGCAGCGAGGGCACCCTCGTTGATGTGGAGGCGAGGAAGATTCGGAAGGAAATCATTTCCGACGAAGAAAGCCATCAGAATGAAGTCGTCGATAACCCGTTCCAAATCGAAGGGGAAGCTCAGCCGGCCAGGCTGCTGAAGCTCTTGGAATTCGAGCTCCAAATACTCGCGCACTATACATAGATGCAGCAAGTAGAAATTCTGGTGTTCCAGCTCTCTGGTCTTGGCCTTATTCACACGGCCAAAAGTGACTTCCTCTCGGAGGAGGCAGAAATGAGGGTCGTGACTGAGCAGACCCAGCATGATGAGATCAGCATCAAGACCGTATAAGCAGTGGCGAACGTTGGGATCGTAGTCAGGCTGCGCCTTGGCGTTCCTGATGTATTCCATGATCTTGTGCTCACCCTCACCAGGGACCTCATGACCAGACAGGACAATCTCGCAGCCTTGCCAGTCGGCATCTTCGGAGACTTTCTTGTTGACAAAGTACTTGAGCTGCTGCGTCAACTTGGCCATGAACTCGGTACCGGGCGTGATGCAGTTGCTATCGAAGGGAGGCTCCTTAGGCATCTCTACTCCCTCGCTGATGGCCTTGTCACGGGCCTTCTCGGTGTCGAGGGCTGTTCGGAATCGTCTAGCGCGTTGCTGGTTCATCTTGGCTCTCGGTGCAACACCGTCAATGGCCATGAAGAAGAGCTGCTTCGGCTTGATCTTCCCGAACAAATGCTCAATGTAATTGAAGATGCGGATGAACATCTCCTCCTCACTGAGCCGGAACGTCGTGTCTTCGCCGGTATCTTTATGCGTGCAGTTATGAATGATACCGTTCATGTCCAGCTACCCAACACTATTAGCTATTGTAATCGAGGAGCAAAAGTATGGCGAAGGCGTACGTAGAGACAGTCGAACTCGGGAATGCGGTTCTCGGCAATGAGCTGAGAGATGGCCGGGTAACGCTCCGAGAGCCATCTGAAGAACTTGGGAACACTATAGATGATAGGGTCAGTAAAGATAACCTTTGGCGACAAGGTCGAATTGCAAGCTCGACGGACCCCATGATGTCGTGATGGTGGCGCGCTTAAGCTAAGCGCGGCGAACGATGCTGAAGTTGATGAAGTTGTGATGTGCGGTGACTATTTCAGGAGACAAATGCGACCTGTCTTTTTCCGTCTCAATGCGCTGCAAGCAACCAGTTGATGTTTTCTTTATCTCTCCAAACACGAGGAAAGTCCTGACGCAGGAGGCCCAAGGTGGATCAGTCGCAAGCTAGCTGCGACGCGGGAAAAGAAAAGAAGAAATGAACAAGTGAAAGAATATTCAACAGCTGGCTATAAAAAATAACCAGACTTGTCTGCGATTCTGCCAGGTGAACAGGGAACTCGGCTGTCGAGCTGTGTGAGGGCGAGAGGATGAGGTCGAAGAAGGCGTGGAGAGTTGGGTTGCGTAGGTGAAGCTGGACAGATGGACCTGATACCGGACGCTGGTTGATATGGGCGCAATCGGCATTGCATGCAGGAACTTCCGCCTCCAGCGTTCAGGCGGTGGCGGGGCTAGGCGGGAGAATCCTGTAGCGCTACCTTAGGTAGTGATTACAGAGGCTCACAGCGGTGTTTCTGGCCTCGTCGGTGTGACTCTACGGGAGTGGGGTTTTGGCCTGGATCTGCGCCACACAATGCTCCCCGCCAGAGGGGAACTGAGGCTGGTGAGTGCTTCAGCCATCCAGATGTGGGGTGGTCTCGTTAGCTCTGCCCATACCTGTTTCGGCATGGCGTGGCAGGCGTCACCCAGCCTTCCTGGCCCTTGCCTACCCAGGCAACATACTCCTGCAGCTAAATTTCAATCTACGCGCTGCGCGTCGTCTTTCTGAACCTCTACCTCGCGACCTACCCCCCGTTTGCGCCAGCACGAAGACCTTTCTGACTATCAATCTGCCAATCAGCACACAACCCTCTGTACCTCCCGGTAATTGGTAATCGCAACAGAATCGTGCTCTCAATCAGCCGCGACATAATACACAATGGCACCCGCTCAAGTTGTTGACGATGTCGACGGTAAGCTTCACAAACGAGCTTCGATGCGCGTCGTAAGCTAACCCTTCGCTAGTCGACATGGTACAGGAGGAGGACGAGGACCAGGAGCAGCGTCTCATAAACGAAGGTGCATGGCGCTCAATTCACAAGCTTCTGGCGTGTTCATTGACTAACATGGCGCTAGAGTACAAGACATGGAAGAAGAACAGTCCTTTTCTCTACGACATGATTCTCAGGTACGACTGGTTGTCAGTATTTACCCAAACACGACTGACAAACCCAATAGCACGGCTCTCGAATGGCCTACCCTTACCTCCCAATGGTTCCCTGACGTCAAGGAGCCTGAAGACAAGAACTACCGCATCCACAGACTTCTCCTCGGAACCCATACTTCCGAGGGCCTTCCCAACCACGTGCAGATCGCCGAAGTGAAGATCCCCAAATCCGTCGCCCCGAGCCCCGACGAGTATAACGAGGAGACAGGAGAGATTGGAGGCTATGGAAAGTCGTCGAACGGTCAGACGGCTGCCGTCGAGTTCAGCATCGTGCAGAAGATCGACCATCCTGGCGAGGTTAACAAGGCGCGTTATCAGCCTCAGAACCCCGACATAATCGCGACATTGTGCGTCGACGGCAAGGTCCTTATCTTTGACCGTACGAAGCACAGCCTGCAGCCCACTGGAAAAGTCAATGCCCAGGTCGAACTCATTGGCCACAAGCAGGAGGGATTTGGTCTGGCGTGGAACCCTCATGAGGAGGGCTGCCTTGCGTCTGGCAGTGAAGACACCACCGTGTGTCTATGGTTTGTCTTGTCCTCTTCCGCTCGACCGAAATTGTGATTCTAATGGAGCTTTAACAGGGATCTCAAGACTATCCAGAGCGGAAGCCACACGCTGAAGCCCGCCCGCAAGTACACACACCACACCCAGATCGTCAACGATGTGCAATATCATCCGATTGCGAAGAGCTTCATCGGAACCGTCTCGGACGACTTGACCATGCAGATCATCGACGTGCGTCAATCCGAGACCGCTCGTGCCGCTGTCACCGCTAAGCGTGGCCATATGGATGCCATCAACGCTCTGGCATTCAACCCTACATCGGAAGTACTCGTCGCAACAGCGTCCGCTGACAAGACTTTGGGCATATGGGACCTTCGCAACGTCAAGGAGAAGGTTCACACGCTAGAGGGACACAATGACGCAGTCACGTCTCTCTCGTGGCACCCGCAGGAAGCCGGCATCCTGGGCAGCGGCTCCTACGACAGAAGGGTTATATTCTGGGATCTCTCGCGTGTTGGAGAGGAACAGATGCCGGACGATCAAGAAGACGGCCCCCCGGAATTGTACGTTGATTAGGGGCTGGATTCGCAAGACACACGTTTGCTAACAAGGAACACAGGCTCTTTATGCACGGCGGGCACACCAACCACCTTGCAGACTTCAGCTGGAACCCCAACGAGCCTTGGCTCGTTTGCAGCGCCGCTGAGGACAATCTGCTCCAGATCTGGAAGGTTGCCGACTCCATCGTCGGCAAGGACGACGGCGATCTGCCGCTCGACGAGATCGACCGATAGGCAAGATGAAGTCTCAAGAATACTTGAGAGAAGTATCACTAGCCACGTTTGCCGATACCAGAGACTGAGTTGGGGAGGGGTGCGAAAATGGTGGGTGACAGGACTCGGCAAGAGATTGCGCTTTATACTTTGCTTTTTACTTTTCTTCTTTTCCTTTCGGCGTCTACGGTCATTTGTGGAGATGATATCGGATTCCCAACATGCTGCTGCCCTTTTAACGTTTCAAAGTTGCCTGCCTCCTCGCTGCATGCCTCGGTTCCTGAGTTGCCAGTTTCTTGTGATGTCTGCCCTGACGCTGACGACTGTTTGCGAAGCCCTTCCGGTTCAAGCTGCCTTGCTGGTTTCGGACTGATCCGTCAGCTACCGAATATCTCTGCTGTAGTCTTTGGGAATAAGAGACCACATTTAAAAAGAGACAGCACATATGTGCAATGAGCAGCACCCCCCCCCCCCCCGGGCCCGAAATGACTAAGAAGAATGACGAGCATGTTCGACGGTGAACAGAACGTTGTTGGTTACATAGTGACATAGCGGTTTTGCACGACGACTTGGCCTTTGTTTTGCCTAGTCCAGATTGAATTTCGTGAGACTCGAGATGGAGTCTCCAAAGAGCCCTCCGACGTTTAGGTCTGCCGGGCTGCCCGGAATCCGACATTGGCAAAATATTACACGTTGGTCAAATATATCGCGACTGTCAAGAGGCGTCTCGCCGCACTCGCTTCAGTAGGCAGCTGAGCGGAAGATTGAGACTGATGGAACCCAAAATATGCCGTCAAATAGTACTAAATTCGCATTTCAAGATGAGGAAGATTATCAAGCCAAAGCCCGCCCAGCCTGCCCTGGACCCTGTTTCACTCCCCGACTCCCACAACGCTGCCGCCCATCCAGCCGTATAGAAAACCATGTGTTTGTGTCGAGAGAGAAGAGACAGCGACAGAGAGAGAAATAGAGAGGAGGGGGTTGTACATGCCAAGCCAATCTGAAAGGGGAAGAACTAGTACGGGGGAGTTTTAATGGTCTGGAAGAAAAAAATTTGATGAGACAAGAAGGCCGATGAGAATGATTGGGAAGAGGGCAAACATTGATGAAAAAACATAGACACGACGTGGAAAAGACTCAAGAAAAAACGGAAATATTGAAAAGCAACACATCTCTCACACACAATGAAGGCCAGGTATACCCGTTACACTCCCTTCGCTATGCACTCCCCTTTTGGACCACCCAAAATCCGACCGTCCCGCAACCGCAACGTCCAAACCAAAGGCGAGGTCGGCCGTAATCAACAATCCTTAACTAGCCAGCCCTTTTATACTGACGCTTGTCAGGGAGAAAGCAAATTCCAACAGCGGTGTCCGTCCGTTCCGGTAGTGTAACACTCTTTTTGTCTTTCCAGCCTTGCAAACTTTTTACCCGCATCCCTTGGTATACCGACAACCAACCCCCATTTCCAAGTGATCTTCCAAAACCTAGACACCCCCTTCCGTTGAAAGCAAGCGTAAGTCCCGAAGGTAATTGCCAAAGGTCAATGCTCTATGTTCGTCTTGTTTCCGAAGTTCGTTCCGCAGAAATGAGGAGGAGCTGAAAACGATCCAAGGAAGCCGATGTAGCCCGCTTAGATTACCAAATTTCTAACTGGTCGTCACTATTTAAGCAGGAGACTTGCTTGGCGGCGCAGCTCCTCCGTTCTGACGGGCATCACCGCCGCTGACGGACAGACCACCGATGCCGCTGGAAAGGAACGCAAAAGGATCGTTCTCGTTTTGCGAGTAAAAGTTGTTCGAAGGACCGGCGGACGCGGGGCCATTGGAGGCCGACTGGAAGGCAGCCTCGGCAGCGCGGCTGTCAAAGGGGCCGGCGGAGTGGGATCCGGGAGCCGGTCCGAAGTGGGTGTTGAGAGAGGAAGGGTAGGGGGCAGCTCCGCCGCCACCGATCCCCGAGGGGAGAGCATAGGTGCTGGGCGGGCCGCCAAAGTGCTGGCCGCCGTAGCCGCCGCCGCCGGATGCGAAGCCGCCACCGGCCGAGGCGAAGGGCCCGGGTCCAGGGGTGCCGCTCATCGAGCCCTGGCTCATACTGTAGTTGGAGGGAGGGTCCATGGGGGAAGGGTAGCCACCAGAGTCAGCGACGACAGCGGCACCAGCACGGCTGGCGCCGCATCGCAGACAGCATACGTTCTTAGCAAAGTTGTGGTAACCGCAGACCTCGTTGCCGCACTTCCAATCTCCGGCGCGGAAGGGAACCACGCCACTTCCGCCCATGCGTCCGCCACCGTGTCCCATGTGTCCATGGTGGTGCTGAGAAGGCGGCATGATGGCCGGTGGGCCGTATCCGTATCCGTAGCCCATGTCGCCGGTAGGGCCGGCGCTCACAGCCGGGAACGAACAACGGAAGCAGGCAGTTCGTCGCTGGAAGTTGGAGAAGCCGCACGAAGGGCAAGTCCAGTCACCAGGGCGAGGACGGTTCTTGCTGGGCGGGAACGGTGTGAGAATCTCAGCAGCGCGGTCAAGAACACGGCTAGAAGACGGAGACACTTCGATCGCCTTCTCGTTAAGGGCACGGCCGTTCATGCACAGACTCTCAGCAGCCTAGAGTTTTTTTTAAAGCCGTCAGTTTGAAGACATTAAATGTCGTCGAGTTCTGTGGCGAGACCCGAATGACGGCTACTGGCCGTCGGCGGGTGATAGGGTACAAAACGACTGAATGAGAATTGCAAAACTCACCTCCTCGTGGGAAGAAAAGACAGCAAAACCGCTACCAGTGGGCTTGTGCTGCTCAGGGGTTCGCAGAGTCCAGAATGCAATAGGACGACCACCAAACTGGGTAAACCAGCTCTCGAGCTCGGATTGAGTAGTGTCGTGGGGCAGGCCCGACATGTGGAGGACCTTGCTGCGCTCCGACAAGAAAGCACGCACATCAGCGCGGGCATCCATGGGGCGCGTCAAGACGTCGGGGTGCTCGTGGGAGGGCTGCGACTTGCGAATCAGACCTCTCAGAACCCGGGCGAGGGTGACAGCCTCCTCCATGGCACGGCGAGGGGAAGCGGGAGCCAGTGCCTGAAGGTGGAAAGGCAGATTGTGCTTGATTGGAGCACTGGACTGGACCGGCTCCACCTCCAAGGCGGCACAGATATTGGACAGCATCGAAGGCCCAAAGGGCAACGATTCGGGGTGATGCTGCTGCCATCGCTGGTACTCGGTTCGCAAATCGAAAGTACGAGAGTGCTGGAGGTATGGAGGCAACACGACGGCCTTGTCCCGGGCCTCTCGGGGCAATTGGACGCGGAGATCCCAAGCATCGAGCGTGACAAAAACGAAGTCGAGGTTCTGCGAGGTCAGGTGTTCGTTGGCAAACGTGTCGAATCGGTTGATGGCATCGCGGAAGGTTCCGGCATTGCGGACGTGTTCCCAGGTCAGGGTCGTCAAGCTCGCTAAAATTTCAAGTGTTAGCTGGGAAATTTTCACGGCGTCATGGCGGAACCCGAAATTTGGGCATGGCGTGTGCGTGACGAGCAGATAATGAGGTCTCAAGCCTCGTGTGACGACTTACTGCACAAGGGTGTGATCGGAGTGTTGATGGGTTTGACAAGAACGCTCTCGCGGGTGATCTAAAGACAAGCTCAGTCAGCTCTGAGCAGGAAGACGAAGAGGGATCGCCAGCATGGTCCGAGCAGTAGAGGCCTGACATACCTCCTCAAGAGACTTCGCGTCAAGAAGGATCCAGCCCAGCTCGATAACCTCGGCGGAGTCCTTGGTGACGTAGACTCCATGCTCGTCGCAGGTGGTTGCGACGTGGATCACGACATAGCGATCGATGTTGAGCTGGTTACCAGCTTGGGGACCAGACATTTTGGCAGGATAACGACAATACGGCTGACGAAGAGCTGCACAATACGAATAATGGCGAAAGCGATGGCCGGGTAAAGACAAATAGATGATTCCGACACCTGTCTTCTTGCAACTGCGGGCAAGACAAGATGTTGCTGTACGTAGCGTTACGACTCGAACAAACGACGGATGCTCGGGAGAGGAGGGGGACGGAAGTGGTTCCCGGTAAGCTTCAGGAGAGGTGCCGAGCAAAGTGAAGTGCACAGCAAAAAAGACCGAAGCGGAAGATGCGGCAACAAGCAGGCAAGGGGAGAAAAGGAGACGAGGACGAAATTGACAGGTCCTCGTGTCGAAGTGCCTTTTGTCCTTGCAGCTCGGGAAGGGGAGAGGAGGAGGTGGGAGGGTTTCGGTAGGGGCAATGAGGAAGGAACCGAAAAGAGGGAAAAGGTGATGGAGAGGCAGGAGGGAAGTCGACGCAGACCACAGGAGAAGAAAATTGGTGTCGGCGTGGGACTTGGGAAAGTGCTCCGTAAGAGAGAGGTACCTGGTCCCCCCTCTTGAGTGCGGTACGAAGAGAAGTACCTTCCTTGCTGATGCTCTTTTGGGGGGGGGGAGGGGGTTCCAACTCGAGAAAAGATGCCAAAAGCCAGGTAGAGGTGAGTACCTACCTCTAACCTAGTGCCTTGCTTGCCTGACCAGTACCTGCTTCAACACATTTGCACCCACCCACAGACAATACCCACGCACATGCGCGCGCGCAAGAGCTGCTTGCTATTTGCTATTTAGCATTTGGCATGCTTGCTATCCAGCAGCTGGGTATCTGTTTGGTTCATGCAATTGGCTCCCTGCATCGCACCAGGCATGGCAAGGTCTGCTGCTGAGGTACATGGTAGGCAGGATATCATGTTGTCTACCAGTGTATGGTCCATTACCGGGACAATGTACAACTACTTATGAGAGGGTTCCGGTGTTCCCCTAATGTTTTCTCCTCTCGTGTGTGTGTGTGTGTGTGTGTGTGTGTATGGGATTGGGAGAGTATATAGTATCTTCCGAGAGCTAATTGATCATGAGGTAGACGGTATAATGGATGCATGTTCTGTTCTCATAGCAAGGTTAGAATTTCCCGTTGGTGCTAGCCTCTAGGCGGATACACTAGCAAGAGCTCTTAGCTCGCTGATGTGGCTTCCCTCTGGTACCTGATTAGGTGGAAGGTACTCCAGCGGAGGGGCCTCGGGTTCTGGTTCATTGCACACATGGCAGCGGCAGCCAGCCAGGACAGGACACCTCTAATGCAGCAAACACGGCCGCAGTCTCCGGCACAGCACTGACGTTCCGGTGCGCCGGGCACCAGTGAATACGCTTCAGTACCTCAGGCCTGGTATGACGAGACGAGCACGACACATGGAATTAAGGGACTAGAAGGGCCTCGTGTAAGAAGCTTGTGGTTCCTTAGTGCCGTACCGAGGACGTCGGCTCATGGGGGGGATGCACCTTCATGAGACGGGCGATGCTCAATCGCGGGCTGCATGCAATGGTTGGCGGTCTCTCGGAACCCAATCCATTGAAAGTCAATCCCTCGCCATCGTCATGGTTAGCACATCCTGTCGGTGTGATGTGGAGGAACACCAGGCCGGTTTTCAGGACCTTTACACTTCCCCCATTGCAGACCTGCCCTTCATTTTGGTGAAATCGAGACGGCAGAGATGTTCAAGAGAGCCTGGACAAAAGGCAAGATGAGAGTTGAGACAGCGAGCCATACACTTTCTGCTCGCTCGGCTTCCTGATCGCAGTCGTTGCGATGGCCACTGAGTTGATGCCAAATGTCTCGCACCCAGCCAGGCCAACTTCCTTCCACGTCACCTCACTGCATTGCCAGGGACCTCCACCAGTCGTATCAAAATTGTAATCCCGGCGAGTTATGTATCGTATGTCATGTAGGTATCTCATATGCACAGCAGGGCTCCAAAAAAGAAAGGCCCCACTCTTCGAGCACGGCGCCTCTTTGTGTTTCCCCTCGGAAGGGATCCCTTGGACATAGCCACGCTCTCTTGCATATCGGCTCCTTGCCGCCGTCGCCGAATGTTTGGGTCTTCCCTATCACCAAGGCACTCATTCCTCTCCTCTCCAATTCATCTCCTTCCCCCTCCGGCACGAACCATCCCCTTTCTGTCGTAACCCAGAGTGATGGGTACAGTAACAACAACGGGCGGCACTGCGCGTCCCAGTGGCGTGTCGACGTCGGTTACTCGTGCTGTATGCGCCCCTGGCACACGTTGGATGCGCCCATCGATGGGCTTGTCACAGCGGCTTCGCATGGGATCGCCCTTCAATCTCCAGTGTACCCATCCACCCAAGACTTGGTCTACGCAAGCACCGTGGCTACTGATACTGCGCCAACGGTGCAGATACCGGGATAGTAACGGTGCGTTGGCGTCGCCACTCCCAACATGCTGCCCCGAGGCCAGTCGGAAAAGCCAGGGGCGTCCTGTGTTGTGCCCTACCTTATTGCACAGATGCCTCCCAGACACCCAAAGTCTGAATGCTTCGCCCACACACACCATCAGCATCCACTTCCCGAGTGGCAGGCCCCGGATAAGCCGTCACGACATAAGTAGTCAAATTGGCATTGGATAGTCTGTGGGAGCCTGGCTTGGGAGTAGCTGGTGAACTGACAGATGAGAGCGCGGGATAGAGATGAGACACCTTTCGCGTTTGCGATCATGAGAGTTAGCAACCGTCGCCAACTGCCTAAGCATCCTTCAACGTACGCAGTTCGATGGGCTTTGCTGCCCATCAACAATACGGTTAACACAAGTCGGGCTGTCCACACCACACTAGCCATCAGTGGACGGCATCTCCTTGTTCCCACGTGGAGCTACCCGACTAACTTTCCGCAGAGCTTCTCCTACGACTCGAGGGAGGTGAAGTAGTCAAGAACATAGGCGGCCCTTCCCACCGGTCGCTGTGCGTTACTTTCCAGTAGACAATTTGTCAAACTGGAGCGAACGGTGCTAAATGCGCAGTCTTGCAGAAGACCATGGTTCCCCAGGTCGCCGTTGCAGAGCGAACGTTGAAGAAGCTCCACACAACCAGTCCTGACTTGCCGACTTAGGCGAGGCGTCATCTCGCTCCCACCGTATGATCAGTCCACATTGATGTCTCGCCCCCTACGGGTATCGTTTCTCTCTCCCTCTTTGGTCAACCCCCCCCCCCCCCCCCCCCCCCTTTCCAAAAGCGGTTTCCAAGCACCGGCGGCGGTGCGGCCTCGGTACCGGCTTATGAGCAAAGCATCGAAACAGCTCAGCGGAGGGGGTAGCTCTTTGGTGCTCTGTATCCGTACTTATCCATTACTTTGGATACCACGTTGCCGACCTTCGACCCTGTATCCCAATCCTTTACGAAGCTGTCCCAACTGGCTCGCCGCTTTTGTCTGGGTATCCAGACACCCAGAACGGGCTAACGATAAGTGCAAAGGGAATGTTGCCCCATGCCCCTTGGATGGGTCAGGCCATGGGCCAATCCATAGATTCAACGGCTCAGACTGGGATAGCCAACACGCTTCACAGAGCTCAAGCTTCGAGAAGTTCGGAAGTACTTTACAACCCGTACGTGTCTTACCAGTTTGCACCATTTCCGGTAGCCCGGTCTACGCCCCGAGAGCTAGCAAACATTGCTGGATCAACGCATTTCCGCCCCCCCCCCCGCCCCCTTTGAAGTGAGCCTAATCGCCAACCGCGAACGCAAACTGGGCAGATTATGCCGGCAGCGAGCAACTTCCCTTGGACACTTGCCAGCAGCATTTAGTTTGCACCATCTCACAAATTGGCCGGGAACAGAACAGAGTCCAGCTACGTATGTATGGCCTCGCATGCCTTGCATGGTCCGATAGCGCTGAAAGCTTTGTCGGCCATCACCCGTAATCTTTGCGCGAGGTCGTACATCAAACACTTAAAGGTTGGCATAAGCGCCACCGGATTTTGTTCTGTATCCGTACTCAAATGCGGCAATGCGCAACTACGTCTTGGTAATTAACCAGTTCAGCTGGTACTCGGGCTTGCTTGTCGACCTCATTTCCGCTGGGGCTGTGTTTTCCAGATTCCGATGCCCGTGTTCAAGGCCCTTGGTGCCCAACTCAAACCCTCAATCAACTCCCCGAGCTGCCGTGGCTTACATGCCCATCGTCATCAACACACTTCAACCGAAATGACCTCTATTTGACCGAGATTCCATCCAGTACGAGGTGGCATGGCTTTGTTACCCTGTTCGAACTCAGGAACAGAAGCTTCATGACAGATGCTCCTGCCGTTAGCGCAATATACTTGGAAGCTGACGGAACGGCTACACGTCTCGCTGTTTCAAGAGCTCCCTGCGAGGCAGCACCGCAGCGCTGTCCCCTGTCCAGATGGCAGGCTTGCTCTTGACAACCAGGCCAAGAACAGTATCATGTTGTCGATTGCAAAACTATTCTCCAAAACTTAGCACTCGTTATTCCTGAAATTCATATTCTGATCCTATCGTTCAGGTGCTTGGCCAGGCAAATGAACAATAGAAAACGTGTGCTTTGGCTTGGAAGTCTGGCGGGTTGGTCAGTTAGTTGCGGAACCTCCCTACGTAGGTAATCAAAACCGAGACTGTATTCAAACGATTGGGTATAAAACGCATAACGGCCACGTTCGTTGCTTTTAAGCCACAAAGGACCAAAGGCGGGATCGGGAGGTGCTCACAATCGAAGCGTCCTTGCAATGCAAATCTTGGGAACAGTGTCATTATCATTAATGTTTACCGCCGAGCCAAACGTATTGATCGGGCAAGATTAAGTACTGATGGTGGCACGGGCGAAGCCGACTTCCACCGCCGTAAGCATCGGACCTTGAAGAGCCCATCTTGGCAAGCAGGCGGCTGTTTGGAGAAGCATGGCTATTCCGGGAGATGCATCACTAGCAGCCCGTGGAATTGGCTCTGAGCCTGGGGTTGAAAGGCTGTGTGTCTCAGGCGCACGGCAGCGCCCATCGACGTCAACCCGAGCTTTACTGGGTACGGCATGAAAACATCCACACGGCGTCTAATCGAAACGGTCTGCGATAATTGCCGCGCTGCCATGTTGAAACTCGTACTGCTCACCCAATGAAGCGCCAAAGAGAATGCTGGGAACCTCGGGATTCAGATGTAAACAAGCGGAGTCAAGAGGCCTCATTGCTCAAATGTCAGACCCCGGACCGAGAGGGTTCGGTATTCATAAAGGATGAAACAGCACGTGCTGGTTACGTCATTCATCGGAAGACCATTCCGCGTCACGATGAGAATCAGCGGCAGACAGTGGCTGCGAGACTTACGTAGGACGAGGCGTTGGGGCGCACTGATAGTCTGACCCAAGCTGACGCATTTAAGGTTCTTTCCATTCGCCTCAGCTGCCATTGGTGTCAACCCCCTCTGCCTTCAAACAACAAACTCTTAATACCCTTGAATACACTCGATCGAATCAGTACTCTCGACCCCATCATCTCTTGGCTCCTCAAGCATCATCCTCGAATAACGCCGACTCGGAAAGACACATCAGATCATCAAAATGGGTGCCATCTCTGCAGTGTTTCTCATTCTTATCACCATCCTTGGTCCGTTTCCCCCAGCGAAAGAATACGGTTGACTACCTATGACCAAAAGCTAACATGCAGTCAGTCCCGCCCGTCGGTGTCTACGCCGTCGCCGGCTGTGGAATGGGTGAGTTGTTAACGACGGCGTCCCGGCCTCGGGCGCATGGTACTAACCAGACACGCAGATCTCCTTGTCAACATTTGCCTGACGATCCTGGGATACCTGCCGGGCCACATTCACGCCTTCTACATCGAATACGTATACTACGATCGCAAGGAACAGGCGCGGGAGGGCCGCATCATCACTGGTCACGCGCCAGGTGTTTACAGCGACAACGTGCAGAGCGGAGGCCATGGCTACGGAACGATTGCCCAGGGCACTGTATAAGTTGATAGACTACGAGTGGTCAAATTACGGAAGAGTGTTGGTTGCAACAAGAACGCGATGTTGCGCAGTTACGACAATGCGACGCAACAGCGAAGCCTATCTAAAAACGATAAAGACGAGATTAGCGTGTTGTGCTAGCGACGTACGACGACGCGGAACGTATATTGAACGACGGCTGTGGATGCATCATGATAGCCCAGAGTAATAAAGAAACACGAACACCACAGTAGAAACCTAACCAACTACGTGCGCGTGCCTGGCCCGTATGCAGATGAGGGCGCCGGATCGGAGTGCCAGCGCATCCGACCATGTCCCTCGTCGTTGACCCTTGCCACGTTGCGGAAGCTAACATGTGTTGATTCCATGTGAGATATGCAACAGCCCAGTAGGTCGATGGACGCGGTCCAGGTCGAAATGAGTAGGTTACGTCTTGGCTCTCCGGATGATGGTGGACAGCCACATCGGGAGGGCTGGATGGCCGGTGCCGTGTGGGTGGTTCATTGAGCCAACCTAAGCCAGGCTGCACGACGGCTGTCATCGGGTCCACATTGGCGGGAAGGGGTACAATAGTAGCACGGCGTCCTCCAGTCGTCTATATGAGCGTTCAATCTTCATACCGGGAAACTATGGACGCAATGACGAGGGATTGGTGACTGGTCACTTTTGGCTATGGCCCGGGCGCAAACAGCTTGGAGACACGCTTGGAGACACGGAGAACAGTCCTGTCAGCGGGCTGGTCGCTTGATGCCGAGAGGGGAACGGGAGGAGAGCGAAGGGCGGGGGACAGTGCGGCCGTTTCTCATTGTCTTCGTTTAACACGGTAAGCGACGTCGTCATTGGACGAGACTCAACAACAGCGACAGGGGTCGGCGTTGAACCACCCTTTGAACGGCAGCCACGACACTCGTGCAGCACGCACCTGCTCGTTCGCTGGTGCAGCGTGGCTCTAGCCTGCAATAGGTGGCCGACAAGTTGTCTTTTGGTGATTGTCTACCTGTTGCCTGCGTCCCTCTGCCTGCCTCTCTGCCTCTTGGTCCGGGTCTAGGTAACCTGCATCTAGCCTCTCCTGTCCACCGCCGCCTCCTGCCTCACTCATGCCTCCTCTCCTGCCACCTTCCCCGCCTATCGCTATCTATAACCGGATGCAACTTCACCCTAAGAGCTTTTACTAAAAACAACTTTACCCTGTTCTTTCTCACCCCCTTCCGTCTTCGAATCGATTTCCCTTCCCTACTCATCTAATTTGCAGTTCCTGCAAGGTTTTCCGGGGCGTGCGACGTTGTTCACGCACTTCTCGAGGCGATCCAGATTGCTTCCTCGAGAGATCCGCCATCACCCACTTGCACCTTGCACTCTCCCTACCGCCCGCTCACCCTTGCCTCCACTTCCGGACCGCCCATCGAGGAAGGAAGTGAAAGGCCTTCAGATCCAAAACGGACGACACGCACATCTGCTAAAACTGCCTGCATCTCCTCTCTCCCGCCCGCGAGCCACATCCTGGTCAAGGAACGGCACTCGACATAGATTTTCTTCTACTCACGCGAGAACCGACAAAGCTAAGCTGATCATGCCTCCGCACTCGTTCATCTAACACTTTTCTCCCCTACCCCATCTCGCCGCCGCACGACACTCGAACGTGAGCCTGCCCTTCTCAACTGCTGCCTCGACGGTTCATGCTGCCCTCGCCATCGAACACACACATATGCATAGCCCGTTCCACGAGCGGCGATCGTCAGCGAAGATGGGTCCAGACAAGGTTCCTTCCCAGGACCGGTTCGGTTCATCCCAAAGCCGACACCCCTCCACCTCAACTACTCGCGTAGGAGGTGTTCCCAGTGCCCCTCAATCCCCTTATTCACGCACGCCCAAAAGGAGGACGCAGGACTCATTGTCATTTTCATTCCCCCCGCTCTTCCAGCCCAACACATCGTCCACATCACTTGTTCCTTCGACGGCCGAGGGAAAGCCTATACCTCTGGACAACAATACCGCAGCACATCGTACTTCAGCCCTCCGCGAACTCAATAGCAACTACCCTTCTCGTCACCGCTATGCCAAGTCAACCGGTGCACAGAGCAGCACTTACTCTCAGCCCGTCATTGTGAGAACCTACTCTGGGTCACATACTCGCACCACAAGTACCAACCGCAGCAATGGCGTAGGCGTAGGCGGGCTCGGCCCTCAGACGGTCTCGCCCATTGCGAGCGGTCCCGCAGCTTCCGTGAGGCGCATCATAGCTCTTCGAACCCCATTCAGCGGAAGCAAGTCGACTCAGCATGTAGGTCTGAGCATGGCCAGAGGAATGGCAAAGCAGCGGCTGGAAGGCCAGGATGCCCTGGCCAAGCTCCCACCCGTCGAAGCGTACAGCTTCAAGAGCATGATGGCCAACATTGAGGCCCAGGAGGGAGAGAACGACATCAACGCCGACCTCGATCGTATCGCCGAGATATGTGCCCGGTCGCGATACTCCTTGAGCAACCAGTATGAGGTCCATGTTGCTCCTCACGGCTCCGGTGCGTCTTTTGTAAGCCACGCCTCGTCATCCAGGCGCCAGCGCCAAACTGCTGGTCCAACATTGGAGGCCGTCGTGTCGGACGACGAGCGCAAACAGAAGAAGAGGCGAAGTGGCGGCAGGAGAAGGAGCATAGCCATGGGTACGCTTGAAACCATTATGTCTTCAAGTCGGTCTTCTGAGGAAGACAAGTCAAAGAAGAAATCGGCCGCAGAGCTCACGGCTGAGGTACGGGGCAGAACAGCAAAAAAGTCTTCAGGCATCACTTCGCCGACTTCATCCGTAAGTGAAGGCGAGGGGCAATCGAGGAAATCTCGGAAGGACCAGCCTCCGCCGCTTGTGAGGCGAAAGTCGTCCTCATTCGCCACGGCCATGTTGGAGAGCACACGCCAGAACTTGACGACCAACACTACCTCACCGCGGAGCTCGGCCACGGGATTGGTCAGCAAACCGGCTCTACCAAAAACCTCGACCAGTCATCTCGAGGTCCGAACTGATGTCGAGGAAGGCGTAGCACATCACCATTATCAGGCACCCAAGGCTTCGGATCAAGGACCCCGGTCCGATGCTCTTGAGCCTCAAGACCCCAAAACGCTATCCCAGCCCGATCAGACGATGACGCCGACGGGGCTCCTTGGTGGCCTGACCGGTTGGGTGCCGTGGAGGCTGCCACCTATTGTGGGACTAGGCTCAGCCTCTGCTCAAGGCGGCGTTTCGAGGAGCCATGCCGAGGGGAGCTTGCGGGATTTGCTAAAAACGACTGATATCAAGAGCAAAGGGAAGACCATCGAGGGCCATTCCTAAGACTTGGAGGCGGTGACCAACATCACAAGATCGGCAGGAAGGCAAATTCGCTGGGGATGCCTGCATATTGACAAATGCATCTATGAAGGATAGCTTATTTGGCTCGATCGCAGCAACTGCCGGTGTCTACAACAGCACAGTGCCAAAACACGCCGGTTTCTGATACTCATACAAAAGGGAAGGCTATACTTAAAAAATAACCCGGAGACGCGAAGACAACGCGAAAAATCCGGCTCGACGCCTGCAAGCAGGACAACTCACGATCTAATGAAACGATTTCCTCAACGATGATCTACGACGAACAAGGAATGAGGGGGCATACCATAAAATGCATTCAGGTGGATGGAGAAACAGCGGGTAAATTCAATTGTCTTTTTTACCAATAATGGCGCTCAAACATTGTGCAAGCTACCGTCATTCTCAGTATTGGTCACAAATGCTTGTCCCACTCTTGAGAGCTTGACTCCTACGTTCCCGAACAGCTGTGAGGAGCGAATACTGCCCAGCAACACGGGGGAGTCGCACGCTTGCCCCTGCGTCTGAGGCTTCCAGGCGCGATCGAGAGAATCACGAGTCTCTCGCTGTCCGAGCCACAACGGCCCCCTTGGACGGCCAATTCAATGTAAACCAACACACGTCAAGGTGGAAAACTGATTGTCGGGTCGTTCTGTTCCCGATAAAGCGAGGGGGTAGCGTCGCGAGACTGGTTGCCTCCCCCTTCCCAATTTATAGGTGTATGTCAAAGGTATTCTTTGGGTAACGCACTTAGTAACCCCATCTCCATCGAACCCAGGCGAAGGCCGATTGGTATGAATGGCTAGGAACGAATACGACAATTCGCAGCGTGGATGCAACGAAGGGATACGATCAAGTCGCGTCGTTATCATCTTGTGATATATTCCTCAGATCGGACCCCGTTTAGTCTGGGTCTATACCGTACAATGCCTGATCATCACCGGATGCAACTTTGCTCAGCCATTCCTGCTGCCCTCGCGATGGTTGATTGAAGGCAACCGCATGTCGACTGCTGCTGACAAGCATTCCTTCCTTTGTCGCTCTCTCTCTCTCTCTCTCTCTCTCTCTCTCTCTCTCTCTCTCTCTCTCTCTCTCTCTCTCTCTCTGCCCATCGCGAGTAACGTTTAAGTGTTATCAGAAGAAGCCATGCTCGCGGTCCCCCGAGCTTGGAAGCCTAAATATCCCTGTTCTCATTCAGCCCGTTAAAACCTTTAGAAAATTCCCCAACGCCTTGCCAACGCAAACAATGCAAGTGTGTGTGTGAAAAAAGAAGGACGATGATTTCTCTCGGTCCGCCCACAACAGCAAATCCGAAACCTGGAGGGGGCAACGTGAAATTTGGCATCCTGGGGGCCAGCTCAACGTCGTCAAGTCTTCTAGGCCTTCGAACGCTCTGCAGGAACCACCGGCCTCCCCTCCACATGGACTCTCTTAGCGTCGCCGCGGTCATCGTGAGCTTCGGGTTCTCTCTTGCGATCTCGGGATTTGTTGTCCTTCGCCGACGACGCCGCGCGCCGCGCCTCTTTCTCCTTACGCTCGTTCTCGCGCCGCAGCGCCTTGGACTCGAATTCGTGCCAGTCGCCATCTAATTCGGCAAGTCTATGCAACTGATTAGCGGATGCGCTTCCCAAGGAAAAGGGGGGCGAAGTAGAAGGGTTCGATCGAATGGGGAAACTCACTCTATAGCCTGTCGAGGAGGAGGGTCTTCGGTGGTGAAGTATTCATCAGCCAGAACATCGGCAGCCGATGGTCTTTTGGCGGGGTCGTAGCGGAACATGGCAGCCAACAGTCGGTACGCTGCGGCCGGAATCTTGTCCTGGTATTTGGAAGGGAAAGTGTTTGCCCGCCGGTACCCAGGACGCAGCAGCTCAAACCACGGCATATCGATCAGTCCCGGCCATTCCGCCTTGTTCGGAGTGCCCATCACGGCGTAGATCTTGTCCAATTGGTTGATCTCGCTACCGTCGCCTGGAAAGATGGCATGACGAGTGAATATCTCCACCATGACGCAGGCGGCGCTCCAGACATCGCAAGCAGGACCGTACTGAGTCTCGCCAAGCAGCAGCTCGGGCGACCGGTACCAAATCGTGATAACTCGGTTGGTGTAATCCAGTTGATGTCTCTTGGCATAGAAGCGTGCCAGGCCGAAGTCTGCCAATTTGAGAACACCGTCGCTACTGACAAGAATGTTTGCAGCTTTGATGTCTCGATGGAGAACACCCCTCTTGTGCAAGTAGTCGAGGCCGTCGAAAAGTTGCATTGCCATATGCTTCTTTTGGGCCGCATCTAGCGTGAAGGACGGATGGTTCAGAATTCCCGTTAAGTCGTGGGACAAGTACTCAAAAACCATAAAGCAGTCGTTTCTCTCGACCATGACCTCCTGAAGCTGGACGATGTTGGTGTGGCGGAGCGATTGAAGCAACTTGATCTCTCGAACCGCCGTAACGGGAAAACCGTCTCTTTCGCCTTCCATGCGGATGCGCTTCAGAGCCACCAGCCCCTTTGTGTAGACGTGCAAGGCCTTGAAAACTTTTCCGTACGTGCCGGAGCCAACAACAGATTCGTTGCCGGGCTTCCGGAAGTAGACCGATTCTGACTTGATTAAATCGTCGGGCAGCTTTGGTCCTGGCTTCAGGCGTCTCATGGTCTTCCTGATTTTTCGCGTTCTCGGAGCCGGCGGCTGTCGCGGGCCTGGAGGAGGTTGTCGCGGCTCCTGGCGAGCTCTGGCCGAAGCGGGTTCAGTTGGGGCGCCCCGAAGAACGTCCCTGTCAAGTCCTTTGTCCTTCTCCCGAGCCTTGTCCCGAGCCCTGTCTCGGTCACGGTCGCGGTCCCGGTCACGATCACGATCTCGATTCCTGTCTCGGTCTCGTTCCCGTTCCCGTTCTCGTTCCCGGTCACGGTCACGATCCCCATCCTTGGATTCACGATGTTGGGAAGTATCCCGCTTAGAAGGGGCGGCGTTGAACTTCTGAGATATCTCAGGCTTAGGTGCCGTCGGAGCGGGCTTTGCAGATGCCTTAAACGCAAAGCTGAACTTCGACGACGACGATGACGACTGAGTGGCCGGACCAGACGGAGGGGCCCTGTTCTGATGTGGTGCATTGCTCTCGCTAGCCTTGTCGGACGGTGTAACGTCCTCAACTTGCAAATCTTTTGAGGGGCGGAACGGGTTCTCGCCCTTGTCTGCATGTTCGCCAGCATCCGATTTGTTGCCTTGGACGGGAGTGGTCGACCGCTGAGACTTGGTATCATCCAGCTGCCGAGAGCCGGCGCTGGAAGCATTGGATGTCCATTGTGCAGTACTTTTGAAGCTATTTCCTCTGTAGCCACCTCGACCCTGGCCGAACTGGGCTCCTCGGAACGTGGTGCCACTACGGTAGTTACCGCGGAAGCTCCCTTGAGGATACTGTTGCATTGGTCCTGTTGGAGCGGACGGTGGTGGTGAATAGGATGGATTTGGTGTATAGGAGCCGGACGGTCCTGTTGGAGGACCGTAGTTGGATTGTGGATACTGCGGGGGGTATTGGCTGGATGATGGTAAGCAAAGAGTCTGATGATGAATTAACGGAACGGCGGGCGACGTACTGTGTTGGGGAGAACTGCTGAGACCCCCAATTTCCCCTGCTACCGCCGTACGGCGACTGGTTCGGGGACGCGTTGAAGGAATTTGGAGTTGGTTGCGGGGACTGGGAAAATTGTCGTGGGTCGCTGTACTGCCGGCCGTGGGACAATGCAGGGGGTATTTGAGACGCAAAGCTCTCCCGGTGGTTCCCTCTACCGCTCATGCTGACCTCCACGCTGTTGGCACCGGATGAAGGTTGAGACTTTGGAGGGGCTTGGGAATCGTCGCCTTGTGGAGCCCGTCTGCCTGATCCCCTACTAAGGGACCTGGACGAGGCGCCGGACTGGGACGGCTTGTAGTGCGGGTGGTCTTTGGAGCTGCGACGCGGCGATGCCAGACGATGGCCACCTCTCGCGGATGTTGAGGACTGTCTGGCGGGGGACCGTTGTCGATGGGGGAGGGGAGATCGATCCCGCCTTCGGCCAGACGACTGCTCGCGGCGGTGTGTTGGGGAATGATCACGACGGTCCCGTCTCCTCTCCTTATTGGGCGACCGCGACCTACTTCGATTACTCCGACGAGTTCTTTCCTTGTGTTTCGATCGGTATTCGCGGCGATCGGGAGTAGGTGATCTTCGGGATGGGTAAGGAGAGCCTCGTGAACTCCGACCAGCCTCTCCAGGGGGTACTACCTCCTTGTGGTCACGACGCGGGCTGATGTCCCGTCTGACCTTTTTTCCGTCTGCGCCAGACCTGTCGAAACTTCGACTTCTTGCTCGCTTCGAGGATGGTGATGTAGGGCCGTCGCCTCGAGTAAATCCCCGGCTACGGTCTCGATAGTGCTTAGCTCGGGTGTCGCGCCGCGAATCACCAGCGACCCTGCCACGAGATCGATCACGAGACTCTTCCCGGTACTTATTGCGACGGATAGACGAAGGTGATGTTGGATGGGGTCGGTCTCTGCTACGGTCGCGTGGTCTGTGGTGGTTTCGGCCAGAAGGCTGTAACTTGTCGAGGGGAGGGTCGCGAGGTTTGCTGTCTGGCACTCTGTCGGCTTCCCGAGGTCCACGTGGGGGAGGCGAGGGAGATCTGCGGGAGCGTATCACTTCTCGACCAGCTCTGCCTCGGTCTCTGCGCTCATCGCCTGGTCTGCGGTCGTCTCTCATGGCGACATGTCGAGGGCGGTTGCGGTGGTAGGACTCCATTACTGCAGCCGATTCGATTTGAGTTTTTAGATGCAAGCACGTTGCCAGCCGAGGTTTTGCCGATAACGCGACAGTTCAGCCTGGTAAGCCCGATATGCAGTTGCCGAGGCGTCGAAGTTCGCGCAGGACCACCCCACGCCAAAACAACCGCTGCCGGTGAGAGAAAAAATAGATCCCGCGAGAGTTGCAGGTGCATAGTTTCGCTCCTGAGAATAGAGCAGCCCTTAATGCCTGGCAACTCGTATGGGTCGTCGTGGGTTTCCGAGGAGTTGGCGGTTTTCTGAGGCGAATTGCACACAGTGGCCGAGGCGGTATCCCAAACGCACCAGAACCGCCGAATCAGCTGGGCCGATGAATCAGGTCGAAGTCCCCCGCCGCAGTGGTGCGCTTGCAGAACCACAGCAATATCTCCATCTCTGTCCCATTCCCAGAACAGACTGTTCGTCAACCAACCCAACATCCAATCCTTTTTCCAAGTCAGAAGCAGCGGCATTAGACCGCGACCCCATGTAAACTATATGCCCTTCCCCCCTCGCCCCCTCCTCTCTCTGCCATCGCTCATGCACGTGAACATAAGAGCAGGCAACAGGGTCACTATGTACGAATTATGTCCCGGTAACCAATAGTTGCACACCCTTGTGCGCCAAACTCACGCTTGGCGCACGATGATCAGCGAGTCTGAGTTCCGGGTATCTGAGCTCAGGCTACAGAGTCGTATGCCCAAAAGTACAGATCGATCGGAATGGTCAAGAACACGAGTACGCCAAAGTCTCAATGGCAGTGCCGAGTGGCAAGTCGAAGCCTCGGTGACGATCAACGACTAGCGGCCAAGGCCGGACTTGTCGCATGTAAGAGGACTGTGATGGCGGCATTGATGATGGTTCTCGAATCGCCTCCTTGCCACACTGATCGCGCTCGTTCAGCAACGAGCCGCGTGGCTGGCCAACATTTCGGTGGGAAACCCCCCATGAGAGCCTTCCTTCAGCAAAACCCTTGACCAGCTAAGGGAACAAGCATCATAGGTATCGGCAAGGCTCGATGTACGATGCGCCATGTGTTCCGCCGATATGGTTGCTCCGAACATCTTATCCTTTTGTGGGGAGTCGAGGAGAATCCGGAATGGCTACGATGTAGGTAGCGTGGTGTCGATGGCTAAACATCGTTATCGTTTCGGGCTGGCGTTTGCTCAGGGCGGCTGCCCATATCCATCATCGTCGGCCACGTGGCTTCGCAATAGTATCAAGGACACAGCATCGATACAGTCAAAGCTGCCCCCGATTTTGGCTGAACACCGCCTCATGCAACCCAATCATTTGCTGCGTTGAGAGATCGCCTTTTGCGAGCGCCAGATATCGCCATTGCGTAAATGGGATCCCCGAGCAACCCGGTGGTGCATATTCCTCCCTCCTTTTGCCAGAATAACCGTCGAAAATAGTTCAAGTCATTATTCGCCTCTTCCTGTAGTCTGACTTGCCCGGCCGCGCGCCGATGCGCAATTGTTGAGGTTGGTTAGTCGTTAGTGATTGAGGTTGCATATGTATGACCGAATGTCGTGGATCGAAAGGGAAAACCTTGTTCGAGAGGAGCGCGGCTGGGTCACGTGACGGCTATTCTTCGGCTTCGAAGGCACGCTGTCTTCACACTGTTCCGAACACGGTACAACGGGTTGCTGAGCTGCATGATGACCTATATGGTCAACGACACAATATTCGAATTGGCTCGCCAAAATAGTAAATATTGGTGTGTGTATACTTTTCTTGTTTCTGGAGGCTTTATTGTCTTTGGGCGTCTGCCGGGGCTACTTTGTCCGCTTGCTGTATAACTTTACCACTCTCGTAGGGGGCGATCTAAAGAGTTCATCTACAGGCCCTACAAGTAGCCCACAAGTCGTATTAAGTACCTACAATTCTAATCGCAGTTGCAAACTCTTACATGTAGGACGACGCTTTCCTATGTATGATGATTAGGTGTCACCCGAGACATCTGCACGGGGTTTCTGTCATTACATAATCAATTTTCTTTCAGTGTAGTCTTCCAGAACTCGCCAAGTGAGTCAATTACTACTGCAGCAGTGACCGACTAGACTAACACAGGATGGCTTTTGGCCACAGAGTGAGCTGTCAGGTTTGGCTGGATTCCTAGTATTCTGCTCATTTCCTGATTGCGGCTCGACAAGGGGGAAGGGTCCGCGGAATGTGGTCCCGAGCAAGCTCTTGTTAGAGCCTGACCCGACTAGGAATCAATGTAGCTCTGAGCTATGACAGTTAAGCTCTGGAGCGTTGCCAGTGACAACCAGGAATGTGTGAATGACCACACTATGCTCTCTCATGACCTTGGCCTCTAATCCGTCGAAGTCTTGGCAAACACCACAGCTTCATTGGTAGAACAACCCAATGTCCGGTTCAGTCTAAGGTAATCCAAGATCAGTTCTGAAGATCGTTGCCTTATCAACGCCGGTCAACTTCTTCCCTGGAAACCAAAATGATTCCAACTTCTGGAACAACGTGTGGTCTGGTATTCCAAGGAGACCAGCAACGACGGGTGCTAGCGAGAGGTTAATGCAATTACGTCTGGTTTTCACGCTCTGCGCTCTGGGTGTTCCCATAGCATGGGACTCGACGGCTGGGAAGTTAGAGGCTTCATTCGTGATCACAATCCTCCAAGTGACAATGGTGAGACGCGTTGTGGAGTTCCCATAAATTTGTCTCCGGAATACCAATTGAATACTACAATATGTCGCTATGCAGACTCTACAATTGGATCTAGGCACTATGTCTATGTGGTGCAGCTGCAGCAGAGCCCATGTGAGAAATCGGGCCGACAGGCTAACCCCGGAGATTGGGTCTGGAGAAGTTGGGCAGAGCCTCCAGCGAAGCACTTCGATAAGGCCCGATGGCCAATGTGCCTAAGACGAGAGTCGATAGATGCGGAGATGGTCCGTCGAGGCTGGGGGCTAGCCTATTGCATCCGGACGCGCTGGTTTCTTGCTGTCATCCTCTGATGCTGACATCCTTTGATGCTGTCAACCCTTCTTCGATGTTTCTAACTCGCTCGGCCGGTCTCACAGTGAAGGGTTGAATCTCGTGGACCAACTCCGGAATGCCAGTGACCGGCGCCCGGACAACGAGAGTTTGAGAAGATCAACATGCCCAGTGATGTAACTGATCGTCGGCTTACGGGTGGTTCCAGACGCATTCGTAGACACTTACATGATGTTGGCCTGGAAAGCGAGGGGCAGCGGCTAACTTGGGGAAGCCTAGCTGTGGCGGTTGCTGTGGCTGGTCTTTTATACCCGCGCTGCCGTTGAATGTGTCTGTCTCAGAGGGTAACACGCAGGCGAAAGTAGATAAACTTGAGGGAAAATATGGCATGTTTTCTGGAAGTGAAGAGATTTCCCCTTAGAGCATTGAAACAAGTGAAGCCAGGATGGCGGAAATTTTTCTCTAGGTGAGCGTTGAAAAAGCACGAAAGAGCATTATGGATGACACTCAAGCCGAGGCAGAAGGAAGACACCTTCGCTATCGAATTGCCTGCACTGATTGGATGCTCCTAGGACGCGCGCGTTCCTTTCTTCGCTTTTTCTTTCGTCACGGCGACGAGATGCATTAAAAAGTGGATAACTACGACTAGGTACAGAATAGTCTGGGGAGTGTCAACCCCGCAAAGATTGTCGTCATTCTGACTAAGCCAAGGAAGAGCATGCTCACGGTCGGTCTCCACTTCTATCAAATTGCGTGAGGCCTGGCGTTCCCAGGCCACCATTCCAGACTCCAGAGGTAACCGCCCCCATGCATGTACGACAAAGGTACCTGCCTACTTACCTGGGTTGTTTTCTAATGTCCTCGATTTTCCAATGATGGTCACAATTCCGATGAAGGTGAGCCGAGAGGTTAATTGATACCTGCCCCTAAGGCCAGTCCAAGCGATCAGGACGAAAACCTCTCGTTGATTCTCGGAACTGGGAACGGGATAACGCGCGTTCGTAGGATGCTAAGAGGAGTAGTATTCGGAAGGGAAAGGCGAGAAGCGGCGAGTCCGTGGTCCGTACAAGATTGTGCGTGAGCTAGTGAGTGAATGGCAGCCCGAAAAACACGAATCCTCGGAGAGTGCAATATGGGAAAGAATTTGTTGAGGGAGTTCGCGGTCTGGATTTGTACCCCCCTGGTATCGCACGACCAAAAGCGCTCCAAGCTGCAGTGTGGATTCCCACTAGCGGTAGCTTCAGTCAGGTCCAGGGGCCCTGTGCCAGGTCTCCGCTGTTGTTATCCCACCATGTCACCCTCCGCCGTGCTGGAGGGGACTTGAGAGGAGCCCATCACACTCTTCTCCCGCACATGCACACACTCTCTCCAGCATCTCCAGGACTCTGCTGCGAGGAAGGAGGGAGGGAGGAGAGGGGAGGGGAGGGGAGGGGAGGGGAGGTTCCTTGTCGGACCATCCATCCACTTCCTCTCCCCGTCGGTTATCTGTCCTGCTGCCTCTGCTGTCTCCATAAGCAAGAGGGGAGAGGAAAAGAGGGGGAGAAAAAAAAAGCGGCAAAAAGGGCTCCTCCCCTCGATACAATTGAGTATCCTTGAGTAGGCATGTATAGCATGAAGGGAAGGAGGTACGAATAAGTCTTTTCGTGGCTGACCTACCTCAAGCGCAGTACGGATACAGCCAATGTATGTACCTGCCTACCTAGCCAGACTCAAGTGGTGTACGTATGTAGGTAGGTAGGTAGTGTCGAGAAGGTAGGTAGCTTTCCTGCTAGCGCGAACAGGAATTCTGGGCGGGACTGGAAGTCAGTGACTGGATTGTCCAACCACACACAACCACCACACACACATCAGACCAGGCCTTACCTGCGCGCGCTCTCTCCTGTCCAAGTCCCGTCCGTAGCTAAAACCTTTCTTCCCCGCAAACAACTTCTCATCGCTCGAGAGCTCTTGTCTTCCCTTTTCGTTGTCGTCGTTTCTGTGTGTCTTTCCCAAGACATCCCACACTCCTATTGTTTTAAATCAAAGCCTTGTCCACTTACAAGCCACATTGAGAGCTTCTCCAAGCTCCGACGTTCCTCACGTTCTCCAATCGCGTCACCTTGGTTACCGGTGAGTGCCTACCCAACCTGCTGCATACTTGCGTCATCCGAGCTTGAATTGGGCCTCTGGTCTCCGGCGCAAGCTTTCTGCGCTCCTTTTCTACCTTCCATCCGCAGTTTTAATAGCCTGCACTCGAACCATCCGTTTTCCTCAGCAGCTGACATACCTCTCCTTGACCCAGCCAGCATCGTCAGAGCTCCCCATCTTCCATCATGGCCGACTTTCCACAAGGTCAGCGGGACAACAACGACCGTCCTGCCCGCGATGTGAAGAACCACCTACTCTTCGAGATTGCAACCGAAGTTGCCCATCGAGGTACCATCCCCGTGTCCTCCACCCCCCGCATTCTCGACTCCGCAGTGGGCTGACCCATTCTGTCCAGTTGGTGGTATCTACTCCGTCCTCAAGTCCAAGGCGCCCGTAACGACGGCCGAATATGGCGACCGCTACACGCTCATCGGTCCTTTGAACCACAACTCGGTAAGACGGGCCTCATTGATGCCCGTCTCGACGGTTTGCTGACCAGACATAGGCCGCAGTCGAGGTTGAGGAGTTGGAGCCAACGAACCCCGAGCTTGCTGCTACGATTCAGTCCATGAGAGACCGTGGTATTGGTATTCTCTACGGTCGATGGCTCATCGACGGTGCCCCACGAGTCCTGCTTTTCGACACCAAGACGGCCTACCACTTCATGGATGAGTGGAAGGCGGACCTGTGGAACGTCGCGAGCATTCCCTCGCCGCCCAACGACGACGAGACGAACGAGGCCGTCATTTTTGGATACGTTGTCGCCTGGTTCCTGGGAGAGGTGAGGAGAACGAGAGTAACCGGAGAATGAAGCTGACTCCCTGCAGTTTGTTTGTCACGAAAAAAAGAGGGCCGTCATCGCGCATTTCCACGAGTGGCTTGCCGGTGTCGCCCTTCCCCTCACCAAGAAGCGTCGCATCGATGTGACAACCATCTTCACAACCCACGCCACCCTTTTGGGAAGATACCTCTGCGCAGGCTCTGTCGACTTCTACAACAACCTCCAATGGTTCGATGTTGATGCCGAGGCCGGAAAGCGTGGCATCTACCACCGCTACTGCATTGAGCGTGCTGCCGCTCACTCCTGCGACGTTTTCACGACGGTATCACACATTACTGCATACGAGAGTGAGCATCTGCTCAAGCGCAAGCCGGACGGTGTGCTGCCTAACGGTCTGAACGTTACAAAGTTTTCTGCCATGCACGAGTTCCAGAACCTGCACCAGCAAGCCAAGGAAAAAATTCACGACTTCGTCCGTGGACATTTCTATGGCCACTACGACTTCGACCCCGAGAACACGCTCTACTTCTTCACCGCCGGCCGCTATGAGTTCAGAAATAAGGGTGTTGACATGTTCATTGAGTCGCTGGCCCGTTTGAACCATCGCCTCAAGTCCGCCGGCAGCAAGATCACCGTTGTAGCCTTCGTTATCATGCCGGCCCAGACCACGTCACTGACAGTAGAAGCCCTCAAGGGCCAGGCCGTCATCAAGTCGCTGCGGGATACTGTCGATGTCATCGAGAAGGGTATTGGACGTCGCATTTTTGAGCGCTCGCTCAAGTGGCACGATGGCGACCCGATGCCTGATGACAAGGAGCTCATCAGCGCCCAGGACCGCGTCCTCATTCGTAGGCGGCTGTTCGCGATGAAGCGCCATGGCCTCCCCCCCATCGTCACCCACAACATGCTCAACGACAGCGAGGACCCCGTCCTCAACCAGATCAGGCGTGTCCAGCTCTTCAATCACCCCACAGACCGTGTCAAGATCGTCTTCCACCCAGAATTCCTGAACTCGGCCAACCCAGTCCTGCCTCTGGACTACGACGAGTTTGTGCGCGGCACGCATATGGGTATCTTTGCGTCTTACTACGAACCTTGGGGCTATACCCCTGCCGAGTGTACCGTTATGGGAGTCCCCAGCATCACGACTAACCTGTCGGGCTTCGGATGTTACATGGAGGAGCTGATCGAAAACTCGAGCGACTACGGCATCTACATTGTCGACCGCAGGACCAAGGGAGTCGACGACTCGGTTAACCAGCTTACAACGCACATGTTTGATTTCTGCCAAAAGAGCCGTCGCCAGCGCATCAACCAGCGTAACCGTACGGAGCGCCTCAGCGACCTGCTGGACTGGAAGAGGATGGGCATGGAATACGTCAAGGCTCGCCAGCTCGCACTGAGACGGGCTTATCCCGGCTCCTTCAGCGGAGACGAGGAGGAGGAGGACTTTATCCCCGGCGTGGAGCAGAAGATATCGCGGCCCTTCTCAGTGCCCGGGTCTCCCCGCGATCGCACCGGCATGATGACCCCGGGCGACTTTGCCAGCTTGCAAGAGGGCAGAGAAGGACTGAACACGGAGGACTACGTCGCTTGGAAGTTGCCGTAGGTTGCCCTAAAATTGTCTGTGATGTGACGAAGCTAATGCGCATTTGTAGCGAGGAGGAAGACCCCGACGAATACCCCTTCCCCCTCACCCTCCGCGCCAAGCGCCCCTCGGGCCCTGCGAGCCCTCTGGACGGAGTGCAACTGAACGGCAACTAAGGGCGATGACACATCGGCCAAAACGTACGAGGCGCAACCCGCCGCTGAGCACGGCTCAAAGACGAGTGACAACGGTCTCCGGGGACATGTACAAAACGACGTCGAATACTCGCTGGGAATTCATCGTGTTGGGCTAACAGACTGTCTTCGATCGTTGACCAGTTCGCGATTCACGATTTTATATAGGGATATGGGCGGATGTAATGGGCTACGGGGAGAACTAGCAGGGCAACAATTGACGGTGGCGATGAGATTGCATGGGTTGAATATGGATATGTACGAGCAGAGTAGCATATTTAAGCATTAGATTGGTTCTCGGTTACTCCTTGATCAAAGGTTTCGTTGGGTGCATTATCACCCCGTTGGGCACCAAGACAACACATCATGTTTGAGCGGCACCAACGGTATAAGAGGGAGGCGCAAAGCAGTGGGCAGTACGCAATAGGTGGAAGAAGAAAGAAAAGCCCAAGATCTGGGTGTGTTTCGTTTCAAGAAGAAGAGGATGGGCTTGGCCATCCAGGGTGAAAGTGATGATGGGCGAAGCGATGCGTGTCCGTTGCTCCTCGGGAGGTCAGGGGGGGATGCGGACCCCTGAGATGGCCGCAGCCAAAGCGAATCAGGGGCGGAGTCGGCTCATTCCCCCACACTGGCGATTGACCATTTCAGGGGTCCCTAGGATGGGTAAGGCGCCTCGCGGTGGAGCGCACGCCGAATTGGGGAGAGCAGACGCCAGAGGAGGGGGCCTAGGACACACCAAGGAGCTACTAAGATTTCCCCTGGTTGCTGCCGCCTCCCGCCGGCGCGATTCTCAGTGTTCCTGAGCCTCGTTGGCTCTCTTTCTTTCTTCATTTCTTTGTGGTGCGGCACCGTTGTCGTTCCCTTTTTCACTCTTTGTCGGGCATCATTGTCGTGGGCTCGAGAGCCAACACACTGTCTTCCCGGCCGTTGTCCGCCTGTCACGTTGGCAGGGATTTCATCCAAAGTTTAAGAAGGAAGGAGTTTGCGCCATCTGACCAGGCCATCCCAGACAAAAACCGTTGACATTTTATCCCAAGGCAGGAAGGCCTACCTACATGCATGTGCCTTCTACCTACTCTATTGAGATAACCTACTGGGCCTCTCGTTCATCTCAGCGCGGAAGGAGCGAAAGACGAGCTGACCACCACAACAGCCGCCGCCTCCGCCGCCTCCGCCTCCGCCGCCTCCTCCGCTACGCTACCCTAAACACTTCTTTCTCACTCAAACTTTGGTTCGTCGTAGCGTTGGACCTGCAGAAGCCTCGCTCTCCCGCCCCCAATCCACCCAGACGCCGGTGCCAACCGGCCAATGCTACGCCGGGACCCGTCGATTTAATATATTATTCCCCTGAGTACCACCCTCGGCAAGCCCTTTCACCCCTCCTCCTCTTCTTCTCCTGTCCTAAATACATGAAGCTCGCCATTCGGCCTCTACAGAAGATGAGATTCTTTCGCAAGGACAAGGACAAGAAGAAGCAGCAGCAGCAGCAGCAGCAGCAGCAGGGTCATCGGCAGCAAAAGTCGCACGATTTCACCGATCAGCAGTTGTCAAAATACTCGTCGCAGGTACAGCAAAACTACCGCAACGTCGTCTCGCCGCCCGGCACCCACATCCCGACAAGGGCCTCCGCCGCTCTCTTCCAAAGCCTGCCAAAGAATATACTCCTCCGCATCTTCGCCTCCGTCTGCCCTCACACACAAGACGAGACGTACGAAACATGCGAGACGAGCGCTATCTTTGACGCTTGCATGTTATGCGATCTGAGAGATCTAGCCCACTGCGCGCGCGTCTGCTGGAAATGGAACCAGGCAGCCAACGCCCTGCTGTACGTCTACCCACCCTCCTTCCACGCGCTGAACTCCTCCTGACTTTCCTTCGCCCTAGGTACCACAGCATCCGGATCGACGCCGTTCACTACTGCCCTCGCGAGATTTACCTGTCGGAGCAGCGGAAGCGCAAGACCTTCTTCAAACGTAACGCCGACCCCGAAGATACCCCCACCGTTCGCCTGAAGCTGCTCTGCAGGACGTTGCGCGAGGATCCCACGCGCTTCGGCTCCCGAGTTCGCTACTTCAAGGTGCCTTACATGCTCCGGGAAGCTGCCACAGCCGATCTCGCTCGCATCATTCATGTGCTGCCGAACCTGGTCTACGTCGACCTGCCCGAGGGTCTCTTTTCCGACGAACACGGCTATGCAACGCTCAGGCTCGAGGTCGAGGCTAGATGCCGAGACCTCCGCAAAATGACATACCACGGAGGCGCTGAGGGCAGCTTGTCCAAGCTGGCGCACGGCGGGATATGGCAGAATCTGGAGGTCCTCGAGTTGATCAAGATCAACATGGACCCGATCGTTCTGCGACACGCTCTGGCGAACCTTGGAAGGCTCCGCGCGTTGAAGGTGATGGATTCGCAAGCCTTCTCAGACGATATCTTCACCCGCAACGAAGAGTTGCCTCCTTTCCCGCCCCTGGAGGAGCTTATTCTCAGCAATACCCCTGCAGTCACCGCTAACGGCTTGGTCGACTACCTCGCCCGTGCTGACACTCGCAACCACCTACTCGTCCTGTCTCTGCTCAAAACAGGCGTCCACCCCGCCACACTCGCCGATATTCTCTCTGCAGCCACGAATCTGCAGACGCTAGCCATCGAGGCCTTGGTGAGCGACGCTTTCAAGAGTGGTCCGAGGACGCGTCGGCTCGCGTCGACCTCCTTGGAATCCCTACGCTTCGAGATCACTGCACACAAGTCTGTGGGCCCCTACTCCAGTGTTACAGCTAGTTACTACACATATTTGGCGGCATCCCTCAGAGGCAACGGTATGCCTAATCTGAGGTCGGTTTACGTCCTGGACGAGTACTTTCAGGACGAGCTTGAGGGTCTGCCCCGCCCTGCAGCACCCTTCTCGTACGGGGCGAACGCTCGACCCAAGTCTTCCCACTCCGTCACTTCTCACCGGCCAATGTCGGGCCTGCCCAGCGGCAGACGCGGTGGCCTCGCGCCACCTAGCAGCGCCGGCATGGCGGTCCCCCGCCCCTTCGCCGCCGCTTCCAACGTTCGCGCTTCGCAGCGCTTCAGCTCTACGAACCCCTTCGCCGGCACAGGGCCGCTGTCTCACCCCCTGACGATCTACACCAAAACAGACGATGCATTGGACTGGTCATCGGTGATGCTTCAACCGACTTCGCCTCTGGGTGGCGGTTCTCACCACCGCGGAAGCATGAGCTTTCACGGCGATCGCCCTATCAGCTCCTATGGCTTGGGGGCTGATATTGCGGGATCCGGATGGAACACGTCCGCAGCGAGAAAGAGTGTCATGGTGGGCAATGGCGCTGGCATGTTCATGGCCTTACCGAGCCAGAACACCGGCGGCAGCAAGGGGAGTGACGAGGATCTCTGGCCCAGACCCAGCACAGCGAACAACGAGAAAAAGTCGGCCGACCTTTGGCGATGATTGAAGGCCGCCTAGTCACGACATTGGGGAGGGCTGTCTGCCCCAGACAGAACCAGGAGAGAGAAACACGAGACGAGAGACGCTATTAATGATTTGAGATTTGGACAGGTACGGGGGACACGAGAGGATGGAAGGAAGGAAGGGGGATAAAAGTCAAAAACATGCTGATGGGCCCAAACTTCTTTTCTTTCGCTTCCGCGCCTTTTTCTTTCTTTTTCTTTTTCTCTTCGGCCCGGGCAAGAGACAACTCGGGACAGTTAGGATTGCTTTCCGTTGCCTAAGTTTGTAACAATACTATACCCTGATGTTTTTTTTTCGGAGTAGAGAGGGTGGTTTCAAACAACAGTCTTTTTTCGAACATGTATCCGATTGCATCTGTTGTGACATCTGATTGTGGCTAGTCTGTCGGCAATGCTGGGGATGCCCAACCTGGGTAGGTTATGGAGCCTGAGGTGTGGCGGCTACATCATCCACGATACTAGAGAAGGGCGGCTGCAGGCAAGCCAGTATGCTTGACGTTGGGACTCGAGACTAGCCAAGCATACCCCTCAAGGGCAGTCAGTGATTCCACGACTCTCGCCCTGCTGGCTTTCCTTCTGAAGGCGAGCAAGCTGCGGCAAGGATCAAGTGTCGGCGAGGCCCGGCTGGGCTTCTTGGGGACTGAGGTGGATCGAGACTGTCGCCCGCGGATCCGCGTGTGCTCAGGCGGCCAAGAGGACTAAGGGCTTCCTTCCCTTCTAGGTCGCCAGACCCTGTACAAGATCACAATCACATGGGTGGAAATATCCGCTCTAGTGAGGAGATCATACTCGGAGGAAGAAGGGGACATGATGACCATTGTCAGGGTTTGGTTTCAACTATGCTTGAGACAGTTATCGACATGTGTCGAAGGACGTGAAGGGCCAGTCTAGGGGACCGACCGGTAGATTAATGCCTCGCACGGCCCAAGCCATCCGGGAATGAGTGCAGCTGTCTCTGGGGGGACAAGGGACGAGAGTCCTTGGGCGTTTGCTGCCTCGTGGTATACGAACACTTCAAACAGCCACACAGAGTGTCCCTCCGGCACCTAGCTACAAGCGATCTCTTTCATCATCCAGTCGCACAAACGGAGTTCCTGAAGGCAGGCATAGGTCTGCGATGGGATGGATAATGTACGGGACTGGACCGATCATGTTTCTGTCGTGCGCGTGATGTTCTTGGAATGTTTCGGCAGCGTATATTGATATTGTTGCCATGGGGCCATCATGCTATAGACGGAGATCACTCTGTTGCGTTCGTGTGGTTGAGATGGCTGACATTGATCCATATAAAAGCATCATGTGATGCGTTACTCAGAACACAGATCATTCCTATAGTTTACTATCTTCAAGTAATAGGCCGGAAGCAGCTGCATCTCCGTTGGTGTTGACACATGGATGTGTCCCGTAACGAAACGTCACACTATCTGACACCATCATCCTACACGTCCTATAAATGGCCACTTGTGCCCTCACGGCCGCTCCTCTCCTCGATGGCCATAAACCATACATCGGAACACACGGGTACAAGGCTCTCTCTCATCTTCCTATTCTTCCGCAGAGTTGGGAAAGATTCAAATGATGAGCACATTCGTGATGGCAACGATTCGGGATGATTCCCGAGTCTCAAGCAATAGACGACCCTTTCGCGTGCCTTCGAAGCTCGGTTCAACAGCCTAGTACAGATCAGACCAAAGGCAACCAGTGACTTCTTCAATGCGTTTGCTAATAAGCGTTGGTACTCTCAGTGCTTGATGGAGCTGCCGCGTCCATACGGCTCACGTAGCATAGCTTTGCTGGGGCTATTTCAAAGGCACTGTGGCCGTCGTTTGAGCCATCGATTCAGGGCCCATAAACAAAACTCTGATCTCAACATCGTCCCTCTTCTGCGATCGGCTTACACCTGGACATGTCTGGTGAGCGCTGGCGGTTGAAGAATCCAGGCTACGCCAAAGGGTTACCGATACCATGGCATATATCGCAAAACACGGCAAGTTATGCATTCTGGAATCACCACCGGCTTTATGAAGTATACTATGTGAAAATCATCGGAGTATTCATATGTTATTGGTGAGAATGATCTTTCAAGACACCCGGGTTAACAGACAGCGTCACAATGTCAAGAGAGCACGTGGCCGTGGTCAGAGGTTCCTTAGAATACCCGTCACGATTTTGATTGTTATGATTTCGGAATGAGTCTCTCTTGTTGACATATCCTGGGCCCAACTCGGTCACTGGAAATCCAAATGCCCAACAGCATGCTCCTCCCTCGTGTTCGCCCCGATAAAGCAAGTTGAGAGCGACTCGCCTATCGTTAATCAAAAGCCCAAGAAGCAAGAAAGCGCCTCATGTCTCAAGGCCTATCCACCCCCCCCCCCCCCCCCCCCCCGGGGCGGGGGGCGTTCTTATATATATAGAAAAAAGCACACACAACTACGTACAGTGAGAATTACGAGAAACCATCTTAGTTGGAAGTCTTGGTGATTCTAAGAAAACAAAATACGGCAAACTGAGAGTGGCACACACCGTAAACCCGTCGAGAAACGTGGCTTCACACTCTCAATTAATTCCATTCCCACCTTGGGCAATACATATTCACTGGTTTGCCCTGATCCAGTCTGCGAGGTTTCGCATTTGCGAATAAGTCTAACCTGGGAGGGGCTGTACTCCCAGAACCTCGATGTCGGGTTGCTCCCCTCGCTATGGCCGGGAGTCGTGGAAACGAAGGCTGTCCGGGTACCTCCGTATGAGCATGCCTCTCGGCAAGTCGGAATAATGCGAACCAGCTATCCCTCCCCAGCGGCGACGGGGAGCCGGCCCATCGAACATCTGCCCAGCCGACGGACGCAAAGAGTGTGGACTTCCATATGATGCTCACCAACACAGACCCGGGCCCTGGCCTGCAAGACTGTTCGTCAATTCCGAATACCGAGTGCACCCTGATACGACCAAACGGCAAAACCTCTCCTTCGCGGGATGATTTGCGTGACGGTGATGCAAGTAAATAAATCAACAAAAACATGTTTCGTCTTGTTGAACCAAAGATGTCTCAAGCCGCCCATGTAATAGGCCGGCCTTTGTCTTGTCTTTTCTTCTTCAACATGTTGCTTCTGGACCTAGTTGGCAAACATTGCCGAGATCCTCAAGCATACAACAACAAGACAAAGTAGCTTTTAGGCACGGCTTGGGGACAGGCACGTTCCATAAACGAAAACGAGCTCCGCAGCCGATCTCGCTTCCCAGGCAGCCTTGCTTGAACGCATCCCGTTCGCCGTGGCGACGAGATACCGAGGGCAGGCCGCAACATGACGCCTCACGCCCGACACCATCCCGATATACGCGGCACCTGAAGCCGACTACCGGATGTATGCATATACAGCAGCCCGCACGAGAGAGGGAAGTCGAAAGAAACCCCTTGCGATGACACCCAGCGGAAGCGTGGCAGACGTCCGCCGACAAGAAGAGCGAAAACAAGGCCGGGCGCTGCACGTCGTCAGGGCTCAGCTCATGATCCTGATATTCCGTCAGAGCCAAGGTCTCTCTCCGATAAGCGAACCATGATTCGCATTCACCGGCCACTCTTGGATGCGGGCAGTAGGAATGCAAAGAGAAAAAGAAGAAGAAAAAAAGGGAAGGGAGGGGGAAAAGAGAGGTACATTGCAAGAGCGTAGGGTGTACTGTGTGACCTCATCCCGTGCGACGAAGCCCCGCGGCATCCTACATGTTCTCGATGATGGCCCGCCGACGGTCCTATCGCAGTCCATCTTACGGGCTGCCAGCTTGCCATGCCGATTCTGTACACTACGTTTGCCTGCATTTCCCACTACTGCAAGTAGCAAGGGTTCTGGCGACAGGAACGCGTGGTTTCTGCGGTGCAAAGCCTGCCTGTTCGACGTACCGGCTGCGTAGGAGGTCTGTGAATCTATAGCACCGACCTTGCCGTCTAGGAAAAGCAGGGCAACAGTCTAGGTCCATCTTGTCGTCAGCAGCTCCATCCCTGTCAGACCCTGCAGCTCGGCTGGGCAAGCTTCGGCTCGCCAGGCCGGACCAAAACCGGGTCACAAACCCGCGCGGTGCGAAGCTGGCAGAGGTGACGAGCCTCATTCGAAGTCACCGGCCCAGGAGGTGGCTATTGAATATCGAGGAGGTGGGTTGAACGCGATCCAGATCCCGCTCTCAACTGTGTGCTGACGTTCCAAGACCCGATAGAACGTGCTTGCGGCCAAGGGAGGATCGGGTACGATGAATCGTGTGGTGGAGGGCGGGGAGTGCAGAGATAAGCGACGTCACGGTGCAGTTCCCGTCCAACGCAACGCACACCCACGCAAACAAATGCCAGTTCCAACGTCTAACCCCCCCCTTCATTCCCACGTTCATGCTAGATCACCTTGAACGCAATTCACATCAGTGGCCAGCGATCGCAGGTGTGAAGGTTCGCGCTACCAAAGTCCAAAAAGGCGCCGCCCCTGTCCTACGTTCTGCAGCTTCTGTGCGTCCACGACACTGTTGTACTGTGGTACACGCGTATGTACACTAACAATGTGGCATCCCGGAAACAAGGTTGGGGTTCTGGGATGGGCGAATGCTGTGCGCATCGATCGAGAAGAGCATTACATACTTGGGTAGTTTGGACGCGATAGAAGGAATGCAGAAGAGGTGGTCGGCGGGAGAGAGGTTGGAAGAGAGGAGGCAGCGGATATCTTCTGCCGTGTGTCGGAGGCATGGCGAAACGCAACGTCGTCTCTCGTTCGTTCAGTCTCTGTTGACCTTGGATCGGTTCCCCCAAGCTCCTCGAGGGCGGATGTATAAATGCCACCAAGAGACGGCGCAACAAACGTCCCCGGGTGCAGTGGAGGGAAAGCGCGCGAGAAGGAGAGTGAGTGGGCGACGAGGATTCGTGGCCCGCAGAACCCAACCACCAGCACCGCGTGAATGAATCGCCAGCTCGAGCTTGTGTCTCACACTACACGCCACATGCGGGAAGGGAGCAGGTTTGGAGAAAACGTTCAAGCAGCCCAGGCCGTGAACGGTGGGCGTGGGCGTGGGCGTGAGGTGACGTCGAGGCATACAGATAATTGGAGGTTGGGCGTTGGGCGCTGGGCGCTTTTGGATGCAGAGTGTGGGGATATTGCAGGGATGATGTCATGTCGCCGTTTCCCCCAAGTCTTTCTTCACCCTCCCCTCCTTTCCCGCCGTGTGTGCATCGTTGTGTGTGTGGTGCGTGTGTGTGGAGTGCCCGTTTTATGGATATGAAAACCGTAACACGGCAAGCCGGAGGCACCGTGCGCCGCCGGGACCAACAGCTGGATGGACGCGGGGTGGAGGCAGGTTTTGATGCGGAGGCGGGGACGGGCACCCACACCACGGGCACTTACTCGGGTGTGTGAATGCCCCCTCCCCCGTCACTCGCCGTCCCCGGTCGAACTGGTTTGACATGTGCCGTTTCATACCCGAAGAAAACGGAGTCGGCTTGTTTCGAACCTCCCATCATGTCATTCCATCACAGCTCGACGGTTCAACGGTGTGCATTGCACCCCTCCCCACGCCACCCCCGGATGCTTGAATCACAACGCACGCAACGGTCTCATTTGGGCCTGCGCGATGAGGAGCGCAACCCCAGCGTGGGATTTGTTACGGTTCAATTGTGTTTCGCTCCGTTTCAGACCAAGTCATGGGGATCTTGGTTGTAACTCGCCGTCTCGGCGCGGCGGCGTCCTAAGCAATCCACGGAGACATTCTGTCGTCGCTCGTCGTCCTCGTCGTCGGCCATGTTAGCCTTGCCAGCACCGCAGGCTCGTCAGCACCGTGACCCTGCTTGGGAAACGAGCAAACCAGAAGGAAGTTTCTGACAGCCTGACAGGACATTGCCTATCCGTCAAGTAGGCCGCGGCAAGCGCCTCCCATTCCCAATCAGGACCAGCTAATTGCTTGTTTAGGATGATGGTTCCCAGCTTTGCCATGCGGCTGTGTAGAGCGTGAGGATTCACTAGTGCTCCCCTCACCACGTTGACGTCCACGTGCGGACATCGCATCTTGTTCCTGGCGGTGGACTTTGCTTGTTTGTCAGCTGTGGGAGGAAGCGCGCGTCCTCCAGGTTGACATCGACAAAGCGATAAATTGCAAATCAGGAACGTGGCCCAAATCCTGACGGACCAAACGAGATGACGGCGCCACCTATGTGCGACCAGGCGGATGGATCGAATTTGCGTGCCTGAAATACCAATCTCGGATTTCGACGCGTGATCCTTCAACCTGTGCAAGAATAGCAAAGGCTCGAAGTTTCTGGACAGAGCGTCAGCCGGGGTTTTTTTGGATGTCCGCGCATCGAGGTTGGTTATCTTGCATAGCCCCAACACCTGACTGCTGACATCAATCTCGTCCTGGGACTTTCCCAGCCCTGACGACTGACCACATGGCCCGTCCCATGTCAGCATCCGAAGGAAGAGACGAAGCTGGAAACCCCAACCAATCCGAGTTCGAGCAGACTTCTGTTTCGTCCCTCGGCCGGCGCGGCAGTTGCAGCTTCAGCCGCGCTGCGCCTCTCTAGCCGTAGACATAGATAGGGTTGGGAGCGCACCATCTCAAGTTGGCGGGGATGGGCTCAAATCCACGGCCCCACACCACCCGGCGCCGCCGACAAGGAGGGGCCGTATCGAATCCGAAATCGCCCGGTGGCCTGCCGTGTCCAAGACTTGACAAGGCGCGCATACACCCCAGGCGGATCGGTGGCGTACGGCTCACAATGATGCCGCGCTCCTCCAGCTGCCCGCCAGCACGGCTTTGCAGCGGGAAACCCAGTGACACATTCATGTAGCGAATGCGCAAGTTGTGATACAAGCCCGTAGCGCCGACCTAGTTCCCATCCAATGATCGGGACGGCTCGGCCAGCGGGAAGACAGATGAGACGAAGAGCGACGTAAGGCTGGCGGGAGGATGATATAGACACACTATAGTAGTATAACGGGGAAGAGTAAGAGATGGGATTGGGGATCGCCGCGTCCCGTCTTGTTGTTTTTGGCCAGGGGCAGGCGTTGCGGGATGTGTATCATTCTCCGGATCCCGCGGCGATCACACAGAGCCCAGCGCGGCGGTCGAGTTTCGGAGCAGCGAGGAGGTGATAGATCCGGCACCCGAGGATTCGCGACGTCAGGCTGTTTGACAGCATCAGCGGGCAGCCACGCGTCCTTGATCACACACCGAAGTGCACCTGTACCGTGCGAGTCGTTGGGCACAACCACGGGCCAAGACACTGTCACTAAATAGCTGCCACGGCCATCTCTTAATGTTCTCCCACACACGGCGCGCCGCAAGCGCGGCCGCTCGGTACGGGTTGGAGAAGAAAGGCATTGTTGCTCGGACCGCCGCGATGTCTGAGACAACAACCCGCTTTGCTGACCCTTGGAAAAGTCCTTCCAAGACTGGAGACCGAAGGCGACATGCAGCCGAAGCGGACCGTCTTCTCCATCTTTCTCTCGCCATTCCCAACCGCAGTCCCAAAGCCCCCCATCGCGATAACAGGGAGGAGGAAAGGGGAGGGTGAGAAATGCAAAAGGAGGGCCGCATTTTACAATTTTAGAAGTCAGGGTTGAGCAGCGTTATGCCCCATGTGGGATAGCATCATCTCGCAGCTGGCACCTCTGTGGCTGGGATTTCGAGGCTGCCACGATGGAGACCCTGCTGAGTGGCCGCTGCCTCCGTTGAAAAGGCGCGTTGACTTGGATCAGGCGGCAGATAGTGATCCGTGTTCTCCAACAAAAATGCAACTGTGGGGTTGGTCTTGTATCTCTCCGCCTCGGGCGCGACGTGCCCACTTCTAGTGGGTGCGCTAGAAAAGAGAAAGAGAGGGAGAGAGACAGGCGAGCTAGTCTTACTGTGAGGGACTCAGAGAGCCTGTAAGGTGGATAACATCGTGGGTACGCGAGAGACAGTCGGTCAGAGAGTTGACCGTTGGGGCGTCGGGGGGAATAGAAGGAAAAGAATGTTCGGAAGCAAGGGACAGACAGGCAAGCCTAGGGAAGCGAGCAAGCGAGCTACGAAAAGAAAAAGGAAAAAAAAAAGAACGAAAAGGAAGGAAACCTCCTCCCCATGAGCCTGCCAGGGGTCGTGATCGGAGATGGTCCGTCGGTAGGCATCCGTAGTTGCTGCTCAGAGCTCGAGCTGGGCAGACAAGAGTTTCCAAGGGTGAATGAGTGAGTGTGAGAGACAATGAACATGCATTCTTGGCGCTGGATGCCATCGCATCTTTAGATGCCCCCCCCCCACCGAGAGGTCCCCATGTCAAATTACCGTCTGCCGGTGTCAGGCTGGTCTTGGACTGGAGACCGACAGCATAGGGGCTGATGTATGGGCGGAAATGCGCCGCAACTGAGGGAAGGGGGAAACTCCCCAAAAAGGAGACCCTCTTCTCATTCATTCCGATGCCTGGCTTGCTGCTGCTGCTACTGCCGCCGAGTCCTGACCTGTCGTCGCCAAGCTTCAGCGATGGGCCTTGTGGTTCGTATCGCGGTCCGCGCACGCAGTGGTTTTCTACCAGACGAGTTGTGGTCATAGGCATATCGTCCACGTCGTTCCGCCCGTACACTGTGTGCTATTTGGTTAGGTACTTGTATTCCTCCGACCAAGAGACGGGATGTCGTCCGGCCGCGGGTGGGTGGGTACCTGGTCCCGGTCGTCGTCCAGAAACTCGTCTCGCATCGCCAATCAACACTTGTGCTGTGCTTGCAGACATCTCGAAACGAATCGCCATGGCGGTGGCAGGGCTCTGCTATGGCATGGTGAAGCATGTAGGCCGTCAGAAGCGTTTGGGTCAGGGCGCCTGTAGGAAACATTGATGATAAGCTCGTCCCGTCCCCCAGCAGTCCCAAGCTTTAATGATAGCTCTCGTCCACTGACAGGCCAAGTAGCGCCCCTTGGAGCTCACCACAGACTCGAGCCGCTCAGCGAATGGTCGGCCTTTGCAGACTCGACTCTTGACAATGCTTGTCGCAGCACATCGGACGAACAGCAAGGGGGTTGTGGCCGCCCGTTATCTGGGCCCGTGACTGGCCCAAAGAGCATGGGTTCCGACAAGCCTGCGACGAGATAGAAGAGAGGAGATGAAGAGAGAGAGAGAGAGAGAGAGAGAAAAGCAAAGTAAGAGAGACGGGAAAAAACGGGGAACCCTGGCCCTTGAACTCAACTGGCCTTCGAGCATGTTTCTCAGACTTTTTGGGGGGCATGCCTGGCGGGCGGGCTGCAGGGAGCGAAGAAACAAAAATAATATCTTCTATCGCGTGCAGTCGCTGCAAGTACGAGCCTTGCGGGCTTTCGAGGAAACCTTCATCGGTCAGAGATGC